>NC_064813.1:21236781-21546641 GCF_023721935.1 Panthera uncia
AAGCTACATATGTGCCATAATGGCATAGAACTATACACACACACTCACACAAATACAGGTATGAATGGGGAAATCTGAATAAGATCCATGGATTATACCAAGGTAAATTTCCTGATTTTGATATTAGACTATAATTATGTAAGATGTCAAAATTAGAGGAGGTGATAGGAAGGTTGCATGGTACCTCCCTGTACATTTCTTTGAAACAGCGTATGAATCTATAGTTATTTCAAAATAAAAAGTTAAAAGAAAAAAGGAAGAGATGTGATGCTATTCTTGGTGGCAAGAATAGGGTTATAGGCCATTTTTGTATCATTTAGTTTTCTTAACCCTTATCCAAACTGCTACAATAGATTATCCTAGAGTGGACACCCAACCAAGCTGGGAAAGTAAAATTCTCTCTCACATAGTACTTGTATTGCAAGACATCGTTTGTTTATCAAGTTAAAATTTATTAGAAATGTTTGCTTCTCTTGCGGAACACTCTCAGAACAAGTTACTCACAATCCAAAGTTTTACTGTATATAGACATAGATATCTTCGACATGTGTTAGAACTTATTTAATAATTGTATTTCAAAAACTTAATATCACAGACTTAGGAAACCCAGAGCTGCTTTATTTCCTATAGTTATCAACAAAGCTGAGGTTAAAAAAAAGAAAGATTAGAAATAACAATTGTTCCCCAATTCCATCTCCAATTCCAATGTACTATTAAGGACGCAAACCTTTACAGAGCTTAGCCACAGTCTGGCTATGAAGTAGAGGGGAGTTGTTTAAGATAAACAGTAAACAGTTTGATAAATCATTTACTGCTTTTTAATTCAGACATAAGTCATTACTTCAAGGACTCTCAATAATTGGCATTCAAAAGCGATCAGATTGCTTTCACTATAATAACTAATTTAAATGCAGGGCGCCTGTGTGGCTCCACCACTGGTTGAGCCTCCAACCCTGGGTTTCTGCTAGGTCATGATCTCACAGTTGGTGAGTTCAAACCCCTCCTGGGACTCCATGCTGACAGCACGGAGCCTGCTTGGAATTCTCTGTCTCCCTCTCTCTCTCCCCCTCCTCCACTTGTACACACACTCTCCCTCTCTCAAAATAAATAAATAAACATTAAGAAAAATACATGTTTAAAAAATAATAATAATAATTAATTTAAATGCCTAAATTAAGCGAAATTTATTTCAGCATTCTACGTAAATTCACTCAGAAATCTAAACGGTCAAATTGCCTTTGAGCTGAAGCCATGGAAAAACTTCAGAGAAAAGATCGTTATTTGATAAAATAAAGATCACAGGAACAGTTATCTTCAGTTTACTTCCCAATTTGTTTCCTAGATGTCTCATCACTGAAACCAAACGAAAGAAGTTTAAGATTCGAGTTGGTCTTGTGCCTCAGCCTCTAATGCTTCCACTTCCCCTGCCTCTGTGTCTTCCTGCAAGTGAACCCTGTCCAGAGAGACTCACTTGCTCTTTCATGTTCCTGATTGTTCCTAATAGGTGATGTGGAAGCATCATAGCGTGACTTTCCCTGGCTATTACTCAATACCTGTGCACGATGACAACATTCACAAAACACAGGGTGGGGTATATTTTACATGCTCTTGAAGGAGTGTTTTCCACTTACACAGTACTCAGAAATAAGCCAGAAGAAAGGCCAATTGGGTAAACAATCTTTCTCTGTAAGCAAAAAACAGTTGGAGATGATGCAAAGGGCAAGAATGTTTCTCTCACCCACACCCTGAAACCTACCACTTAAAATGTAAATTTTCTGTAACATTCTCATGGTGTATTTTATATAGACTTGACAACACTATTGAGTAATGTGCTAAACATCAGGCTACGGAAACGCTGTTTAAGTTGGAAGAAGCCTGCTTCAAAGACAGAGAATGAGAGAGCCTTTGAATCTCAGAAACAGTATAATTGTATTAAAGCTCCAACTTTGGGGAATTGAACATCAAATAGATTGCTGTGGCTGCCCCTTATCTCGTATTAATTCTCTTTACTTATTTAAAAGGTGATATGTATCAAAAATATTCTTAATAAAGTGAATTAGCATAAATAGATTAACTCAGAACGTGACTTCTATTTATGTTTAAAAATTTATGGCATCACTTGAAATAGCCAGAGATATTCATGGGAATTATAAAACAATTGTGAATTTCTAGACTAAATTACTGAGATCTTACAAGTCAAGAACATGACTTTTCACATTCCTGATGATAATAACATGGTGGTGGACTGGCTAGATGCTTACCGCCAGGCAATGGACTTTGCAGTCAGGCAAACCTGGGCTCTGCCAATGTCAGCAGTGTGGTTACTAAAGAGTCCCATGTTCCTCACCTTTAAAAAGGTAAAATGGAGACAGTTATGCCTACTGTAACTCTAGGCAAATGACTTTTTTTTTTTTTTTTGGTTTTTGGTTATTTGTTTTTTATTTTTATTTACTTTTTTCTTTCTTTCTTTCTTTTTTTTTTTTGAAAGAGAGAGAGAAAGAGAAATAGTCCCAAGCAGGCTCCACGTTCAGCATGGAGCCGCACGTGGGGCTCGATCCCACAACCCCTCATGACCTGAGCCAAAATCACGAGTCGTATACTCAACTGACTAAGCCACACAGGCGCCCCCTCTTTTTTTTAAATTTCTCCAATTATATAATAAATAATGTTAATGATAGCATTGCACTGAGAAAATAAATCAGAAACAGTGGAAGTAATTTGAGGTTTTAACATTGACTTTCTGTGACATGAAGAATCAGAAATCTCTCTGAGTTTCATATTCTTCAGTTTAGAGAAGGCTACATCATCTCACATCTGACTCCTAAGTTAACTTAATAACTACACATCCTGTAGTAACAATATACTTCTTGCTTTCTCAGTCAGTTTAATGGGTATAAGAGACTGGGTACAAGAAGGTTTACAGCTCAGGAAATGTCTATCCTGTCATATTATTATAGGAAACATTACTTAAAGTGTTTTTTACCTTGGTAGTTGTGGTAGACAGAATCATGCCCCCCACCTCCCCAAAGTTGTCCAAGTACTAATTACCGGAATCTGTCATATATTACATAACAAAGGCTGTGGATGGAATGAAGGTTGCTAATCATCTGACCTTAAAATAGAGATCATCCTGGATTACCTAATGTAATCATAAGAGACCTTTTATGTGAAAGAAGGAGGCAGAAGAGTCAGTGTCAGAGTGATGCAATATAAGACTTGACCAGCTATTACTGAAGATGGAAGAGACCCAAGGATGCAGGAACTGGGAAGCCTGTATAGCTGGAAAGGGCAAGAAAACCTCTTCTCCCCTAGAGCCTCCAGAAAGGAAGGCACACCTCAATTTTAGCTCAGTGCGACCCATTTAGGACTTCCAAACTATAGCTCTGTGAGATAATAAATTCGAATTGTTACAGCAGCTGTAGGAAACTAACATAGTAGTTGCTGAGGACAGAGAAGAATAGATGGGGAGTAATGGGACCCACCTCCTATACTGGGAAGTATGTATATAAATTACTCAACATAGATACATGCAGATGGTCCCCCACTTACAATGATTCAACTTAATGATTTTTCAACCTTATGATAGTGCAACAGTGATGTGCATTCACTAGGAATTGTACTTCAAGTTATGAATTTTGATATTTTCCTGAGCGATGCTCTCTTGTGATGCTAGGCAGCAGCAGTGAGCTACAGCTCTCAGATGTAATCACATTATAAGTCAAGAAGGATTTGTACAACAAATTGTATATTGCATGTCGAACTCAGTCTCTTTCTAGTACATGTTAATGTTATGGTCCCTTTTGGACCTGCTTCTTGTATCCCACATAGACTGGAAGGGTATGTGCTTCTTGCTTCAAGGCCCTTGTTATTTGTCTTAGGTCTTGTCTTACACATTTGCTTTAAGTATAATCTTTAAGCTCATATAATTATCAGTGAATTGAATTTCTTCAGAGATTTCCCCTTTTTTTGGATTCTTGCTGCAAAAACTGGCTGTAGAGTTGATTATCTTTCTTACCTGTAGGCTCACTCTCTGCTATTTCTCTTTCGGATCAATCCTAGTCTATGTGTATGAATTGGAGGAGATTTTAAAGAACAATGTAGAATTTCTTTCTTGAAATTAAAATTGAAGATGAAAGATTCTATGTTTATTGTAGCATTATTTATAATAGCCAAGGTATGGAAGCAACTCAGGTGTCCAAAGATAGATGAATGGATAAAGAAGATATGTATATATACATGGTGGAATATTACTCAGCCATAAAAAAGAGATCTTGCCATTTGTGTCAACATGGATGGACCTAGAGGGTATTGTGCTAAGTGAAATAAGTCAGACAAAGAACAATATCATACAATGTTACTTGTATGTGGAATCTAAAAACCAAAATGAATAACCAAAGCAACCAAAAGCAGAAATAGACCCATAAATACAGAGAACAAACTGATGGTTGCCAGAGGGGAGGATGGGCAATGTGGGTGAAGGGGAGTGGGGGGAGTAGGAGACACAGCCTACCAGTTATGGAATGAATAAGTCATGGGATAAAAGGCACAGCACAGGGAATATAGTCAATAGCATTGCATGGTAGCAGATGGTAGCTATACTTGTGGTGAGCATAGCATAGTACAGAGTTGTTGAATCACTATTATATATCTGAAACTAATGTAACATTATGTGTCAACTATACTTCAATTAAAAAAAAATTGAGGGGCGCCTGGGTGGCTCAGTCGGTTAAGCGTCCGACTTCAGCTCAGGTCACGATCTCGCGGTCAGCGAGTTCGAGCCCCGCGGCGGGCTCTGGGCTGATGGCTCAGAGCCTGGAGCCTGCTTCCGATTCTGTGTCTCCCTCTCTCTCTGCCCCTCCCCCATTCATGCTCTGTCTCTCTCTGTCTCAAAAATAAATAAACATTAAAAAAAAAAATTGAAAATGAAAGCCTCCACTTGTCCACTTGCAAAATAAGTGCAACACTGCTAAATTTCATCCTTTCCCCAACATAATGTCAACTCATAATGAGAAAAAAACTGATTAGATACTTCATGCCCAATATCCTGCAGCTTTAATAAGGTTCAGAAGGAGGCAAGTCAAACTGGGCATAGTGAAATTAAAAAAAAAAAGTTTTTAGAGTCAGAAAAAATTGTGTGTTCAATAAATTTACCTCTCTTCAACTCTTCCTTATTATTCTGTATTTTACTGAGTCTTTATTACAGAATTATGGTATTCGTTTTTCTATTCTTAGCATGAAGCTCAGTACTTTGAACATCCAAAATACCTCTTACTAGCTTTTTTTTGAGTGGATATGCCACATCTACCCTCAAAAGAGACTTTCAAACCAGAAAACTGCATCACTCTGGTAAGATAGAGTCTTACCATAGTCTGTCATAGTGCTGTCATAGACCGTTTTTAAATCTGATAAAAGCTATGCACCTAAAATAAAAAAATAGGAACAACACAAAAATTTTCATACAGTTTCAAATAGTTCTTTAAGCTCTTGAACATGACCCAAGTTAAGAATCTTAGGGCAGTGGATTATTCTGTAGTAGAAGGGAATCTGTAACAACTTAGAAAAGACTGAAGAGACATATACAAGGAGGGAAGGTAGTAATGTCCCAGAAAATGTTTTCAACTGAGAATCAAGTTTTCCCATGAATTTACTTAACAAGTTATTTAAAAGGTTTTTGGTAGAAAACACCAAAGGAAAGCTTTATCTTCATAATTTTTAGGTCTCTTTTAATCTTGAGTTTCCCATCATTCTGTATGGATCTTTTTCTGGTTTATAAAGCAAGGGGGGGTGCTGTTATGCACTGAATGTATCTTCCCCAAATCCGTATGTTGAAGTTCTAACCCCAAGTGTGGCTATAGTTGAAGATGGTGCCTCTAAGGAAGTCATTAAAGTTAAACAAAGTCATGAAGTTGGGGTCCTGATCTAATAGGATTAGCTCTAGTTGGTACATCCAGAAATGGAATATTATTCAGTGCTAAAAAGAAAGGAGATATGAAGCCATCAAAAGACATGGACAAACCTTAAATGCATATTGCTAAGTGAGAAGGTGGCCTTCTATAAACCAGGAAGAGAACCTTTATAAGTAACTGACTTGGCTGGCACTTTGACCTTGAACAGTGAGAAATAAATTTCTGTTGTTTAAAAGACTCAGTCTGTAGTATTTTGTTATGGCAGCCCAAGCTGACTAATACAGTTGGAAAAACCCTGAGATTTTAGTATTGTTCCTATTTCCATAATGGAATGAATCTCTACTTAGTCAAATCTAGGTCCAAGAAGCAACTATAGATGGGCATACCTTGCATCTTTTGCAAAATTATTCCTTGGGGTGTCCCATATTAGGTTTCCTATATTTGGTAGACTTTACTGTCTCTGAATATACCTTTACCAATGAGAAAAAAAAATGCGTGCCATATTGATTAATTATTTAGAAAGAAGGATGCATCATTTAAAATGCCTTTGAATGTATCGCTTTAACACAGTGGTGTGAATATAGCAATGTGAATCACTATCTTTCTTTGGCATTTTTTTAATTAAAAAAATTTTTTTAATGTTTATTTTTGAAAGAGAGACAGAGAGAGACAGAGCCCAAGTGGGAGAGGGGTAGAGAGAGAGGAAGACACAGAGCTGTCAGCAGAGGGCCCGTCAGGAGGCCCAAACTCAGGAACAGCGAGATCATGACCTGAGCTGAAGTTGGTCACTTAACCAACTGAGCCACCCAGGCACCTCTATTCCTTGTCATTTGTAATCAAAAAGTTAAAGAACAGGATTGTTCTTGAATCCACAGTCATGGCTAGGTTAGGACATTCTAATGTCTTAAATGAAGGAAAATATGATAACTTGAAAAAAAAGATTATTTTTACGGAAAATGTACCAATAAAATGAACACATTTAACAAATATTCTATCAGGTGCCTCCTCTTTCAGTCACTTGATAGTTATCTTAAAATATTTTTTTTCCTTTGCATTATGAGACAATAAATCTAAAAACAAAAGATTTTTAAATCACTGAAAACACATCCTTGAACCATGCCAACAACTTTTGTGTTGTAAAATGGTTTCAACAATTACATGTTCACCTCTCTAAATTTTTTAATTTTAGGTAGAAAACTTTCATTAAAAATTTTCCAATCTAGGGGCGCCTGGGTGGCTCAGTTGGGTAAGCATCTGACTGTGGATCTCAGCTCAGGTTATGATCTCACATACATCGAAACTTGTATCAGGCTCTGGGCTGACAGTGTGGAGCCTGCTTGGGATTCTCTGTCTCCCTCTTTCTCTGTCCCTCCCTTGCTCACACTCTCTTTCTCTTAAAAAGAAATAAACTTTAATTTTATTAAAAAAAACATTTCCAATCCAATGACAAAAATTGTTCAACTTCGTGAATAAAGTAGTAAGCCTGTAGAATATCTATATGTCATGGACATTCACTATATCACTCAAAATAAAACATATGGGGGGACACCTGGGTGGCTCAGTCAGTTGAATGTCCAACTTTGGCTCAGGTCATGATCTTGTGGTTTGTGGGTTCAAGCACCATATTGGGTTCACTGCTGTCAGCCTATCAGGCAGAGCCTGCTTTGGAACCTCTGTCCCCTTTTCTCTGCCTCTCCCCTGCTTATGCTCTCCCAAAAAATAATTTAATAAATAAATAAAACATTTGGTTGCCATTATCTTCATAGGGCAAGATACTGATAATTTTATAGTGTCTATTTTCTCACATAAAATAGAAAAAGAACATAATTTCACACGGAAATTATAAAACCACTAGTTATAAAATCATATTCATAAGAATCAATAGAAAAATTATGTCAAATGTTCCTGACTCGAATTGTAACTACGTACAAAAATAACAGAAGGAAAAGTAAAAGAGGTAAAAGAAGGCACACTGCTCTGTTCTTTTTTTTTTTTTTTTTTTTTTTTAACGTTCATTTATTTTTGAGACAGAGAGTGACAGAGCATGAACGGGGAAGGGGCAGAGAGAGAGGGAGACACAGAATCGGAAGCAGGCTCCAGGCTCCGAGCCATCAGCCCAGAGCCCGACACGGGGCTTGAAATCACAGACCGCGAGATCGTGACCTGAGCTGAAGTCGGATGCATTATAAATTGGGTGATATATAAATTTATATATGCTTTATGTAAAATTTTTTGTAGTCATATTAATTGATTTAAACTGAACATGTTCCCAAAGATATTTTTTTTATGTTTATTTATTTTTGACACAGAGGGAGACAGAGCACGAGTGGGGGAGGGGCATAGAGAGAGGGAGACACAGAATCAGAAACAGGCTCTGGGCTCCGGGCTCCGGGCTCTGAGCTGTCAGCACAGAGCCCGATGTGGGGCTCGCACCCACAAACTGTGAGCTCACGACCTGAGCTGAAGTCAGACGCTTAACCGACTGAGCCACCCAGGCGCCCCTCCCAAAGATAATTTGATGCTGCTTACAACAATTAGAAATGATAGAAAAAATTTAATAATAAACAGATGAAAACTAATAATAGGACACTAAAGCAAAACAAAAAAAGAAAAAGGAAAGAAAAAATTAAGCTACCTCTATTCTTTGACAGCAGTTTTTCAGGATATTTTTCATTAAGTAAGTGGTTTTGAACAGCGTAATTTGTGATGGCCTAGGGAACAGTTTGACAAAAGACAGAGATTGTCCAAAAATGATTGTTGCTTAGAAAACTTCTGAGCAAAAGTTATCCATATAATATTATAATTTATTTCTGTTAAAGTAATTCTATCCAGAGCTGAAGTTGTACAGTCTCGTTACATAGATAGATCTCTGAGAATAAACATTTCTAAAGTAGGAACAGATTGATGCCCTATTTCTCAATTATATGAGAAAGGAGTCAAACTAGAAAGGAATTCTGCATTGTTGTAATGAGATATGGACATTCTGTAACATATAAATCTTTAAGAAGTACATATGCTGATGATGCTTGGCAAGACATTGTACCAATGGCTTTATTCTCCCAAAACAGCAAGTCTTATAACAATAATAATGTATCCAAATTTTTGTGAATCAAATTTATGTCCTCTCTGTTTTAGTCAGGGTTTGCCAGAGACAGAGACCAATAGGAAATTATGTATGTGTGTGTATATATATATATATATATATATATATATATATATTTATAGGAGACCAGAGACAGAGACCAATAGGAAATTATATATATATAAATATAAATATATACATATATATATATTTATATATATATATTTATATTTATAGATATATAAATATATATATCATAACATATATATATAAATATATATAAATATATATATCAGGGAAGCTGATGGTGTAAATTCCAGTCTAAAGGCCAGAGAGGATGAGATGAGATTACTCAACTCAAGCAGGCAGGCAGAAACATAAAGGGGCAAATACCTCCTTCCTCGGTTTTTTGTTCTATTTAAGCCCTCAACAGATTGGATGATTCCACCCCCATGAGGGAGGGCAATCTACTGAGTCCACCAATTCAAATGCTAATTTCATCTGGGAACACCTTCATATACACACTCAGAAATAATATTTAATCAGGGCCAGTCAAGTTGACATAAGATGTTAACTATCACACTCTGTAACATCCAAAATTTTTGAAGAACCAGAGATACTGAAAAGAGATCCAAGTATTGGAAATAAAGGCTACCTTCTAATACCTACCATATTTCATAGAACCTAAGATGCTATGCAGTCAATGATGAACCATTATTTTATGTATAACCAAGAAAATGAAAAATGTGCCGGTTAATTGTAAGATGCTGTCAATCATAAAATACATACTAGTTTCTGGCATGTAAAATGCAAACATAAGTGTGCATCTAAGAATCTATGAAATATTGTTACAAAATTCATGCTTACTGTTTGGAATTTGCTACCTGTACAAATCACTTTCAGAAACAAGAGAGCAAGGGCCTAGAAATATCATTAAATATGATGAAATGTGAAAGACACCTGTGTCCTATTTGATGCTTCTAAATTACCAAAGAGAATATATCAACCAAAGGGATGTGCTCTGTGTAGTTCAGAAAGGGGTGAGCTGACAAGCAAAAATGTGTCTGCAGCATTATTGATACAGTTTTAAGGTAAAACAGAACTCTGACCCACTGGGAAATTACATCCCCAGGGCACCGTATGAATATAAATCCCCTGAATCTACAATTCTATTAAGAAACTCAAACCTTTATTTTATCAAGGAGAAAAATATAGTTGTAATATTGAGGGGATATCAGCAGACTATTAAGTTTCTAATTTGCAGAGCTAAAAATTGCTTTTTAAAAATATGTACATATACATGTATGTATGTGTGTGTATTACATAGGAAAATCAGTCTGTATTTCCATGAATTTAGGGGACTACAAGCCAGGGGAATTGAAAGAATTCTGGTAGCAAATGATCTCCTCTGGATGTTTTCGTAACTTAAAGCAATTAATCACCCTATTCAAACCATATGGGCTCCTGAATCCCATTAGGCAGAGTCCTAGTGTTTACAAAATATTGAGGGAAGGGACGCCTGGGTGGCTCAGTCAGTTAGGTCTCTGACTTCAGCTCAGGTTATGTTCTCACAGTTGGTGGATTCGAGCCCTGTGTCAGGCTCTGGGCTGACAGCTCAGAGCCTGGAGCCCATTTCAGATTCTGTGTCTCCCTCTCTCTCTGCCCATCCCCCGCTTGTGCATGCATGTGCTCATTCTCTGTCTCAAAAATAAATAAATAAGCATTATAAAAACATTGAAGGAATATTAAAAGACTATGGAATCAGAAGAAGAATTGAACTTCAGGATTAAAGGGAGGGGTATACTAGCAGGATTACTTGTACTGCATGTTATGAGAGGAAAAAAGCCAGTCCTAAAATCTGCACTAATTGTAGGCACTGATCACAAACACAGGACCACCCATGGAGAACCAGAATATAAATTTGTTTTCATTATAACTCTAGGGTTTTTTTGTTTTTTGTTTTTGTTTTTGTTTTTGTTTTTGTTTTGTTTTGTTTTGTTTTGAGGGGTTGCAGTGTGAACACTTTAGGTAAAGGGTGGGTGTGGAAATATTTATAAAGGAACATAAATAAAATGAGTTCTTAAGTAACTTCCTCTGAATGAATCTGACTAATCTTGCCAATGTTTTCCTGGCTTCCATGCAATCTTTATCAAACCAGGAAGTGGGTCAGCCAGACCTGGGGCAGACAAGACAATCAGTTGGTATGTAAACAACTGAAAGACTTCTGTAAATCAATAGGGGACTTATAATATTTCTTAGACTCCAAGTCCCTCCCCACCTTTTCATCTTCCTTTACCCTGAATTCATTGGTACAATTAGGTATGCACACAAATCAAGAGTTTGAAATACTAAAGAGCAGTTTAGTAAGAAAGCAGAGATTTTCAGCACTGCAAAAAACATCTACCATGAAGCTAAACAGAGGAGAAATATAATGCTTTGTTTAAAATATGATTCTTCCTAGCTTGATCCTAAGAGTTGCCATTTATAAATAGCCTGTTTTAGTCACAGGTAAGTATGATGGGCTATTTCTTTGAATAAAGTAGCAAATCCTACAGGTATGGTCTGCCAACTCCTTCATCCACATTATCTTTGAACAATCCTTAATTAGACCTTAAGGATTTTGATACACGGCTCAGAGTCTTGCACATCTGCACCTCTCGCCCATCAAAGCTCTTGAAGATTATAAGGACTGTGCAGATAACCCATTCAGTGATCTATGATTTTCATTATTACTCCATTTCAGCCACCATCCACCACTTTCCAAAGCAACCATTATCATTTAGCTCTGTACTAGCTCAGAAAATTTAACCCATGATCTTTCCACTGACTTCTGTACTTCTCTCCCACCTTAACTCATACCTCATTACATTCCTACTTCATGTAGACCCTTATTCCTCGATTTTATTTCAGTCAGTCAATCTTCTTTTGAATTTCCTTTCTTTCTGATCATACATTCTCACCACCCAGAGATAACTATTCCTAATACTTTGGTATATAAGGACATTGCAATATTATTGTAACTTGAACAGAAATTTTGTTTCTTTTTGTATGAATTCAAAACCATGAATCCTTTATTGCTTATAATTTTAAATTTCGATGAAAACTCCCTCACTGTGAGGGTCTACATTCTATTCCACTAATTGGAGAGCTTTGCACTTCTCCTCTGGGCCTTCAATGCCTCAGGAGTTCAGTGACAGAAAACTCTTTACAAACTAATAGCTAAGATGCAGTAGGGAAGGCAGGTGGCATAGGGTAGACAGATAAACAGGACATCAATTGGCTCACTCCCAACGCTCCCTTAGCAAAACCCCTACTTTAATTAATATGTTCAGATAAGAAACTCTGACTTTCTTAAAAGATAATGCTCTAAAATGAACCAATCATCAAATAAAAAAGTTTGTAGAAATTAAACACATGATGCTAATAGTAAATAATTCACTATATGTAGAAAGCTAAACTCAAGATAATAAAAGATATGTGAGGGAAATGGGAGATAAAAGATAAAAGAATTAGAGAAGTCCAAGAGATCCAACTTCTAATACATGGGAGGTATGCAAAGAGAAAAGAAAAATATAGGAAGGTGCCTAGGTGGCTCAGTCAGTTGAGCATCCAACTCTTGATTTCAGCTCAGGTCATGGTCTCACAGTTCATGAGTTCGAGCCCCATATTGGACTCTGTGCTGGCAGCATGGAGCCTGCTTGAGATTCTCCTTCTCTCTCTTTCTGTCTCTCTCTACCCCTCCCTGCCTCTGTCTCTCTCTTAAAATAAATAAATAAAAGAAATTTTAAAATATAGGAGAATTTTACTTTATAAATTTTAAATTATAAATAAAATGTCCTATAGTGAAAAGAGGTTAAAGAGTACCAGCCTGAAAACAATCTCAAACTATAGTGTTACAAAATTTTGGAACACTAGTGAGAAAGAAGAGAACCTAAAAGTATCCAGAGAAAAAGGGAAAGTTAAGTTACAATGAAAAGAAAAAAAGAGATGGCATTGGACTTCTCAGAAACAGCAGCAGTAGACACCAGGAATCAGTGGAAACATACGTGTTAAATCCTGAGGGAAGGCTATTTTCAAGATGAAATTCTATAGCTCACCAAATTCCAGTTAAGTGTGAGGCTAAATGAGGTTTTTTTTCAGACATGCAAGTACCAAAAAAAATAAAGTGAAAAAAAAAATGTACCTCTTAAGTACTCCTTTATAAGGAATTATTGGATGATTGCTACAGTTAAAATAAGGGCATAAAACAAGAAAGAGGAATATAGTAAGTCTTGTTAAACTAGGTAGCCTAAATAGAAAAGTGACAAAATTCAGTTCCACTTTGATGATAAATCTTAAAGAGCCAGGATGAGACATTCAGCAGGTCTAGAAGCAACTGCTTAAATTGGAACAAGATGACAAAGGGCTTGGGGGTTGTCTCCAGAAAACCTATGGAATTGAGAGATTATCTGTTATGTTTGAGACAGCAATTTGATAAACAGAATATTTGCCAAAACGAAGCACAGATGTTAAAAACGAGAAAACTAAAAACTAAGCAACTGAAAAAGCTAAGTAAATTTGAAAGAAAAACTAAATTTGGGCCAGACAAGAAAAGCTGATTAAGCTATAAGTACACTGCTTGGTTCTGAGTTTTTATATAGTCACAATAATGTGAACGTTCTGTTGATGTGACCACAAATTGTGATAAAGTTAGATTAGGATGATGGGAGAAGAGATAAACAGAAAATAAGAGAGCAAAACACTTATCTGCACTATAAGAAATTAATCGAAAATGTATTAAATTGATAAACCAAGAAATGGTATCATATCTAGAAATTTATTTTTATTTTTTAAAATACTTATTTATTTTAAGAGAGAACGCAAGCAGGGTAGGGGCAAAGAGGGAGGGAGAGAGAGAGACTCCCAAGTAGGTTCCTCACTGTTGCACACAGCCTGGTGTGGGGCTTGAACTCATGAACTGTGAGATGATGACCTGAGCCAAAATCAAGAGTCAGCCGCTTAAATGACTGAGCCACCCAGGCACCCCAGTATATCTAGAAATTTAAAGATTAATCCTAAAATTAAAAACTAAGAACTAAAACAGGTTGTTTCAGGGGAGTAGTAATGGTTCAGATAGAGACAGTTCTTCTCTTTGTGACTTATTCGATAAGCAAATTTTGTGCATTTGTAATATCAGTAAAATTATAGTTAATTTAAAAATAAGCTACTTTAGGGGCACCTGTCTGGCTCAGTCAGTACAGCATCTGACTCTTGACCTCAGGGTCATGAGTTTGAGTCTCACGTCGGGTGTAGAGATTACTTTTAAAAATGCATTTAAAAAAGTTACTTCACATATTTTTCCATTTATAAGAGGGTGGAAACTGAATATAATCTTCTAGAGGTAACACAGAAGGAAAAGCAAGGGTAATTTGGGAGGAATGATGATGGTTTCATTTGGGGGCATGTTCACAGGCTGGAATTGTTGGACATGACACCAAAATCTAAATCTGCAGACCATGCCTTTGACCTTCAGCCTCATATGTCCGATGGTCTTCTGATCATATTTCCTTGGATGTCTTCTTCACCATTATCTCAAGTCAGCCTTATCAAAACTAACTTGATGATCATCACTATCTCCACATCACCACTCTTGTATTCTCTCTCTCATTTGGTAGCATTATCATCAACCATTCACCCAACCTAGAAATATGGAGTCACCCTTAACTACTCCCTTTAACTCACTCGTGAGAGACATTTTCCAAGTTCTGCTAATATTACTACCTAAAATTTTTTAATATGTACTTTTACCCATTTTCACTTGTCTAATTCAATATTTCTTCATTCAAAGCCTGAGTTACAACAGTCTGTTCATAACGTTATCTCCCTCAATTCTATCCTTCATTTAATCACCAGTGATCTTAACTATGTTTACACTTCTACAAAACCAGTGGTTCTTAAACCTGTTGTATGTGTATGTGCATGACCAATTTTAGAAAAGGAAAATGTTTAGTGATATTAATTTAAGAACAAAAAGACTCAAGGTGCCTGGGTGGCTCAGTCCATTGAATGTCTGACCCTTGATTTCGGCTCAGCATTGGTTCCCTTGGTTCTCAGGCTTTCAAACTACACAACTGGCTTTCCTGGGTCTCCAACTTCCATAGATGTATGTGCATATGTGTATGTATATGTATATCAAGCCCCGTATCTGGCTCTGCACTGATAGTGTGGATCCTGCTAGGGATTCTCTTTCTCCCTCTCTCTCTGGCCTCCCCCATTTGCGTGCATGCACATGTGCGTGCACATTCCCTCTCTGTCTCTCTCAAAATAAATATTTAAAAAAAAAAAGAATAGAAAGACTCAAGGAACTCTGAATACTTCGGTAATCATTACAAAACAATTATTAGCACACTGTCACAACAAATGTCAAATTACATTCATTTATCCAATCAAAGATTAGTAACCAAGCACTCACTACTATGTGCCAGAGGGTATGGGGGATACTGCAGTGGCCAAAGCATTTGACTCCTTGCTTTTATGGAGCATACATTTCAGTGAGGGTGGACACATAATTAACAAAGAAACAAATAGGTAGTGATGAGTACTATAAAGAAAGCAGCACACAAGTTTGGGTAGGTTATTTTAGTTAGGGAGGGCAGTAAAGGCTCAATGATTTGGTGACATCTGAGCACAGACTTGAAAGAAGTTGAGAGTGCCATGTGGGTATTTGAGAGAAAGGTGTTTCAAAAAGAGGAAACAGAATGTACATTCTGAAGTAAGGGTGCCTGGACTATTTGAGGAAGAGCAAGAGCCCAGTTGGAGTGGAGTTGGGCAAGAAGGAAACTGATAGAAGATGAGGTCAGAAAGGAAGATATAGGCTTGGTCATCTAGGACCTCATAGGCCATGGTGATGACTTTGGATTTATCCTAAATGTGATAGAGAGTCTCTGGGAGCTTTGAACAGAGGTGTGACAAGTACTGATTACACATTGTGGATCTTTCTACTCTTTTAATTCTTATAAATCACAGCATCTGACATCTCTTCTGTCCTGTTTCTGCTGACTTTGTAAAAAGAAGGATCTCTCTGTTGATTTAATGGGATGAGTTTGGGAGGAGAGGAAGAATAGTGGATGCAAGTCTTCAGTCCAGATGGAGGACTGTCTTAATGTACAAACATCCTAGAATAGAGATATTCAATTTTTTAGGAAACCTATTTTTGATTGAGAGATTCTACCAATTTACAAGTCTTTGACTTTATATTAAGATACATAATATTAATAATATGCCTAATGTAAATATACAAAAAGAACATGCATTCTGTCTTCCCACCCCTGCTCTGGGGTACATCACAAAGCATTCCTGAGTTGACTGACAATGAAGAGTATTATGCACAAATTATTTTTTTCCCATTGTGGACTAGTTTTTCCATGTGGCAAGAAAGATGGTTAATGGGTATTTCCTAATTATATACTTCCATCTCCAAGACCCAGAAGAGAAATCCTCTTCTCTAATTTCAATAAAAAACTCCGAAATGAAAGCCTCTGGTTGGCCTGGCTGGGATCACATGTTCATTTTTGGCTCAATCACTGTAGCCAGAGGAATGAATGAGTCACTCTGACAGGCCAGGTAAAAATCAGATACCCAACCCAGCCCTGGGGAGAAGATACTACGATCGATAGTTGAGCAGGAAGGGGAGGGAAAACCAGACAGATAAAATATATAAGCATCTACTATATATGGTATACAAAATCTTTGACAATCTGAAGACTGCTTACCTCTACGGCCTTATCTTCTTCCACTCCTTAAATCAGATTATACTCTGGAAGTACAGCAGAATAGCTGGAATGAGCTTTAAAATGAGCAGATCCAGGTTTGCATCAGAAATTTGCAATTTACTATACATGACTTTGGGTAATTTTTGTAATCTCCGTAAGCCTTAATTTCTTTAAAAAAATTTTTAATGTTTATTTATTTTTTAGAGACAGAGTGTGAGCAGGGGAGGGGCAGAGAGAGAGGGAGACACAGAATCTGAAGCAGGCTGCAGGCTGCAGGCTGCCAGCGCAGAGCCTGACGTGGGGCTCAAACCCACCGACTGCGAGATCATGACCTGAGCCAAAGTCAGATGCTTAACCAACTGAGCCATCCAGGTGCCTCAAGCCTTGGTTTCTTAATTTGCTTAATGTGGTAAATAAGTGGACAAAAGGAAGTGATGCAAGAAAAACACTTGGCATGGGTCTCCTAGATAGCAGGTGTGAGATTTTAGGGAATTGATAAATAGCATCCCTCTTTTCCTCTTTTAAGTTTGTTCAATTTAGGGGTGCCTGGCCGGCCCAGTCAGTTGAGCATCAGACTTCAGCTCAGGTCATGATCTCACAGTTCACAAGTTCAAGCCCCACATCGGGCTTGCTGCTGTCAAGTGAGGAGCCCACTTTGGATACTCTGTCCCCTTCTCTCTCTGTCCCTCCCCCACTCTCTCTCTTTAAAAGCTGGTTCAAAGAGACACTAGAGAATCAGAAAATGGAAATACCTTTAAAACATGTCAAATAATTTTTTATGTTTAATACCCTTCAGGGGCACCTGGGTAGCTCAGTGGGTTAAGCATCCGACTTCGGCTGAGGCCATGATCTTGTGGTTCGTGAGTTCAAGCCCCGTGTTGAGCTCTGTGCTGACAGCTCAGGGCCTGGAGCCTGCTTTTGATTCTGTGTCTCCCTCTCTCTCTCTGTTCCTCCCCACTTACACTCCCTCTCTCTCTCTCTCTCTCTCAAAAATAAAGATAAATAAATAAATAAATAAATAAATAAATAAAACCCTTCAGAGATTTCTCATCTCGCCTAGAGTAAAAGCTATCACCTATGTGGCCCTGAATTCATCTTCTGCACTCCCCAATATCTGTTACCTCTCTGCCCTCATTTCTATGGTTTCCCCTGTGCTCACTTTACACAGCCACACTGGCTTCATTACTCTTCTTCAAACTTTCAAGAAATCTCTCCTCAGATTCTTTATCCTTGCTTTTCCCACTTTTGG
Source organism: Panthera uncia (assembly GCF_023721935.1). NCBI lineage: Eukaryota > Metazoa > Chordata > Mammalia > Carnivora > Felidae > Panthera > Panthera uncia. The sequence continues at coordinate 21,254,770 of NC_064813.1, forward strand.
CCAAGACCACGAAGCCCATGCTTGCACATGGCTTCCTCCCCCACTTAAGGAAGGAAATAGACATAGTCTCTGTCCTCATTGGGCTTATAGTCTAGTGGGGAGATGAGCATTAAATGCATAAACAAACAAATACTAAATGAGTACAAAGGGTGGTATTATGATAGAAAAATACCTGTACTCATACTCTAAGAGAATAATGGGGCAGAATTGTCACATTTAAAATGGTAAACTAAGGAAAGGTCATTTAACCTGGCAATGGTATGCAAATCACATAATCAGAAAGTACAGACTTTGTCTAAGACCATTATCCAGCTTAGTAGAGATGGAACAATAATGAAGTATCACCTGAGAGCCAGGTAGACAAGTGGTCAGGGTCTGGAATGTTCAGTCATACCCAGTCTCTAGCAGATGGAAATTCAGGAGCAGAAAATTCAGTATATGAGGGAATCCAATTAAAAGGGAATCAGTCTAATAGGATCAGAGTCTAACCAAGAGCACAATTCATTTGATGCTCTACTAAGAGCTCTTCCCTGGGTTTTCTTAAAATCTTAGAGAGAATTGTTCTTAGAATAAAGTGGGACTCTTTCTGTACTTTTCAATCAGAATGCAAATAAGTAAAGATGATATCATTTTAGAAGTAATCTTAACTCTTTTCAAATTGACTTACAATTTTTTTCAGTAATTCTAGAAACAGGAAGTTGCATAAATAGTACATACAGTCCTGTGTAAGCTTTGCCTGACACCCCCTAATGGTGACGTCTTCTTTTAACATCTTACATACACGAAATCAAAACCAGAAATGAACATTGATACAATACTGCTGTGATGGTGAATTTTGTGCGTCAACTTGACTAGGCCACAGGATGCCCAGATAGCTGCTTGTGTCTGTGTTAGTATTTCTGGAGGAGATTAGCATTTGAATCAGCAGACTGAGTAAAACACATAGCCATCCCTAATGTAAGTGGGCATTATCTAATTCCTTGAAGACCTGGATAAAACAAAAAGGTGGAAGAAAGTTGAATTTATCCTTTCTCCTCCTGACTGTTGAATGGAGACAAGGATGTCCTCCTGTTCCCTGTGTTCCTGGTTCTCAGGCCTTCATACTTGGACTAGAATTGACAGCATTGGTTCCCTTGGTTCTCAGGCTTTCAAACTACACAACTGGCTTTCCTGGGTCTCCAACTTCCAGACATGTATGTGTATATGTGTATGTACATGTGTATATGTGTATGTACAGTCTGGCCCTGTTTCTCTGGAGAATCCTAATACAAATGCTAATTAGATTACATACCTTATTTAGTTTTCATTAGTTTTTATATGTACTCATTTGCTTATATGTGTATATTTGTATGTGTGTTTACTTCTATGTAATTTTGATACCATAAACAGAATCATGTAGCTAATGTTGAAATCAACATACAGAACTACTCATACAACTCAATATCTAAAAGTAATCTGATTAAAAATGTGCTGAGGATCTGAATAGATATTTTTCCAAAGAAGACATACAGATTACCATTGTCATATAAGTACATGAAAATGTGCTCCACATCACTATTTATCAGGGAAATGCAAATCAAAAGCACAATGAGAGACCACCTCACACCTGTTAGAATGGCTATTATAAAAAGATAAGAAATAACAAATGTTGGTGAGAATGGAGGAAAAAGAAGTCTTGTGCACTGCTGGTGGGAATATAATTGGTGCAGCATAATGGAAAAAAAGTATAGAGGTTCCTTAAAAAATTAAAAATAGAACTAACCATATGATCCAGCAATTCCATTTCTGGATATTTATCCAAAGGAAACAAAGATACTAACTTGAAAGGGTATTTGTAGCCCCATGTTCATTGCAGCAGTATTTACAATGGCCAAGACATGGAAACAACCTAAGTATCTACTGATGGATAAATGGATAAAGAAAATGTGGGACAGACAGACACACACACACACACACGCACACACACGCACACACACGCACACACACACACACACACACACACACATACAGGGATGTTATTCACCCAAAAACAGAAAAAAAATCCTGCCATTTGCAACAATGTTGATGGACCTTGAGAGCATTGTGCTAAGTGAGGTAAGTCAGAGAAAGACAAGTACCATGTAATCTGACTTACATGTGGAATCTGAAAAACACCACAGACCTCACAGATACAGAGACCAGATAGGTGGCTGCCAGAGGTAGCCCAGAGAGTATGGGCAAAATGGGTGAAGAGAGTCAAAAGGTATAGACTACCAATTATAAAGTAAGTCCTGGGGATATAACATACAACATAGTGACTGTAGTTAATACTATTGTATTGTATATTTGAAAGTTGTTAAGAGAGAAGCTCTTAAATTTCGCATAACAAGAAAAAAATTGACAACTATGTGTGGTGATGAAAACAAAAAATAACAAGATACAGAACTGTTCCACGGCATGTAGGAATTCTTTGTGTTCCTCTGTTATAGTCATACTTCCCCAACCCTATCCCTGCCCTTTAATTATTCTCCATAGTTTTGTTATTTGGGAATAATCTTTCATAGTTTTGTTATTTGGGAATGTTATATAAATGGAACCCTATAGCCTTTTGAGACTATCTTTTCCCATTAAGTGTGATGCCCTTGAGATCTATCCAAATTGTTGCATGTATTGCATGTTGTTGCATTCGTTTGTTTTGCTGAGCAGTGTCCCACTTCATGGATATACCAGGGTTTGCTTAACCATTCACCCCCTTAAAGACATCTTGGTTGTTTCCTTTCGAATGTATTTTTTAAAAGGCAAGTCATTTGCAAACCTTGGGTCTTTTGCTTTTGTAAAGAACTTTCAATCCACCTCAGAAGTGATAGGTTCATTGATTAAGAGTTTCTGAGCAAGATGAATGCACTCAGAAGTGGGAGCATCACATGGGGTGTCACTCTGAATAAATATGACCTTACACGGGTGAGCACTAGTTGATAGCCTAATCCTAAATGGTGTCAGGTCTCAGGAGGCTGTCCAGGGAGTGGACCAGGGATGGTAGGCATGAGGCCAAGAGGGCTGGTCCAATTGAAATGTTACATAGGAGTAAGGAGGAGGGATGACAGGGGGAAATGTGTACACATGAGCAAAGCATCACCTTTCCTGTAGTTCTGAAACAGGAAATATGACAACATGGGAGTCATTTATACTTCTCATTTCCCTCAAGTTACCAGCGGATAGACTGTCACTGCCCCTCAGTGCCACACCCCTTTGAGCCTGCATTTTATGCCCAGCAATAGCCATTTCATTACTGATTTTACAAAGCCTTATATGGAAAGAAAGCAAACAAATGAAAAAAGGAAATGCAATGGGAAAAGGACACTCTCTTCAACAAATGGTGTTGGGAAAACTGGATAGTTACATGCACAAGAATAAAACTGGACCACTCTCTTACACCATACACAAAAATAAACTCAAAATAAATTAAAGACCTAAATGTGAGATCTGAAGCAATAAAAATCCTAGAAGAGAGAACAGGCAGTAATTTATCTGACATTGGCTGTAGCCACATTTTTCTAGATATGCCTCCTGAGGCAAGGGAAGTAAAAGCAAAAATAAACTATTGGAACTACACCAAAATAAAAACCTTCTGCACAGTGAAGGAAATAATCAACAAGACTAAAAGAACAACCTACTAAATGGCAGAAGATATTTACAAATGGAACATCTGATAGAGTTAATATCCAAAATATATAAAGAACTCATACACCTCAACACCAAAAAAACCCTAATAATCTAATTAAAACTGGGCAGAAGAGATGAACAGAAATTTCTCTAAAGAAGACATACAGATGATCAATAAACACATAAAAAGATGCTCAACATCACTAATCACCAGGGAAATGTAAGTCAAAACTACAATGAGATATCATCTCACACCTGTCAGAATGACTAAAGCAAAAAACACAAGAAACAATAAGTATTGGCAAGGATGTGGAGAAAAAGCCACCTTCTTGCACTGTTGATGGGAATGAAAACTGGGACAGCCATTGTGGAGGTTCCTCAAAAAACTAAAAATAGAACTATGATCCAGTAACCACAGTGCCGGGTATTTACTCAAAGAATAAAAAAAACACATCAATTTGAAGGGATGTGTGAACCCCTATGTTTATTGCAGCATTATTTACAATAGCCAAGATATGGAAGCAGCCCAAGTCTCTCTCTCTCTCTCTCTCTCTCTCTATATATATATATATATATATATTATATATATATATATAATATATTATATTATATATTATATATATATAAATATAATATATATTTTTATTTTATTTTTTTAATATATTTAATATATATTATAAAATATATATTTTATAAATATAATATATATATTATTCAGCCATAAAGAAGAATGAAATGTTGCCATTTGCAACAACATGCCTGGATCTAAATAGTATAATGGTAAACAAAATAAACCAGTCAAAGAAAGACAAATACCATATGATTTCACTCATATGTGGCATTTCAGAAACAAATGAACAAAGGAGAAAAAAAGAAAGAGAGAGAGAGAGAGAAACAAAGAAACAGACTCCTAACTCTAGAGAACAAACAGACGGTTACCACAGGGGAGGTGGGTAAAGGGATGGGTAGAACAGGTGATGGGGATTAAGAGTACACTTATGATGAGCGCCGAGTAACGTATAGAGTTGTTGAATCACTATATTGTACATCTGAAGCTAATATATTTGTATGTTAACTGTACTTAAATTAAAGTTTAAAAATTAAAAAAAATATATTGTTCTTTCAAAATATTCTTTGGGAGAGAGGTTTTGTGAGGCTCTAGGTAAGCAAAAACATATTTTAGACACAGTCCCTGCTCTCAATAGGCTCACAATTTAATCTAGGAAAACAATGTTGAATGTATAAAGCATTGAGTATATACAAATGCCTTAACCCAGCAATTAGAAATAAATGTCTCTTGGGTCACCAGGGTGGATCAGTTAGTTACATGTCTGACATTTGATTTTGGCTCAGGCCATGACCTCACAGTTCGTGAGATCAAGCCCAACATTGATTCTCTTTCTCCCTGTCTCTCTGCATCTCTCTCTCTCTCTCTCTCTCTCTCTCTCTCTCTCTCTCTCTCTCAAAGTAAATAAATAAATATTTTTTAAAAAGAAATGTTCCTTGACATTTTCTTCTTCAAATAAATTTTTCTCTCCCTTAGCAGTCCTTAGATATAGTCCTTGTGCTCTGTGACCATATCCCTTCTATCCTTCCAGACTGCTTATCTGAGTACTTGCTATGGGATCACTCCTGGATCTCTTTAGGCTCTCAGTCTTTTGTATCTTTGGTGTATCCTTTTCTTCAGCTGCCTTCTGCCTTTTGTTCTGCCCTTTTCCAGAATAAATATAATGGTTAACCACCTCAATAGTTCTTTTGCCAAAACCTTAAGCTCTCTTGCCCTCTCCATCCCCTTTTTTGAAAGAAACTAACTGTCCACTTTCTGCACACTTTCTTCACATTTTCTCCACACTAACTCCACACTCTTTTCATGTTTTCTCTATACTTACTCCATATTCATGCACCAGAATTTAAATGAAAAAGCCACACAGGAGAGAAAGCTGGTACTCTTACACATTTATGATTACTAAATTCAAAGGTGCCCTCAGTATTTCTGGTAACACCACTGTGTTTCTCTGACCATCTTTCTCTCTCTTTTACAAGAGGGCTTTTCCACACCTTCTCTCTCCTCAAACTTCTGCCATAGGCCCATTCTTCCTCTTCCTCCCTGAAAATGACCTGCCTTCATCCTAACAGAGAATATAGGGGTCAGTATAGGTAAGCTCCAACAAGTTCCTCCTATTATATCTAGAAAATGTCCCAACACATCCATTATCTCTTCTTTTTCTGGTCCTTTTACCTCTGCATATATATTAGTCCTTCCCATCAGCATCCGAACATGCATGTCCATCTCAGAACAAAACTCCTCCCTTAATCTCACTTCCAATTTCTCAGTTAATATTGTCCTTCCTCTTCTACCCAGTTTACCATAAAAAATACAAAGCTATTTTTTAATATGATAATTATAGTTTGCACCCCATAGCTGTTCACTAGTGCTATCCTCCCTACCTATTCTTTTTCTAGCAAAAGACTATGCTCTCAGCTACAGAGGTCCCAGGCTTGATCAATTGTGGTCACTCTCTGGCCTCAACAATTGGTGATTGAGCCCATCACCTGTGTAACTCAGGAGCCAATAAAGAAAACAGAAACCACACTGAGTATTTCAAAGAGAGATGAATTAACCCAGAGAACTCTTCCCATAAGCATAGAAAGGTTGAAAGAGCAAAAAGGATATTAATAACTGTTAAGTTTGCAGAAGAAAAAGAGGTGAGGAGTAGAGACATAGGAGTTCACAGGAGGAAGCCCTGTAGACTGGGTGCTCCAAGCTATAGGGGAAAGATCTCCAATTTTGAGATTTGGCTGGCCAGATCCTTGGACAGCCTGGGCAGTACAGCCCAGTAGGTGACATGAAGCAGAACAATGGTTAACTCCAACTACTAAAGGAATACATCCTGGTAGCTGCTGGTTCCTCTAAGGAACATATTGAAGGGAGTGCTGGGAGTTCAGAAAGATACTGGAAGCTGGAGCTACTTTCCCCTGCTGCTGGAGTGTGAGATGGAAACTGGGAAAAGGGGAAGAAATTCCTTTCTTCCTTCCTATTGCCTTCTAATTCTCCTCTAGTGCCTCCCATTCATAGACCCTGATAAGAAACTAGCTGACAAAAGAATCTGAGAAACGTCATCTGCTGAGTCCTAGCCCAAGTACCACAAAGCAGAATGTAAGTTTAGAATTGGTAAAAACCTGGCATACAACCTAAGCTGGAATTGGCTTGTAAATCCAGATCAATAGGAACTTCTTTTTCCTTTCAACTTCTAGGGCCATAGGATTGATCTCACAGTGCAGGCAACACATGGAAAGGCCTGACCAAAGATAATAGTGGAACGAATCAAGTAGGAACGGGTGAGTCCCAGCACTAGGACTGCCCAGCTTCTAAGTCCCTAAAATTCTAAGATGTAGCAGAAAAGGGATGGAAGAACCAGCAATTTCCATCCAGGGGAGGGGAAGGTTGCCCTATAAATAAATTTTAGAGGTTCTTTTAATAACAAAAGTTGTATTTTGGTTATGTCAAGAAGTATGCTTGTTCAATGTAATAGTTACTCCAAAAGCTTTGAAGGGGGGACTGGAGAAGGAAAAGCAAGGGAAGGAGACAGAGAAGCTCTTATCAAGGAAGTAAAAAAGATCAAAACAATGTTGTATAAGTCAAAGATGGAGAGCGTTTCAAGAGCTGGACAGTAATGCCCAATGTCGTTGAATAAATTACCCAACGAGGGATTAATTAGGTTAATACTCCTTGTTCCTAATTTTAATAATCTTAGTATAATTTCTTTCCAGATTCCTGATTCAAACTGAGGGTAAGATTCTTTGTTTATAGTTTGCAGAATTCACTTTCTTCTCCTTTATGGAAAATCAAAGAATTAAGTTAAAGAGTGAGTACCTTAATATATGCTATCACTCAGAGAATGCACAGAAAACAAGAACATGGCTCAGCTCCTTTTCTGAAGGAACTTACAGGCTAGCCAGGGTGACCCTTATGTAAATTAAGGAGCTCTGAATCTTCAGCCAATTTTAGAAGAAAGTTGTGAGTCTTATTCTCTAAGGCATACATAGTAGAAATTATTCTGTTAAAAATCATAAGATACTTGCTAGGTCTTTTTTTATTTCATACTCTGTGCACTCATTTTTAGGGCTGCCATAACATAATGCCACATGCCAGGTAGCTTAAACAAAACAAATTTATTTTTTTACAGTTCTGGAGATTAGAATTCCAAGATCAAGATGCCAGCAGATTTGGTTTCTCCTGAGGCCTGTCTCCTTGGCTTGCGGATGTCTGCCTTCTCTCTGAGTCCTTACCTGATCTTTCCTCTGTACACATCTGTGTCCTAGTCTACTTTTCTTATAAGAACACCAGTCATATTGGATTAGGGCACACCACTATGACCTAATCTTACCTTAATTACCTCTATAACGTCCTAGTTCTAAATACAGTCACATTTGGAGTTACTGGGGGTTAGGATTTCAACATATGAATCTGGGGACAACACAATTTTAGGCCATAATACCCTGAACACCAATTCTACACAATGTGGTGATTTGTACAGTCAAGTTAAGATGATCCATAAGAGCAGGGATATTCCACATGGATGAAGATAGTTTTTCTAATCCGGTAAAAAAACTTTTTTTTTTTTAAATTCACATTACTTCAAACTATTAAAAAATATCTGGGAAGAAACATCATCTACCTAATAAATATTAGCGCTTATAACGGTGTTCCCTTAACTTTTGGCCAGACTACCTGCTGACATGAAGCTTCTGGGCTTGGGTTAGTTTCTCTGCTTTTCATGGCAATAGTTGGATGTGATATCTGCTGTCCTCATTCCAATCCAGATTCTTTAAAGAAAAGCCCTTGGGAGTGTGTATACTGTTTACTTTTTACAACCCTGCATGGCAACAGGATTTAGTGTCTCCCTCATTTTAAAAGCTCCTTTCCACGCCCCTCACAAGGCCCCCTGGGAGAAAAACATTTTCCGCATATTCTGCTTATGTATCTTAGTAGCTGATTATACTTGTATGTTGGTTTCCAAAATACTACCCGTTATAACTTGCACAACCTGGAAGCTTGCATATCGGTTCATTATGCAAAAGTCTACACTTACACGAAAATCTGTCTCCCTTTTCCTGCAGGCATCAAGTTGCAGCGCCCTGCCCTTTCACGCCATTCATAGGGTTTGGGAGGGTAGGGCAATGGCAGAACACATACTCATACATCATTGCCATAGCTGAAGAACAGGCTGGTCTTCACACTCTTCAAGGGAAATTATGTGTCTTCTATTAGAAAGCAGGGAGGGAAGCCCTACATCTCCTACTCTAAGAAATTCCTTTGGGAAACTGGATGGTGCTGTTACCTGCCACATAGGATGAGACCATGCCTAGAAACAGTGAAAGCCAAACAAACGTGTAAACAAAATCCTCTTTATTAATGGCAAATCATTACATTAAGTAATACCAAAAGTAAATGAGTATGCAGATATCAACTGTAACTCTAAGAAATTCTACTCTTATTTATTCTCAATGGGATAAATATAGTATTTTAGAATTTAAATGTAGGGAAAGTGCATCCCCCTTCTCCCCACCCTCCCACCGGAAACTGGGAGACACCCTTTTCTCTAATAATGTAAACTATGTAACAGATTTTCCAACCATGATGGCTTGGCTCACAAGTATATCCTGGAGTGTTTATAGGTGTGCCCAAATATTGATCTTCTCAGCCCTCAGGTTATCTGGATCCCAGGATAGATAATTCAGGCTCCTCTGCTTTTTACCATGTTCCTTAAAATAATTATAATATTTGGTTTGTAATACAATGTCAGTTATTATATAATAAGTAAAAAGCCCTGTTGTAACTGACTATATTTTTCTTTTCTTTTTTTTCCTTGTATGTCAGGAAGCTCTGAGACAAATGTGAAGTTCAACTACATAAATTGTTATAGAGTTAGGATATTTTCATTTTCTTTTCTCCCTTTGTTCCTATTTTCTATATTATTAACCTTATTTTGCATGTCTTTTATGCAGATAAATCCTTTTGGAAAGAAACAAGATAAAAATTTCTATTAGTGGTATTAGGGAAGTTGAAATACAAAATGTAACCATAAAAACACTTCCCTGGCTGTTATGTTATTCATATTCATGACCATGCTAACAAGAAAAATGACTCTTGATGAAATCCTCCAGTAGACTGCAGTTAAGCATAGGTTTTCATATCTAATTCTCAGTTATTTCTTCCACATTTTCATTTATTATATTTCTTAAAAAGTATATTTAATGAACCTTAACAATATTCAGTTGATCTGTGCGTTACTGAATGAAAACAGTTAATATGGGATGATATACAGCAATGGAGCCATTGGAGTATGTAGGAAGCTACTAAGATGAAGAATTTGAAACCCATAACTGGAAGTTTCTTTAAAAATAATCTCTATAATTGTGTTCTACTATATTCCACCTTCCAAGAATCTCTCCTTTTTACCAATTTATTGTAGGTAGCATTACTGATCAAGATCTTGATAACATGAAAGAAATAATTGTAGGAAACTGTTCTACCATACTCCCGAGTACTAACATATTCCATGACTCCATTTCTCCTGTTACTAGTACACAGTAACACTGGGACACTATAAATCTGCCTAACAGCTATAAAACTCGAATCAAGAAAGGCCCAACTATTTCTGGTTTTAAGGTCATAAATGAACCCTATGTAGTGCAATAAGAAAGGGACACTTTGTTAATACATTTCAATGTAGGCTAATGTATAATTCCAAATATCAACTCAGTAAATCTGGATGGTGTTGCCCAAAGAAAAAAAACAATCTATAAAAATGTACAGACCACATATTCTTAAGAAAATAGTCCAGGGCGCCTGGGTGGCTTGGTCGGTTAAGCGTCCGACTTCGGCTCAGGTCATGATCTCACAGTCCGTGAGTTCGAGGCCTGCGTCGGGCTCTGTGCTGACAGCTCAGAGCCTGGAGCCTGTTTCAGATTCTGTGTTTCCCTCTCTCTCTGCCCCTCCCCTGTTCATGCTCTGTCTCTCTCTGTCTCAAAGATAAATAAACATTAAAAAAAAATTTAAAAAAAAAAGAAAGAAAATAGTCCAGAAATCTAAATTTTTCTACCAAACTTCTAAGTTTAGAATAGCGAAGAGTATGAAGCTTTTGCCTATTAATAAATGCTTGGAGTTCGGATTGTTAATACTGTGTATTGAAAGAGACCCATAGGCTTTAATGGTAAGCAGAGCTAGAAGCAAAATTGAAATTCAACAACTTATAATTTTGATTAGGATATAAGTTTAAATAAAAGAATACAAAGTTAGAGGCCTGAGTCAGTATTTTATTATATTTTTTTGAAAAAAAAATTTTAATGTTTATTCATTTTTGAGAGACAAAGAGACACAGAAGTGAGTGGGGGAGGGGCAGAGAGAGAGGGAGACAGAGAATCTGAAGAGGCTCCGGGCTCTGAGCTGTCAGCACAGAGCCTGACGTGGGGCTCGAACCCATGAAATGTGAGATCATGACCTGAGCTGAAGTCAGAAGCTCAACAGACGGAACCACCCAAGCACCCCATCAGTATTTTATTTTAATAAATATATCTTGCCTAAAAAATTCCATAAAATTGTAATTGCATTTAACCCCTTTTCAAATTTTCCTTGTACTACTGATGAGAATATAAATCTAGAAACAAGATTTATTAAGTCATTATTTTCCTTTCAAATGCTCAAATTAACATAATACTAAAACCTAGTGTCATTTTGGACCTTGGGAAAATTACATAATTTTTCTAGCTCTCAGTTTTCTTTCTTTTTTCTTTTTAAGTTTATTTATTTATTTTGAAAGAGAGAGAGGGAGAGAGTACACACCCATGCATGGGGAGGAGTGGAGAGAGAGGGAGACAAAGAATCCCAAGCAAGCTCCACACTCAGCACAGAGCCTGATGCCAGTCTTGATCCTACGATCATGAGATCAAGATTTGAGCTGAAATCAGGAGTTGGATGCTCAACCAACTGAGCAACCCAGGTGCCCCAAGCCCTTAGTTTTCTAATCTATGTAATACAAACGATAATAGTACCTACTTCATAGAGTTGTTTTGAGAATTTAGTAAAATTACAGGTATAAGACAATGACCACAGGGTCTGGCATACACTAAATGTCCAACAAATGTTAGCCGCTAATGTTATTATGATAATAATCTTTACCATCATATTCTGTCACTGTCCTCAACTGGTAGCCTTACACTTAAAACCATCTCAGATCCCAGTTTCTTCCAATATTTTCGTAATTATTCTGTAATTTCAGCCAGGGTGACTCTAAGTAATATCCAAATGATGATGATGATGATCAGCTTGTTATGAATGATAATGTGAGTTTGGGGGATTTTCATATGGTATTATAGACAAGAAATCCAGGAATGCTTCAATGTAGCCTTTGTCCAGTTGTTTCTTCTTATGTGATTTCCACAAAGAAGAAATATGCACAAGGATCCAGGGAATATGGCAAAAAAGTTATTAGTTTATTATTAGCTGGTCCTCTACTTAAATTCCAATGCAGAGATCTCTGGTTAGCTGTGTTAATAAATGTAACCTAGTTGCTTTAAGTGCTTTACTTTACTTTCAGTGCTTTTCTCACTAGTTTAAGTATAAATCCATATTTCAAGGTATTACTAACTTCAGGTTGACCACTTGGTACAAAAGGCTAACGAGATGAGAATGCAGATACTAAGAAGTGCAAAGAAAGAAAGAAGGATGACAGGGATTACTTTTGGAGAAGACACGAAATTCTCTGGCTCTTGCTTCATGGGGCAAGAGGAAGAAGGGATATTCACAGTTAAGTTCAGGATCTTTTATACACCATACGCTCATCTACAGTTAAATGTGATCCAACAATGTTTAAGATTTGGCTCCAATCAGATTAATATCCCCTTGGAAGGTTAGTATTTTCCTAGACAAAGGAAGAAATTATCCTTCTCTATTCTATTTCCCCATAATGGTTCAAGAATCTTTTGAACCTATAAATAAAAATAAATGGAATATAGCTCTACAACATGTCAAGAATTAATAATTGCTCAAAAATGTCTGAAAAATAATAATGAAATTTTGAGTTCTTGCCTTTAAGCATGCTAAAAAATTTAGAAAGGCCCAACATTTCTGAAGCTAGATCTCTTCCTGGACACAAGAACTTGGGATAGTAGAAATGAATAGATTTTTGTTTAAAGACATTGTTTATTGGTTTAGTTCTCAACTAACCAATGAAATACAGTAATTAATCATCAATGAGTATTTACATATATAAAGAGATGGAAGACTTCCCCTATGACAGCATGAAATACAAAAGAAAGGACAAAAATCAAATTTTTTAAATAAAATCATACCTGACAGTAACTACAAGACTATGCAGAAAACAAACAACCAAGTGGAAAAATATCCTCCAAGGCACTTGTGCTCTTGCAATCTTCTGATCAATCAACTACCTTATTATCATACCATATCACAAATGATTCTTAAACATACCCATAATTGGTAATTTTATTCTAATTTTTTTTTGTTTCAACACTGAATACATTTTCAAAAGTCCTACAGACTACAAGACAAAATACCAAAAAACTGATCCAAGATTTTCTTTATTTAATCACAAAAAGTAAGAAGAAAAAATAAGAAACTTGCTGCCCATTTTTGAGTTGGTCCTTTTTAGGATTGAATCACAAGTTTGTGAATGTCTCACAGATTCCTGAAAATATCAGTTACATTGCAACAGTTCAGTTTTAAGTTATTTTTATATCTTAAAAAGGAAATAAAATTGGCTCTGACTCCCTCATTCATTCAACCACTCAAAATATAACTCTCAAGAAGATACAATCTGTGGGACAGAGAGTTATCATATAGTGAGGTAATTAGTGCAATATAGATGTAAAAGAAGGTATTTGGGAGTAGAGAAAAGGGAGCAAGTCACTCTGTCTGGGGGAAGGGAAAGGAGGTGTGGAAAGATTCAAGGAGAAGATGGAAAAGCTGTTTTTCAGTATGACTAAGAAAACCAGGTGGACAAGGCAGGGTACGAGGTGTGGCAGAGGTGGAGGAAAGGACATTCTAGGTGGAGGGAAAATCTGTATACATGCTTGGAGGCATTGCAAAATATAGAATGTTTGGGGAGCATACAATCTTTTTTGCCCAGAAATCACAAAAGAAATGGAAAAAATGCAAGGGCAAGAATGCAGGTAGGTGAAGCTAGAAAATTAAACAGTAAACAAGTGGTGAATATAAAGCACATAAGGAGTTTGAAACTGATTCCCTGATGATTTCTGAAGGGGGAATTAGTGGTGGTTTATTTGAAGAGTGTATTTTAGTTTATTTTTCCACAGCCTTTCATACGTTTATTGAAAAAAATATTAATTTCCCATAACTCTGTGATTAAAATAAGATGGAAACACATATAAAATGTAGTACCAGTCCACAAGGCAAACATCAATAAACAACAAAGAAGCCCAATGAATTGCCTCTTCCACTTTGTTAGTAATGTTATCATTTATTCCAACTAAACTTTCAGTAGACAACTTGATGCTGTTTGGCCCATGAAAAACAAGCCTGCCATGACCTACATGGTTATGACCTCAGTTCCAGAGACAAGTCTTCTTAGACAACACCCAGAAGGACAGTGATGAACTCAAGCATCATTGACCATTTATTTTGATCAAGACTATGATTCACTTGACCTGATTACAGCTGGTACAATGTCTATTTCTTTCACCATACTCACCTACACCCTTATGTTTTATTATTGTCTATGATTCCAATTAAAAATTGGAATACAAATATTAGTGCATGTTTTTATTTTTGTGTGCATGGTTTTTAATTGAAACTCAAGTTAGTTAATGTACAACATAGTATTGGTTTCAGGAGTAGAACTCAGTGATTCATCACTTACATTTAGCACGCAGTACTCATCCCTACATATGCCCTCCTTAATGACAATCACCCATTTAGCCCATCTGCCCCCCACCTCCCTCCAGCAACCCTCAGTTTGTTGTCTGTATTTAAGAGTCTTTTATGGTTTGTCTCCCTCTCTGTTTTTATCTTATTTTTCCTCTCCTTCCCCTATGTTTATCTGTTGTGTTTCTTAAATTTCACATGAGTGAAATCATATGATATTTGTCTTTCTCTGACTTATTTCTCTTGGCATAACACACTCTGGTTCCATCCACGTTGTTGCAAAGGGCAAGATTTCATTCTTTTTCGTCGTTGAGTAGTATTCCATTATAGATATATACCACATCTTCTTTATTCATTCATCAGTAAATGAACATTTGGACTCTTTCCATAATTTGGCTATTGTTGACAGTGCTGCTATAAACATCCGGGTGCATGTGCCCCTTTAAATCATCATTTTTAAACATTTTTTAAGTGTATTTATTTATTTGAGAGAGAGCACGTGAGCAGGGTAGAGACAGAGAAAGAGGAGACAGAATCCCAGGCAGGCTCCACATGTGCAGAGCCCAATGTGGGGGTCGAACTCCCAAACTATGAGAAACTAACCTGAGCCAAGATCAAGAGTTGGATGCTTAACCAACTAACCCCCTAAGCCAACCCTAAATCAGCATTTTTGTATTTTAAAATAGGGAAGAAAGATTAGTAAAGAGGCCATTGTAAAAATTAATGTGCAACTGAACTTTGGCTATGGAAATAGAGAGGAGATGTTTAGGAGATTTTAAAAAAGACAGGTTAGAAGAATAGATTAGATGTTGAGGATGGAGGAGAAGGAATAATCTAAGATAAAGTCCTAGTTTGATATTAACAAATTATAGAAATATAAGAAAGATTCAATTAGTGGGGAAATCTATTAGCTCAACTTTTCATATGCTGAGTTCATATGTTTCTGGGACAACCAGGTAAAGATATTCCATTGTCCTTTAGGTAGAGTCTGTAGCCAAGAGAGAGGTCTGGGCAAGAGATAACGATTTGCAAATCATTGCCACTCAGTTGGCAGTCTAGGGTATGGAATTGGAAAAGACAGCCCAGAGAGAAAATGTAGACAGAAGAGAAGTGACTCACTCTCATTGCATAATAACTGAGTCATCACATGGGATATCAGGTCTGATTACTTACTGATTGTACTTTAGAAAGACCTGGGCAGGGCTGGATTGTCCCAAAAGGTAAGGTGTGATCTCTTTTAGTGCGCCTCTGGCAAGGGTGGAAAAGTTAAGTTTCCTGGTCATTTTTTTTTCCCCTTTGGATTCGTCTCATCCTTTCTATCCTGTTGGGTTCAATGCTTCTACCTGGTCTACTGGCTCCTCTCATACCTTGTCTTTTTACATAAGACTGTCCTCCAATCCATCCAACACATTGTTTCCAAATGAGTCTTTATAAACACCTCTTCATCTTTTCCAATGGTCCTGTAGACTGCAAGGCAAAATATCAAAGGGCCAATCCAAGATTTTCCTTATTTAATCACAGAAAATAAGAAAATACACTTCTCAAAAATGGCCAATCAATAAATTTCAAACATTTTGCAAAGAAGGCAATGCTACACAATGAAAAGAGCCTAGAATTGGAGCTAGATTCAATCTAAACTCAGTTCATGTGAATAGCACTATATGGAACCATATGCATCCTCCAGTTTTGTAGGCTAAAAATGGCTGGATATCAACAGTTTCATATGGTCTAACCTCATAACTTTGTGAGTCAGGACTTACTAGTAAATCAAGTTAATCTCTCAGAACTTAATTTCCATTTGTCACAAATGTGTACAGAGCCAGTGAGCACTAATTGTCTCCAAGGTGCATTCCCAGGTCACTGCATGGGGTGCAGTGAAAGATGTCTTTAACCAATCTGATTATCAATTCCTTCTTCCCTTGGTAGAAAATTTCTTCTCTTTGGGTTGAGGTAGAATGTCAAGAGATAAGGAGAGCATTCTGAGCTCAACAAACATAATCTGATGGATCCATGTGTTTAAGTTTTTCTGTTTGGGAGTGGAAATGGAGAAGTTTTCTGTCTTTCATTGCTCCATGGTCTATTATTGATCACCCCGCCCTTGCTTCAGTCTTTTCTGAGGGGTACATTATTTCTTTAGAAATATAAATATTACTTATTTTCTGAGTCAAATAATATTCAGACCTGAGAACCATCCTCTTTCTTCAAAATGATTTTGCCTATTTTTTTTATCTCTTTCCTTAGTTTGGATTTCACAGTTTAGCTCTCAGAGGTCAACCTCATTTTCAGGTTCTTGGAGATAGCTCACTATGCTCAAATGTACAATTTCCATTAGTGGTTCTTGAACATTTTTAAAGCAGGAGCTCTGTTGAGGATGGGAAAGAGGGAGACAGAAAACATCATATAAAACACACAAGAGGAGCTGCTCTAGTTGAAGTAGGAGTAGGAATGGGAGCACAGAGAGCCCCCAGACCCACCTCTCTCTTATCCATGATGCACCTAGGGCTCCACAGAATACACTATGAACTCCACAGTAATAGCTAAGAGTCTTTCAGCTTATTCTTTTGATTGAATTTCTACAAGGTACATGTGTATGCATGTGCATGTGTGTATGTGCATGTGGGTGTGTGTATATATGTGTGTTCACATGTGTTTTCCATAAATCCAATTCAGAAACTGGTAAACAGAATCCTTTGATAAAACAATACTCCATCCAATGTCACCCTTAAAAAAATGCTGTGATATACTGGAGAGCTATTAATGATGGAAAAACTTAACAAATTTAAAGGTCAAAATACCAGATGCATGAATTAATTTAGAGATCTGTACTTAGTTACTGTTTATTAAACTCTCCAAAACAGTGTTCTCTCCAACTCACATCCTGACTATAGCTACCATTAACTGGTTAATGTGAAGTTGTCATGCACCTATATTCACTGATGCAGGAACTTATTAATACAGGCTTCTATAGTGGTTGATCTCAATCATGTATGGGTTATGAACTTCGTGAAGAACTAGATAAAAAGTATGAAGAGTTCTCTCCATAAAAAAAATTGTATGGCCCCAAAAACTCAAAAAAAAGTTTATAGTTTAAGGAGGTGACAAACCTTCTGAAACACTTTGCAAGATATTAAGAGGTCCTTTCTATTGTAAGGGATATTTGTCTATTATTTGACAAAGATTTCATGGTGAGAGGAAAGAAGAGAAAACAGCTTCTAATTGTAACTTCAAAGATACTGATGCATTAAATGCTGGTTTAAATTTCAATTATTGTATTAATAGAAAGTGCTAGGTTATGCTGTATTTGCAAACACTACCCAAATCTCAGTGGTTTGGCATAACAGAAGTTTTTCATTCACCTGTGCCATGTAGGTTTGTACATGCCTGGTGATTGCTGTCACTCAGACACACAGGCTGATGGGGCACCACTATCTAGGCAATGTTATCTGATCATTGAGATAGATAAAGCCAGTGTGGTTTATCACACACTGACTTATGAGTGTGGAACTGACAAGTATCCTTTCTACTCAGATTTCATCAGTCAAGTAAGGGATACTCCACGTCTGACTTTAAGAGGTGAGGAAGGGAAAGAGGAAAATGAGAAATAATGAGTACTCCTATTATCTTTATTTTAAGAGTTAGTTCTAGGTGTTATTAACTATTTTTTAGCTTTTATAAACATGATCATCTCATGTTTCTTTGTAATCAAAGACCTTAAACTTTTAAAACTCGATATGTTTTGGGGTGCCTGGGTGGCTCGGTCAGCAAAGCATCTGACTCTTGATTTTGACTCCAGTCATGATGATCATGGTTCATGAGATTGAGTCCTGCATTGGGCTCAGTGCTGACAGAACAGAGAGCCTGCTTGGAATTCTCTCCCTCTTCCTCACTCACAAACTCTCTCTCTCTCTCTCTCAAAATAAACATTTAAAAATAAATAAATAAAACTTGATGTGTTTCAAAGATTCTCATCAAATATTATTTATAATTATGCATGATTTCTACTTCTAATACTTTCAATTATTCTTTGAAGCTATATTCTGACTCAAAACTTCCAAAATTAGAAAATCAATCCCTTAGCTTTATGGAACTGCCACTATAAAAACAGGTTAACATAGTCTGGGTAGCA
Organism: Panthera uncia; assembly: GCF_023721935.1. Taxonomy (NCBI): domain Eukaryota; kingdom Metazoa; phylum Chordata; class Mammalia; order Carnivora; family Felidae; genus Panthera; species Panthera uncia. The sequence continues at coordinate 21,273,444 of NC_064813.1, forward strand.
ACAGCGCACTTACTGTAAATTTCAATGAAGTAACTGAGTCAATGATGTAAAAATTGTCATTGTTGTGGTCCTACTTTCTATCACTCTAGAGGTGTTCAGGCTTAGGTAAATATTCAACTATCATCTCATGCTGACGCTATCCCTAGCTCTCCAATTTAACTCTGTATGCCTTTAGCATTTGCTTCACTGGCCCATAACTGTTTGTAATACCTTTCTGCCCCATTACACTGTAAGATCACTCACTCATTCTTTCATTCAACAAATATTTAATTTTAATCTACTTTATATTCCTATTCTTAAAACAGGGACTAGCACAGATGGGAGTTTGTATATTATAAATAAATAAATAAATAAATAAATAAATTGAAGAATACAGTTACTATTATTAGTGTCATTTTTATAGTAGTAACTGTTATTTATTGAAAGGAAGCCAGGATCTATAACCGTTTATTGAATGCTTTTCACATAATCTGGGTTTTGTGCTAAATGTTTTATATGTATTATCTCCCTTAATCCTCATAATAACCCTAGGGCATAGACATTATTATTCTTTTTTTAAATTTTATTTATTTTTGAAAGAGAAAGAGAGAGAGAGCATGAGTGGGAGAGGAGCACAGAGAGAGGGAGAGGGAGAATCCCAAGCAGGCTACACGCTGTCAGCGCAGAGCCTGAAGCAGGGCTAGAACTCACAAACTGTGAGATCATGACTTGAGCCAAAATCAAGATGCTTAATAGAAAATCAGATGCTTAATAGACTGAGTCACCCACGTGCCGCAGCATTACTATTCTTAAGGGATGACTCCACTATCCATCTCTGCCACTCTATTTTCAGCTGCATGTAACAGTATTTATCCCTTCCTGATTTAGAGGGTTTGCTATTAGCAACTTTCTATCCCTTGGTTTCTAGGAGTGTGACTCTGTTATGGGTTGAATTGTGCTGCCCCATTCATATGCTGAAGTTCTAACCCCCCAGTACCTCAGGATGTGACCTTACCTTAAGATCATGGGGCGCCTGGGTGGCTCAGTCGGTTGAGCGTCCGACTTCGGCTCAGGTCATGATCTCGCGGTCCGTGAGTTTGAGCCCCGCATCAGGCTCTGTGCTGACCGCTCAGAGCCTGGAGCCTGTTTCAGATTCTGTGTCTCCCTCTCTCTCTGACCCTCCCCTGTTCATGCTCTGTCTCTCTCTGTCTCAAAAATAAATAAACGTTAAAAAAAATTTTAAAAAAAGATGTAAGATCATGCAGATATAATTAGTTAAGATGAGGTCATACTAGAGTAGGGTGAGCTCCTAATCTGGTGTCTTCATAAAAAAGGGAAATTTGGATAGAGACATACACTCAGGGAGAATGCCACATAAGGCTTGGAATTACACTGCTATAAACCAAGAACCTACCAGGAACTAGAAGACATCTAGAACAGATCTATTCCTAGTTCCTTCAGAGGGAGCATAGATCTGCCAACACTAAAGTTCTAGACTTCTGTCTTCCAGAACTATGAGACAATGTTTCTATTGTTCAAAACCACCCAGTTTGTGGAACTTTATTACAGCAGCCCTAGGAAATTAACTTACACTCTCAGTACCTCTTCTCTCTCAGTCTACTAGCAACTGAAAAACTTTAATCAATTTCACCAGAAGGTTATTGATCTGTGATATACAGATAGAATCAAATATTCTCAACTCTTCATGAATATTTTAACTCACTAGGTGTCTCCTCAATTTAACAAACTTTTCTACTTGTATGTATGAAAAAATAGAAAATATCAGTGGGCTTCTTTCAGTCTCATGTCTCACCATCCAATTTTACCTGCATCTAGACCCATCCTTTGCTATCTCTTCTGCTACAATGGAAAAGATGTCCTATTTCTCACCCATAGCATTCTGTCCATATCTGCCCTGGATTCCATCTCTTCCTGCCTTCATGAACCATCTTCTGTTAGTTTTTGCCTTTCCTTCTATATTTCAACTTCTCAATTCCTTCTTACCCTTTCTACTGAATATTTAAATATTCTCAATCTCTCCTACCTTAAAAAGAGCAAGAAAAACAGTATTTCTCTTCTTTCCCCCAAATCTACTTTGAGCTAATATCTACATCTATCCTACAGTCTTATGCCCAAAGTTCCTGCTACAGTTGTCTATACTCCCTGACTCCTGATTCTTCAGCTCACTGAATCTGTCTTCTACTCCTGTCACTCAATGAAATACCATCACCGAGTTTATGCCTTTTTACTTAATCCAGCTACCATTTCCGATCCTTTCTTTTTTTTTTTTTAATTTTTTTCCAATATATGAAGTTTATTGTCAAATTGGTTTCCATACAACACCCAGTGCTCATCCCAAAAGGTGCCCTCCTCAATACCCATCACCCACCCTCCCCTCCCTCCCACCCCCCATCAACCTTAGCAGTCTTCAACTCTGTTGTCACCTTTTTCTTTTAATGCTCCCTTCTCATAGATACCAACAGCACACTCGCCTGGTTTTCTTTCCACCTCTCTGTTCCAGCCTCCTCTGGGAGTTTTTCTTCCTCTGTTCATCCCTTAAATCTGGATTGTTTCTGTCCTCCACACTTTTTTTATACTGCCCTCCTTCCCTTGATTACATCTTCTCCTTGGCTACAGTTACAATCAGACTTTGCATATTGTAATTAATTTTCAGTCAGCATCTATCCCTCCAGTTTTCCAGTGAGTATCAGTGAACCACAGAGGCTGAAAGGTAAATAATTTTCTAGACTCCCTTGCTTCTTGAGTTCTATATGTGAATTAAATTTCACCAAATAAATGCATTAGCAAGAGATTTGGAAGGCAGAAGTGGGTGAAGACCATCTTTCTGCAGGTTTGACAGTTTCTTCTGGCAAAGCAACACTGTGGAAGCATGGTTTTTCCACATCATCATTCCACCTCCATGGATGAAGAGCAGTGTGACAGCACCAGTGGTAACGTCTTGGTTTTGTTTTTCTGATTTTTGGATTACAGATACAGGGGTGTGTTCTCGGACTCAGTATCTCCAGGGACAACCTTAAAATTTCTTCCTGATTTTATCAGAATGAAGAACTTCTCCAAAAGGTCAATTCTGCTCCAAATCTATTTTGCTAGTCAATCTAACAATTTGTTAATTTGTTAATTTCCGTGAGTCTCAGCTAACTAAGTGGATTCAATCCCCTTTTTTCTAAAACAACTAAAATGGTTTCTGCTTCTTGCATTAAAGCTTTATTGATAGAGAATTTGAATCCTAGAATCTGGGCATTATTGCAACAAAAATGAAAATATGTGGTATTAGCTTGGTGGCTGGGTAGTTGGTGACAAAAGAATAGACATCACAGAGTAAAAACTTAGGCATACTTGTTTTATGGTGCAAAAAGTTTCAGTAAAACTGTCACTTGCAACACTTGCACACCAACCATATGCTGACAGAGCCTACAATTCAAGTGGAAATAATTGGAAAAACTCCTGTCAGTGTGAACCAGCTGCTTCTCACCTCTTACCAAAGTTGTAAGGCAGTCATGAATGCGTGCTAGTTATAAGAGGTGATTCTGGCTCTAAAGAAGTGGCAAAGAGAAAAACAAGCTGTAGCCTAGCCTTTCTCAAGCATGCCCTTTAAGATTTACCAGACAGATAATGGGAACTTGCTCCTGGTAAAAATTTTCACTGACAAAATTCAGACTGAGAGAGCTGCCTTCCAACTGAAGGTTTTCTTTCAGACAACTTTAATTTGGGGGTGAGTGGCAGGTATGGACAGAGCATGAAGGGCAGACCAGAGATTTCAATCACCCTAAGCCCAGATGATATGCTTTGCTGTGGTTACCTGGAAACACAAGATGCATACCGACTCTTTGAGGGAAATTTATTGCTAAAAATAACTTGCAAACCTGGCTAACAAAAGCCTGTAACATTTTTTTTTAAATCTCTAAAGCAAAATCTGGATCCCTAAACCTGTACCCTCAGGAAGCAGGTATGAAAGATGCTTAACTTCCTAATGAGGACATAGCCCTACTACCCACTTGCAATATGACCACAGAAAACAGGGTGGGGGAATCCCTCCCTGACAGCAGATTCAGGGATTGAAAGAGTAACCAAACTTACTTTTTACTGTCAGGGTAGGGAGTTTTTCTAATGTCTTCCAGTGGAATCTGAAAATTGCTAGAGATCAGCAATTCTCATGCATTTCCAATTCTTTCATTTTCTGAATAGGGGTTTGTATTGCAGTTATTTGATTCCTATCCCATCTTGGTATACTGGTCCTGGAAGAGGAGAAAACGTTTTTTTTTTTTTTTTTTTTTTTTTCTTTTTTGGTTTTTAGATCACTGGATCAAAAGATCCACATTCAGTCCTAATTGAAAGCACACATATCACCCAGAGATTGGATTTTGCATCACTTAGCAATCCTGGACTTTGAGCTAATGCAGTAAACAAATAATACTTAGAGATTCTCTTTCTAGAATAGGGGTGAACGTGTTCTGTGTGTAAAAAAATTAGGAGTACACTCTGATTTTTGGGCCACCAAAGTGCCAGATTTTGGCAGAGGCTGACATTTGTGTCCTTGATATCTGTTCTTTGCTTCTTCTGTAGTAATAGAAGTTTCAGGTAGGAACGTGGCCACAGAGCTAAAGATTTCTTAGCTTTCTTTGTAGCTATCTGTGCTCATGTAACTAGGTTTCAGCTAAGGGATGTGAACAGAATTCAGGTATGAAGCTTCTATTCATGTTTTTAAAAACATAGTACAACTAGCTTGCTTTTTCTCCATTTCCTGCTGGTCAACTGTAAAATAATCACCTTGGAACACAATACAAAAGCCATGCCCAAGAACCTGCATCTTTGGGTGAACTTCATGGTACAAGTTGCCCTGTTTGCCATGGACCACCTACATCAGAACTTTAGGTAAGAAGGAAATGGATTAAACCTGCTTAAGTCACTGTTGCCTTAGCCTTTGTTACAGTAGCATAGTCTTCTATTACCCAGGGCCTTCCCCTAGCAATTCCTCCTGCCTACCATACTCTGCCCCACCCCATTTACAGACTCGGCTGACATCATCTTAAAAACTCCTCTTCCTTCAGTACTCATTTAGAAGTGGCTCCCTTCCCCCACTGCCCACCACCACCTAAGGTTCTCTCCTACTACTTTTGTGCAATCCCATATGATATTTCATTTGCTATATCAGTTTGTTGTTTTTTGTTTTTTGGGGTTTTGTTTTGTGGTTTCACATTCTTATCCATCTTCCTCATTAGAGTACATCTCCTTGAGGCAGTTGAAACAATGTCCTGTTCATCATGGGTTCCCTAGTGTCTACTGCCTGGGATATAATAAGCAACAAATAGATGTTTGTAGGAGTAAGAGGTCCATTTTTGGATCTGAACTAAATTTCTTGAATGGCCTTCCTTTGACACTGCTTCACTTGTAACATGTTTCTACAGCACTGACCCAAAGGATTGCAATATAAGTAGATTAGAGGGTTTGTAGGGTATAATTGCCTAAGTCTATGGCTGAGCCTTACTTTTGTATATGGGCCATGATAATCACTTAGTTCTCAAAAATCAAAACAATGTACAGAGATAAGAATGTGGTGTAGAGAGAAAAGCCTGGGGACCGTCAGAAGACCTGAATATGTATCTTAGTACAATCACATACTAGTTTTGTGTCAATCTTAGATTATAGAATCGTTACTTCTCATTACCTGATAGAAACTGGTGTTCTGTCACACATACCACAGTTTCTCTGAGGCCAGCAAGAGGAGAGTAGATCTAAGAAATGTCACACTTTTAGGAAGTTTTCTTTAAAAAATGGAGGAAAATTAGGAAAGCTGTTTACAACTTAGGTTTTTGTTTTACACTGTCCATTTATTTTTCTAACATATTTCTTTAGAAATAATATGATAATGAAAGATATGAAGAAGTAAATAGCAATCTGCTAAATTATTAAGTTGCATTATGAACACATTTAACTTTTCATTAGATTGATAGGGAAAAATTTGCTTCCACCCTCAGCTTTATTCTCAGTAATATTTTATACTGAATTTATGCTCTTCAACCAGTATTTTAAAACTAATAAACTCCTTGAAGGTGTATATATTTTCCTGTTAGCTTCTACAAAAACTTCGTTTAAACAAATTATCTGATTTTATATTAGAAAAAATTGTTTGGGGGAAAATGGGGCTTTTTGATTTTGGAGGGAAGATGGCAGCATAGGAGGACGCTGGGCTCACCGCGTCTTGCAGATCTCTTAGATTCCACCCACACCTGCCAAAATAACCCAGAAAACCACCAAAAGTCTAGCAGAACGGATTCTCCGGAGCCAAGCATAGACGAGAAGCCCACGGAAGAGGGTAGGAAGGGCGGAGAGGCGGTGCGCGCTACACGGACTGGCAGGAGGGAGCTGGGGCAGAGGGGCAGCCGACCGGCCAAGCAGAGACCCCGAGTCTGGCTGGCAAAAGCGGAGGGGCCGGACTGAGTGTGTTCAGACAGCAAGCGGGACTTAACATCTGGAGGGTTATAAGTTAATAGCTCTGCTCAGAGAGCGGGAAGGCTGGAGGACAACAGGAAGGAGAGTTGCTGAGCCCCAGGACGACAGAGCTCAGTTTGGCAGGGAACAAAGGCGCTTACCAGCGCCATCTCCCTCGCCCATCCCCCAGCCAAAATCCCAAAGGGAACCAGCTCCTGCCAGGGAACTTGCTTGCACCACGCAAACACCCAACGCTGTGCTTCTGCGGACCCATCCCTCCGGCGGGTCTGACTCCCTCCTGGTGCCACAGGGCCCCTCCCAAAGCGGACCTCCAAAGGAAAAGCGAGTTGAGCCTGCCCCTCCCTCCCTGTGCACCTTGCCGATCCACCCCAGCTAATACACCAGATCCCCAGCACCACAAGCCTGGCAGTGTGCAAGTAGCCCAGACCGGCCATGCCACCCCACAGTGAATCCCGCCCCTAGGAGAGGGGAAGAGAAGGCACACACCAGTCTGACTGTGGCCCCAACGGTGGGCTGGGGGCAGACATCAGGTCTGACTGCAGCCCCACCCACCAACGCAAGTTATTCAAGAAAGCACAGGGGAAGTGCCCCACAGTTCCGAACCACTCCAGGGACTATCCAAAATGATGAAACGGGAGAATTCCCCTCAAAAGAATCTCCAGGAAATAAGGACAGCTAACGAACTGATCAAAAAGGATTTAAACAATAAAACAGGAAGTGAATTTAGAATAATAGTCATAAAATGAATCTCTGGGCTTCAAAACAGTATAGAGGACAGCAGAGAATCTATTGCTACAGAGATCAAGGGATTAAGGAACAGTCAGGAGGAGCTAAAAAATGCTATAAATGAACTGCAAAATAAAATGGAGACAACCACAGCTCAGATTGAAGAGGCAGAGGAGAGAATAGGTGAACTAGAAGATAAAATTATGGAAAAAGAGGAAGCTGAGAAAAAGAGAGATAAAAAAATCCAGGAGTATGAGGGGAAAATTAGAGAACTAAGTGATGCACTAAAGAGAAATAATATACGCATAATTGGTATTCCAGAGGAGGAAGAGAGAGGGAAAGGTGCTAAAGGTGTACTTGAAGAAATCATAGCTGAGAACTTCCCTGATCTGGGGAAGGAAAAAGGCATTGAAATCCAAGAGGCACAGAGAACTCCCTTCAGACGTAACTTGAATCGATCTTCTGCACAACATATCATAGTGAAACTGGCAAAATACAAGGTTAAAGAGAAAATTCTGAAAGCAGCTAGAGATAAACGTGCTCTAACATATAAAGGGAGACCTATAAGACTCGTGACTGATCTCTCTACTGAAACTTGGCAGGCCAGAAAGGAATGGCAGAAGATCTTCAATGTGATGAACAGAAAAAAAATATGCAGCCGAGAATCCTTTTTCCAGCAAGTCTGTCATTTAGAATAGAAGGAGAGAGAAAGGTCTTCCCAAACAAACAAAAACTGAAGGCATTCGTCACCACTAAACCAGCCCTACAAGAGATCCTAAGGGGGATCCTGTGAGACAAAGTACCAGAGACATCGCTGCAAGCATGAAACCTATGGACATCACAATGACTCTAAACCCATATCTTTCTATAATAACACTGAATGTAAATGGACTAAATGCACCAACCAAAAGACATAGGGTATCAGAATGGATAAAAAAACAAGACCCATCTATTTGCTGTCGACAAGAGACTCATTTTAGACCTGAGGACACCTTCAGATTGAGAGTGAGGGGATGGAGAACTATTTATCATGCCACTGGAAGTCAGAAGAAAGCTGGAGTAGCCATACTTATATCAGACAAACTAGACTTTAAATTGAAGGCTGTAACAAGAGATGAAGAAGGGCATTATATAATAATCACAGGGTCTATCCATCAGGAAGAGCTAACAATTATAAATGTCTATGCGCCGAATACGGGAGCCCCCAAATATATAAAACAATTAATCACAAACATAAGCAACCTTATTGATAAGAATGTGGCAATTGCAGGGGACTTTAACACCCCACTTACAGAAATGGATAGATCATCTAGACACACGGTCAATAAAGAAACAAGGGCCCTGAATGATACATTGGATCAGATGGAATTGACAGATATATTTAGACCTCTGCATCCCAAAGCAACAGAATATACTTTCTTCTCGAGTGCACATGGAACATTCTCCAAGATAGATCACATACTGGGTCACAAAACAGCCCTTCATAAGTATACAAGAATTGAAATCATACCATGCATACTTTCAGACTGCAATGCTATGAAGCTTGAAATCAACCACAGAAGAAAGTCTGGAAAACCTCCAAAAGCATGGAAGTTAAAGAACACCCTACTAAAGAATGAATGGGTCAACCAGGCAATTAGAGAAGAAATTAAAAAATATTTGTAAACAAACAAAAATGAAAATACAACAATCCAAACGCTTTGGGACGCAGCGAAGGCAGTCCTGAGAGGAAAATACATTGCAATCCAGGCCTATCTCAAGAAACAAGAAAAATCCCAACTACAAAATCTAACAGCACACCTAAAGGAAATAGAAGCAGAACAGCAAAGACACCCCAAACCCAGCAGAAGAAGAGAAATAATAAAGATCAGAGCAGAAATAAACAATATAGAATCTAAAAAAACGGTAGAGCAGATCAACGAAACCAAGAGTTGGTTTTTTGAAAAAATAAACAAAATTGACAAACCTCTAGCCAGGCTTCTCCAAAAGAAAAGGGAGATGACCCAAATGGATAAACTCATGAATGAAAATGGAATTATTACAACCAATCCCTCAGAGATACAAGCAATTATCAGGGAATACTATGAAAAATTATATGCCAACAAACTGGACAACCTGGAAGAAATGGACAAATTCCTAAGCACCCACACACTTCCAAACCTCAATCAGGAGGAAATAGAAAGCTTGAACAGACCCATAACCAGCGAAGAAATTGAATCAGTCATCAAAAATCTCCCAACAAATAAGCATCCAGGACCAGATGGCTTCCCAGGGGAGTTCTACCAGACGTTTAAAGCAGAGATAATACCTAGCCTTCTCAAGCTATTCCAAGAAATGGAAAGGGAAGGAAAACTTCCAGACTCATTCTATGAAGCCAGTATAACTTTGATTCCTAAACCAGACAGAGACCCAGTAAAAAAAGAGAACTACAGGCCAATATCCCTGATCAATATGGATGCAAAAATTCTCAATAAGATACTAGCAAATCGAATTCAACAGCATATAAAAAGAATTATTCACCATGATCAAGTGGGATTCATTCCTGGGATGCAGGGCTGGCTCAATATTCGTGAATCAATCAACGTGATACATCACATTAATAAAAGAAAAGAGAAGAACCATATGATCTTGTCAATCGATGCAGAAAAGGCCTTTGACAAAATTCAGCAACCTTTCTTTTCTTTTTTTTTAAATTTTTTTTTAACGTTTATTTATTTTTGAGACAGAGAGAGACAGAGCATGAATGGGGGAGGGGCAGAGAGAGAGGGAGACACAGAATCAGAAGCAGGCTCCAGGCTCTGAGCCATCAACCCAGAGCCCGACTCGGGGCTCGAACTCACAGACCGCGAGATCGTGACCTGAGCTGAAGTTGGACGCTTAACCGACTGAGCCACCCAGGCGCCCCTCAGCAACCTTTCTTAATAAAAACCCTCGAGAAAGTCGGGATAGAAGGAACATACTTAAAGATCATAAAAGCCATTTATGAAAAGCCCACAGCTAATATCATCCTCAATGGGGAAAAACTGAGAGCTTTTTCCCTGAGATCAGGAACACGACAGGGATGCCCACTCTCACCGCTGTTGTTTAACACAGTGTTGGAAGTTCTAGCATCAGCAATCAGACAACAAAAGGAAATCAAAGGCATCAAAATTGGCAAAGATGAAGTTAAGCTTTCACTTTTTGCAGATGACATGATATTATACATGGAAAATCCGATAGACTCCACCAGAAGTCTGCTAGAGCTGATACATGAATTCAGCAAAGTTGCAGGATACAAAATCAATGTACAGAAATCAGTTGCATTCTTATACACTAATAATGAAGCAACAGAAAGACAAATAAAGAAACTGATCCCATTCACAATTGCACCAAGAAGCATAAAATACCTAGGAATAAATCTAACCAAGGATGTAAAAGATCTGTATGCTGAAAACTATAGAAAGCTTATGAAGGAAATCAAAGAAGATATAAAGAAATGGAAAAACATTCCGTGCTCATGGATTGGAAGAATAAATATTGTCAAAATGTCAATACTACCCAAAGCTATCTACACATTCAATGCAATCCCAATCAAAATTGCACCAGCATTCTTCTCGAAACTAGAACAAGCCATCCTAAAATTCATATGGAACCACAAAAGGCCCGGAATAGCCAAAGTAATATTGAAGAAGACCAAAGCAGGAGGTATCACAATCCCAGACTTCAGCCTCTAGCACAAAGCTGTAATCATCAAGACAGCATGGTATTGGCACAAAAACAGACACATAGACCAATGGAATAGAATAGAAACCCCAGAACTAGACCCACAAACGTATGGCCAACTAATCTTTGACAAAGCAGGAAAGAATATCCAATGAAAAAAAGACAGTCTCTTTAACAAATGGTGCTGGGAGAACTGGCCAGCAACATGCAGAAGGTTGAAACTAGACCACTTTCTCACACCATTCACAAAAATAAACTCAAAATGGATAAAGGACCTGAATGTGAGGCAGGAAACCATCAAAACCCAGAGGAGAAAGCAGGAAAAGACCTCTCTGACCTCAGCTGTAGCAATTTCTTACTTGATGCATCCCCAAAGGCAAGGGAATTAAAAGCAAAAATGAACTACTGGGACCTCATGAAGATAAAAAGCTTCTGCACAGCAAAGGACACAATCAACAAAACTAAAAGGCAACCAACGGAATAGGAAAAGATATTTGCAAATGACATACCGGACAAAGGGCTAGTATCCAAAATCTATAAAGAGCTCACCAAACTCCACACCTGAAAAACAAATAATCCAGCGAAGAAATGGGCAGAAAACATGAAGAGACACTTCTCTAAAGAAGACATCGGGATGGCCAACAGGCACATGAAAAGATGCTCAACGTCGCTCCTCATCAGGGAAATACAAATCAAAACCACACTCAGATATCACCTCACGCCAGTCAGAGTGGCCAAAATGAACAAATCAGGAGACTATAGATGCTGGAGAGGATGTGGAGAAACAGAACCCTCTTGCACTGTTGGTGGGAATGCAAATTGGTGCAGCCGCTCTGGAAAACAGTCTGGAGGTTCCTCAGAAAATTAAAAATAGACCTACCCTATGACCCAGCAGTAGCACTGCTAGGAATTTATCCAAGGGATACAGGAGTACTGATGCATAGGGGCACTTGTACCCCAATGTCTATAGCAGCACTTTCAACAATAGCCAAATTATGGAAAGAGCCTAAATGTCCATCAAATGATGAATGGATAAAGAAATTGTGGTTTATATACACAATGGAATACTACGTGGCAATGAGAAAGAATGAAATATGGCCTTTTGTAGCAACGTGGATGGAACTGGAGAGTGTGATGCTAAGTGAAATAAGCCATACAGAGAAAGGCAGATACCATATGTTTTCACTCTTATGTGGATCCTGAGAAACTTAACAGAAACCCATGGGGGAGGGGAAGAAAAAAAAAAAAAGAGGTTAGAGTGGGAGAGAGCCAAAGCATAAGAGACTCTTAAAAACTGAGAACAAACTGAGGGTTGGGAGGGGTGGGAAGGAGGGGAGATTGGGCGATGGGTATTGAGGAGGGCACCTTTTGTGATGAGCACTGGGTGCTGTATGGAAACCAATTTGACAATAAATTTCATATATTGAAAAAAAAGAAAAAAAAGAAAAATTGTTTGATTAGTAAAATTACCATCAAGAAAAAAGTCAAGTCTTTCTCAGGAGAAAAAAAGTAAATTGATGGTCTGAAAGAAAAGCTAATACATTCATTGAGTCATATTGCATCAAAGTGAGAAATTCCTGTTTCCATGAAAAACTTTAGTAACATTCTTATCTAGTTTATATGGACAGAAAACTAGACAGGGAATTTTCAGTAATTTTGATCCCCAAATGCTCAAAATACATAGTAAGATCAGTGTAATATTTTGTCAAAATTTTTCCATAATTTTGAAAGTAAAAACTGCAATCTAATGGAATTTTCCTGAATAAACCAGTTACTTGATTCACTGCATCAGTGTTTGTTTTGGTATCATATAGATATGGAATTTCAGAAAAGGACTTAAAATCTGAAAGAGTCATTATGGTCTACCCTGAAAAACTCCAGGTTTGTTTGACTATGAACTTAAGACCAAGTCTAGAAGGGCCCTGGCATCTCCTTCGGGAGCATACGAGCAGGTCTGGCTTCTGTTAATGAAGCACAAATAAAGTAGGTCATATAAACATGCGGAGCAACTGAAAGTGGGGCTGCCCTAAAATAGCAATGGCAATACCAGTTTTACTGAATATCCCAAAAAAGGATAGACAACATGAAATGTCCCTAATTAGGGAGGGTTAACAATAAAATATTATAATCAGAGAAAGAAGCATTTTTAATCTGAGAGATACCACTCAAGGAATCTATAAAGTGATTCTGAAATGATTTCATAAGCAGTGGCGGAAGAGTAATAAACTGGGAGCTCACAATCAGACAAGTGATTGAAACTAACTGCAGCCAAGTTCAGAGACCTGGAGTCATAGCACTGGGACTTAATAGGCATGAATATTGTTCACCAGCCTAGGGTTTAGATTTTAATACCTCTATGTCACTAAGAAATAGACAAACTAAGGAACACAACTTTTCTGAACAACGATGCCAAGCTGGGCAAGCTGACAAGAGAATTGTAGAAGCTCTGTTGGGAAAAAAAGACTCTAACTCACACGAAGCTTGCTTAGAATTTTATTCTTGGCTTGGCTACAGAGGAAAGAAAGGAAAGAAGGGAGGCAGTTTTGATGGAGAAGGCGTCAAGAGATAGGTGTTCCAGGGAGAATGATAACTAAAACCTTTCTCAGTCTGAGTCTTAAATGGTGTGACTCTGAAAATATGTACATATATTTAGTATAATTTGCTTGGGCTATTCCTTGAACTTTATTGCTTAAAAAAATACACACACATATATATATATATATATTTATTTATATATATATATATATATATTTTTTTTTTTTTTTAACAAATCTATAGACTGTTGGTTGGGATTTACCAGTCCTGAGATCAATCTGAATGGCTCTGCTCTCTACCAAGCTTTACATCTCAGGCCAACTCACAATTAATGGCATCAAAGAGGCCAAGAACAAAATACAGAGACCTCACATATGTTATTTTAAAGATTTATTTCAAATTACAGAGAAGTATCCCTGATTCATCAAAAATGGTAACAAATGGGAAAGCAGAAAGAAATAGAAAAAAGTATTTGATATGACAGTTTTGACATAGTAACAAGAAATTTATGTTGTATTTTGATAAAACCTTAAAAGGAACCCACTACTAAAAAAAATCATTCAATAACTTATGCCACAAACACCTTAATCTCTACCCACATCTAAACCCCATTCTTGAATTTCACCATTAAGACATAGATTAAATTTGTGAAATTGAGTGAGATTTGGGAAGGAGATAGGGTCAGGAATAGGTAGGAGAGCAGGTGAAGCTATGCTTGGAGATGGGAGGAGAGACTAACTGTGGCTCAGGTAAAGCTCAGGGATGAGGGATGTCAGAGATGGGCTGAGTGCCACAAAGGAGTAAGCTAACATGTATATTGATTCATATTGAAGCCATTACCCACATGGTTCAGTTGGGAACAGTTGCAATATTCCGAGAAGAGTGGGATAATAAGAATTCTGATTTTCATTTATGTTGTTTCCCAAATAGTAAGGGGAATTACAGATTCTACATAACCCTCTCCAAATGTAGAGTAGGTGAGAACCTTCTCCAGTGTATATGAAAAGGGCAAAGCCTAAGAACAGTCATATATTATTAATTTTCTGCTAGTCACCCATACATTACATGGTAATTTTAAAAGATACATACCTAAATTTTGTAGTTACAAAATAGGTTTAAAAATCTGTATGTCCATGATAACTAAATAATGGTCATGTTGAAATGTCACTACTCAAGAGAAGAGTATGAGGGTAAAACCCCACTAGAAAAACGGGAATAAACTTGTCTTTTTATTCCACATGGTAATGAAAGCTAAACACTTAAGATCCAAAACTAGTGACACAGAGGGCTATAAAGATGTTTCGTCCTATCATAAAAGCATTATCTTATATTCAAAACTTGCTAATGTGATCAGTCTTAGATATAAATCTGCATCAGCCACTCTCTTATTTAGGTCCAAATTCATTACCAAATTATGTATTAATTAGCTTTGCAGAAATGATAAGCAACTAAAAAGTATTAATGGCTTAATGACAAACATTAAATTTTCCTCATGTTACATATCAGTGGCTGTGGGTCATCTGCCATGATTCTGTTCCACATGTCTTCCCCTCAGATCACCCAGGATTAAGGAGCATTCCTTATGTGGGACAGGAATTCTCGGAGGAAGTTGGATACACACAATGGTCCTTAAAACTTCTGCTTGGATGAAGTAAACATCTCATCTGCTTATATGTCATTGGCCAAAGCAAGTCATATGAACAAGCCCAGTATAATGGCCTGGGATACAAACTCATCCAATGGAAGTCACCGTAAGTCACATGGCAATGGTGGGTTATATCATCCTTTTACAAGAAAGGGAAGTATGCAACTGGTATTGAAAACACAGACAATTTATATTGTAAGCTTTGGGGAGATACTGAATGGTTTTTATAAGGGTTGTAGCAGATTTAGATTTGTGTTAAAGATTGACTACCACAGAAAATTTTGAAGGGAAACGAATGCTTCCATGACAAGACAAAATATTTTCCCAGCTCCTGTCTACATCAGTAGTTCTGGGTTTTCTTGGTGGCCATTCAGGCTCACTTGTTCATGGCTTTCTATTCTTCTGAAAGTACACTCTGAAAGGTCACCTGTAACCCATGATTTCCCTTTACAATCCATAGTTAACCTGTGCTTTCTTCAGCATTTAACATTGTTGATCACATTCTCTTTAGATTGAAATATTTCCCTCCTCCCTTGGATTTTAGAACTTAACTCTCTTCTGCCTCTTCTCTGGCCCTTTCTGTTTACTTCAAGGGTTCTTATTCTTTTCATTTTGCAAAGTGGGGTGGCTCTCTTGAGTGCCATCCTTGGCCACAATTTCTTCCTTCTGTGCTCAGTATGTATTTTCTCATTCATAACTATAACCATCTCCAGAGTTAGAATAATTTCACAGCTGTGATTCTAACCCTGATCCTGCTCCTGACCTTGAAATTCATGATTCCATCCTAGGCATTTTCCCAAATCGTCCATGTTTCCATGAACCTCCAGAACTTCATAGTCATGTACTTCTATCTGAAATACCTTTCCCCTTTACAGCCTAACCCTTGTTTATATTTTTACATTCAACTCAAATATTCTCTCTCTAGAAAGCTCTTTCCAGTTTCCTTTTGTGGGTTGACAGCCTCTTCCATGAGAGTCCTTTGCACAGCTCCATCATGGCACTCAACACACCATACTGTCATTGCTAGTTTGCTTGCTTTTCTCTCCTTTAGACTACTCAGATCCTTTAGGCAAAAGACAGTTATTTGTTTTTGTATACATAGCAACAACCCCATGTCTAGCACATACATACATAGTTTCAGGATTTCAGACTCAAAAATGTTTTAAAATGACTGAATGAATAAAGAATGAGTAAGTTAGTGAGAGATAGGTAGGATTCCTTTGAATCAGGAGGCAAGTTTGGAGACTGAGAAAGAGTCAAAGAATCTTATGATTCTTTTTAAGAAAAGTTCAAGGCTACATGTCTTCTACAAAGGTAATAAATACAATTTAGGACACCTTTTGAGAATTTTTTAAATTGTCAAGTTTTATTTACTAAAATTATCTAAAAGATAATTTTATTCAAATTTTATAAATTATCTTATAAGCAGATGTTCATGTATTTTTATTGTTCATGTTTTCATTTGTGTTTATGATCATGTTGTTGTAAAGTGAAACTATTTTAATTATTCCTGGCTTTATCAGACAGGGGTTCAATCAGAGAATCAAGGCCATTAGGGATCTATCTATATGTCTGTCTATCTACCTATCTTTGAATTTGTTATAGAGATTTGACCTTACACAATTGTGGGAGCTGGTTAAAAAGCAGTCTCTAAGGGCACCTGGGTGGCTCAGTTGGTTAAGCTTCCAACTTCAGCTCAGGTCATGATCTCACAGCTCGTGAGTTCAAGACTGCATCGGGCTCTGTGCTGACAGTTCGGAGCCTGGAGCCTCCTTCAGATTCTGTATCTCCCTCTCTCTCTGCCCCTCCCCTGCTCACACACACTCACACTCTCTCTCTCTCTCTCTCTCTCTCTCTCTCTCTGTCTCTGTCTCAAAAATAAATAAACATTAAAAATTAAAAAAAAAAAAAAGCAGTCTCTATAAGTCTGTTTTCTTTCCATTGATGCTGGAGCTTAGAATCTATGAGGCAGGCAGGGGCGCCTGGGTGACTCAGTCGGTTAAGTGTCCGACTTCGGCTCAGGTCATGATCTCGAGGTTTGTGAGTTCGAGCCCCACGTCAGGCTCTGTGCTGACAGCTCAGACCCTGGAACCTGCTTCGGATTCTGTCTCCTTCTCTCTCTGCCCCTTCCCACTTGTGCTCTATCTCTTTCTGTCTATTAAAAATAAATAAATCTAAAAATAAAATAAAATAAAATCTATGAGGCAGGCAGTCAGGAAGAAAAGATGGATGCAAAGTCAGGGAGGCCAAGAATTAGCTAGAACCACAGGCACAAGCTGGAATTTGCAAGGATGGACTGAAATTGATGTCAGTGTTTGTTCCTCTGCCCTTAGTGGTCTGGGAATCCTGGAGTGGTCAGGGGGCTTCACCATGAAGCTAAATAAACATGCCTGTCCCAGGAGTCAGAGAAACTGTAGGAGGATCTAGGCGGAAAAGTAGAAGAATTGTAGGCCCAGCCCCTGGCTTACACAAGTTGGGTGAGCCAGCCTATAAATGACAACATATGTGAGCTGCAAAATAATTGCTTCTTCACTTCTGGCTTCCAAATCTTGCACAAGACTATCCTTTGTGGCTTAACCTAACCACAAATATTCAAGAAAGGTCATTCTGGGAAATGTAGTTCAGGCTAGCCAAGTTGACACACTGCAAAGTCACCACACTGGCTTATGAAAATTAAGTTATAAGTTATATGTGTATGACGAATGACATCACAGCCTAGTGTATTTATTGCATATTTTCTGTGTTCTGTTCTTTGGGTGCTAACTCACTGAATTATCACAACCCAGTGCTGTAGGGACTGTGATTGTTCCCATTTTCAAGATTTGTAAACTAAATCACAAAATGGTTAAGTAACTTGCCTAAAGTCATAGAGCCAGTAAGTGGTAGCAAAAGCAGGATTTAAACTACCCAGGAGGGGCACCTGGGTGGCGGTTGGCTCAGTCTGTTAAGTGTTAAGCGTCTGACTCTTGATTTCAGTCCAGGTCATGATCTCAGAGTTCACTGGATCAAGTCCTGAGTCAGGCTCTGTGCTGACAGCACTGGGCCTGCTTGGGATTCTTTCTCTCCCTTTCTCTCTGCCCCTCTCCCGCTCACACTCTCTAAACAAACACACAAACACACAAACACACAAACTTTTAAAAATAAAATAAACTACCCAGGCAATACAGCTTTAGAGCCTCTGCCCTTACCCATTATTCTCTGTCACCTCCCTGTAAGACAATGTGAGAAAAGTTCTCGCAGAATTGAGTCTAAAGATGGCCTAACGAAGTCTAAGCCTGTCAGATGCAAAAGGAGTCGGACCATAGCACTCAGCACCGATTTTCCACTGTGCACAACACAACATTGTTTGCCTGATTAATGATTCAAATTTTGCTTGAATTTACTTTTTATAGATTTAATATTTTGGTTTTATGTTGTATAAAAGCCACAGTGAAGTATAAGGAATTTACATGTCATTTATATTGCATGTATAACTTTTATGATGAAAAATCATCAAAATCAATGGCTCTCAAATAGTGAACATTTTTTTTTAATTTTTTTTAACATTTTATTTATTTTTGAGACAGGGAGACACAGAGCATGAACAGGGGAGGGTCAGAGAGAGGGAGACACAGAATCCGAAACAGGCTCCAGGCTCTGAGCTGGCAGCACAGAGCCCGACGCGGGGCTTGAACTCACGGACAGTGAGATCATGACCTGAGCCGAAGTCGGCCGCTTAACCGACTGAGCCACCCAGGCGCCCCTCAAATAGTGAACATTTTAACTCATCTTGAGGCAAGCTGGGCTTGCCTTTGTTGTTGACAAAGAAAGGAGATGTGAGGAGCCAACACCTGAGTATATCATTAATAATTAGAGGAAAAACAAATGCACTAAAAATAAACAAATGAATCATTAGTTAAGCCCATAGAGAAATGTTTTTTTTAAAAACCCTGAATCTCTACTAAATAAGAGATGTTTTACCAGACGATACTAGTTTCTTGAATTAAATGTGTGTGCCATGTTCCTGGTACAATCACAAAAAGCCAGATTTTCACAACAAAATGCTTCCTCTTTGTCTCTGGGGCAGATTTATAAAATATTCCAAATGTGCTGTTGGAGGCAAAAGCGGTAGGAATCCAGGTACGTCAGGATGATTACGGTTGTCCGGTTGGAGCCTTCTGAGACGTCCTTGTGCAATTCTCTGTGTAAAAAGTAAAACATATTTGGAGTTTTCTGTGACAGTGGCTTCGCATTGCACAAGTCGTGAACTGCTTTTGATCACTTAACCATTTCCCCTTCCATGGACTGCCCACGTTTCCTCCACAGCACATCATGCTCCAGGAGAGGCGTCTCGTCTGTAACATGAGTCTCATCGGCCAAACGCTGCAGAATCACACTTGCCACTGAGTCTGCTTCTAACAGACTCACAGTGGCTCTGTCCTGAAAATTAATTTGTCTGAAATCCTGAAACTACAATTCTCTAAAAATACATTCAGCTTTAGGTCAAGTGTATTTTCCCAAACTGGTGTCTGCAGACCACCTGTCTGCCCTGGCTCTGGACCGTCTCTCGGCCTGTGTTGGATTCTGCTGGCCCCAAATTCCACAGGACCCGTGAAGCCCAACCCCACCTTGCCCACTGTTTGGAATCTTCTCTCATCTCTTATGGAGTCCCTGTCAATTCCCCACAAAACTCTCCCCCACCTTTCTTTTTGCCCCTCAATCAAATCAGCTCCCTCTCTTCTCACCACATCCTGACAACCCCCATCCATTGCCCTCTATCCTCCTTCAAAACACTCTGGCTGTACATGTACTTTGTCCACCTTTAAGTCTCAGAGAAATAGTCACCAGCTCCTATGAAATCCTTTCCTGACTCCACTGGGCAGTTAATTGTTTTTCCCTCAATGCTATGGTTTAGATTTCTTTTTCTTTCATTTTCTTCATTTATTTCTTCATCTATTTCTCCTTCCACTCCTCTTTCTTCTTCCCCTCTTCCTTCTTCTTCTCCTCCTCCTCCCCCTCCTCTTCCTCCTCTGGCCTCCTCTTTCTTCTTCTCCTTCTCCTCTTCCTCTTTCTTCTTCTTACTTGACACAAGGTATTACTATTGCCTCTTATAAAAGTTTAAAGTCCTGGGTTCCAATTCTGCCTCCTCCACTAACCATGTGACATTATTCCTGTCATCTAATCCAACAGTGCTTTCTCATCTGCAATATGTTAATAAAAATAATAAAATATAACAATAGTTTTGACAACACAACACAGAGTGCTTATGCTTACTATGTGCCAGGCACCCTTTTAAATGTGAATATATATTAATTTTTTAATAATGCAAAAGAGTGATAAAATAATTTCTAGCAAATTATGTAGCCATTTAAAAATAAGGAGGTAAAATATTAAACTATATCCATTATATAATATTAAGTGGAAAATCAAATTGCAGAAAAAAATATGTAACATGATCATCTACGTTAAAACTATGCATTAGATATACAAATAATAGCTCTCATTCTTCCCCTCTCTCTATACACACACATGCACAATTTGAAGTTTTACAAATCATGTGTTTATATATCTACATAGTTTAAAATTTTCAATGAGCATTTAAAAATAAAATAAGTAGGAGAAAATGACTATATAAAAATAAATTGGGGGGGGGTGGTGCCTGGGCGGCTCAGTCCATTAAGTGTCTTACTCTTGATTTCAGTTCAGGTCACCATCTCTCACAGTCATGGGATTGAGCTCCATGCTGGGCTTCATGCTGGGGATGGAGCCCGCTTAGGATTGTCTCTCTCTTCCTCTCCCGCTGCCCCTCCCCCACTCATTTTTTTTTTTTTTTTTTTTTTCTCTCAATCAACAAATAATGATTTGGACAAGCATAGCAGAACTGGCAATTTAAATAAATTATATTCATGAAAGTAAAACCTTGGCTAGATATTTTCCTTATTCCAATCACAATTGAAAAAAAAAAGATTTTTGATATACACTTTTAAGAACCGCCAACTAAACCAACATTGTGTTTTTCTAAATATCCCCAATGAGAGCATAGATTTCTAATTCGGGAATTTTTTTTTTTTTAACTAGACAGTGGCATTTGTCATCGTGGCTGATGAATAAAATTGCTAATGAGCCTGGGTAATGCCGATATTAGCCAAAACCATCACAGACTTTTCTCTCATTCAAAGCACTGTAACTTTTAAAGGATGTTTTATGGGTAACCGTTCATTCCTTTTATAGGATATAGAGACCTCAAAATGTTTCCAAAGTTTATTTCAAAATAATAAGCTTAATTATGTTTTATAGGAAGAAATCTGCATACTTACCAAAATTTCACTGCTCAGGTTCAGTTATTCTAGTTAGCTGCCAATTGGAATAAATTTCTAAAACTTTTCAATAATTTCATCAGTCCTAGAAGTTACTAAATAAATGCCTTACTTATCACTGAAGATTTTTCTTCTACCTTCTTTTAACAGTACATCTGTCATTTCATCTCTGCAAGTAACTTTTGAATATAAAGTGTTTTGCATATTTATAATGTATTCTTGTATTGGAATGAAAATAACCTTTTATTATTTTTGCCTATAATTACCATCACAATGAATAGCAGATCTTAAGAGTGCTGTTACTTCAAGTTGAAACCCAGGACAGCAACACTCGCCACTTCCTTCCCCACCTCCAACATGTATCTGCATCTCTTTCATTCAATACGAGGAAACTTCCTCTAGTCTGAGATTAATCTCTCAACCCTCTCTCAGAAACTTGTTCCACCATTTAGATCTGTTCATCATTAATATCAGCCCCTCTTTTCACCCAGCTTTTGCCCCTCAGTGTTTAAATAAGTCAAGTCTCTTCCATAGAATGTTGAAAGATAGAGAGACAGAGACAGACACAGAGAGATATAGAAGACCTCGATCCCTACATCTTCTTCTAGTTTCTGACCAATCATTTGCTTCCTACTTTAAAACAATCATAGTCTCAGGGTGCCTGGGTGACTCTGTCAGTTAAGCCTCTGACTTCAGCTTAGGTCATAATCTCCAAGTTCCTGAGTTCAAGCCCCATGTCAGGCTCTGTGCTGACAGCTCAGAGCCTGGGGCCTGCTTCAGATTCTGTGTCTCCCTCTCTCTCTGCTCCTCCCCCACTTGCACCCTGTCTCTCTCTTCTCTCAAAAATAAACATTAAAAAATTAAAAACATAAAATAAAGCAATCTTAGTGTCTTAAATTACCCACTTTCACATTCTTTTCAAGCCAGAGCACTTAGGGCTTGGCCCCAATCACTCCAATGAAAGTTTCAGTGATAGTCACAAATGAATCCATTTACTAACCCAAGGGATGATTTTCAGGCATCTTACCTGAATTTCTTGGCAGCATATATTTTGCCACTTTTCCCCACTCTTTGCTTGGAGCTTTTACTTTGCCTTTTGTGAAACCACACTCTTCCTGTTCTCCTTTTATCTGCAATTCCTTTTTGTGTATTTTGGAAACTCACCATTTAAACTTGATTCTCTACAGAATTTCATCCTGAGTTCCTCTCTCTTCTCGATCTATACACTTATCCTGATCATCTCTTCCTTGGTCAACTCCTCAATTAATATCTCTACCTTTTGGCATCCTAACCTTTGACTCTAAACAGGTCTTTGTCCCCTGAATGCCAGTTTTAACTCATCATGAGACTCCACAAACTCTCTTATCCTCTATGCTCTCCCCTTTTGGCAAATGGCACTACTAGTTGCTAAAATAAAAAACATGGAGTCCTTCTAGAATTTTTCTCTCTACCTCATTTCCCATATCCATTGATCTTTAAGCCCTGCCAATTTTATTCATTAAGTGGTTCCTAACTATTACTTTAGGGATTTTTCCCTTCTTATTTAGATTCCTATCATAATCTCATTGGATCTGCCTTTAGTTTTATCTCTTCCAACATACCCTCCCCAACTCCATCATAACTTATAAAAAATTTGTTTAATGTTTATTTATTTTTGATAGACAGAGTGTGAACAGGGTAAGGACAGAGAGAGAGGGAGACACAGAATCTGAAGCAGGCTCCAGGCTCTGAGCTGTCAGCACAGAGCCCAACACAGGGCTTGAACCCACGAACTGTGAGATCATGACCTCAAGTTGGAGGCTTAACTGACTGAGCCACTCAGGCACACCATAAAAAACTTTCTAATACACAAATCAATAACTCCCCATCAACTCCGAGATAAAACCCAAACCTAAGGCTGCACAAAATCTGGCCCCTGCCTACCTTCCCAATCTTATCTTCTCTCTAAATGCCACAGGCATCCTAAGATCTGGTCATACTCAACAACTTGTAGTTTTGTGAACATACTATATTCTCTCTTTCCACACGGTCCCATTACTTTCTTTCTCCTTTCTTCTTAGTTTAATCATTTCTTCTTTGAAAACACCTCAGTATCACTTCTACCAAGATATATTTTATTAGAACTTCCTTAACCATATTACCCAGAATAAAAAAGGCAAACTTCCTGTGGGAATCCATAGATCTTTGCCTACATTTGTCACATCATATCTCTTGTTTGCAAGTTCCAAAACTAAACCCAAAACAGAGTTAAAAATAGGGAAGGGGGAACTAAAGAGAATGCATTAAGTTAAAGTCAGTGGAAAGCCCAAGAAATAAATTTTAAAGCATATCTGAATATAGCAGCTTAACAAATGTCCTCAGGAGTCCATGTATTTTTCTCCATCTTTATTTTTCTGTGTTGGCCGTACTCTCAAGTAGGCTATCACTGCATGGTGGCAAAGAAGGTCATCAGCTGCTTTCTTAAGATTTCCATGAAAAGTCCTAGGATAGTTTCTCATTGAACTAGCTATAGCCACTTGCCTATTTTACTGAACACTCACACTGGTTAGGACAAAGATAACCTGACTGACCAGGCGTAGGTCACATACCCACTCTTGGTGGTGGGGTATGGGATAGAATCAGCGTCCTCTAAAATATGAACTAAGAGAAATTAGTCCATCCAAAAGGTGATGGGCATAGAAGGGTACATAGTCTACTATAACCCTTGTCATACTATATTATTATAGTGTGTTTATCTGCTCACTGATTTGTGAGACTTTTCAAGATATAGATTATGTTTCCAACTATGTAACCCAATTACAAAGTATACTCATATCGGTGTTCTTGTGAGAACTTCATGAAATAATGTATTTATAGCACCTATAATACTATCCAACCATAAAGAAAGAATAAAATCTTGCCATTTACAACAAAATGGATGGACTTTGAGGAGATTATGCTCAGTGAAATAAATCAGACAGAAAAAGACAAATACCATATGATCTCACTTATATGTGGAATCTAAAAACACTAAATAAAAAACAAAAGCAGACAAAACAAGAACCAAGTCCATAGATACAAAGAATGGACTGGTGGATGCCTTAGGCAGGATGAGGTGGGAGAAATGAATGAGAGGTGTCAAAAGGTACAAACTTCCAGGTATAAAATAAATAAGTTATGGGGACATAATATGTAGCATGGTGACTGTAGTTAATAATACTGTATTTTATATATAAAAGTTGTTAAGAGAATAAATCTTAAAAGTCCTCATCATAAGAAACAGTATTTTTGTAATGGTATGGTTATGATGTTAAGACACCGTGGTGATCATTTTGCACAAAAACATTGAATCTTTATATTGGACACTTGAAACTAACATAGTGTTATATGTCAATTATATCTCAATAAAAAAGCATTTATCACATAGATATACAAAACGATAAATATTAGCTATCACTACTGGTATTATTGTTTCACATACAGAGTGAAACATGAAATAAGCTTTATCTGTATAGTCAATGTACAGAAAAGGCCCATATGCATGATTGTCATAAGAGAAAATATTTTCACTTTCAAGTAACAGAAAGTCCACCTAAAAGTGAATTAAACTTAAGAGCACTTTTTATCTTACATAGCAAGGCATCTAGAAGCCACATGGCTATAAGGAGATGGTTAAATCTGTGGCTAAAATAAGTACTCAGGGATCCAGAGTACTGCCATCTTTTGGTTTTGTCATGCTCAGAGGCTGGGCTAGTTCATCATCATAAGAGATTAATTAAGCTCCCAGCAACACATCTTCACATACCAGTGGCCTAGAGGTGGAAAAAGGAATATCTTTTTCCATGGATCTCTTTTTAAGAACAGAGAGTTTTCTTAGGATCCTTCCTTTCCCAAGCCAATTACTGCTACATATCGTTGGTCAGAACTGGTCAGTGAGACCACTTCAATTCTCACGGACCAAGCAAGATGCTTTCAAAAGGAGGACAGTATGCTTTCTAACTTTTGGGACCCTGTCAGTATGAAGGCAGGGGTGCTGGTGAAAAATGATGTCTGTGCATTTTGCAGTTATTTCCAAAGTAATATGTGCTCATTGTTGCAATTCAATACATCTGTGTGTTTACAGTAAAATTACTATTCACCCCTTTTGGCTCCTAATTTTATCCTGTGGTATACACACAGTGAACAGTTGGTATGTTTCTTATTTGTTCATACAAAAATAGGATCATGTTGGTGAGTTGGCTCCCCAAAATTGAGACATGCTATATATATTCTAGAACATTTTCTTTCTAATAGGTGCATATTCCTTCCATAGTATACTGTGCCAGTTATCAGTTCATTGCCTTTCAGGTCCAAGACCACTCTTCTTTGCCCTGTTTTATGATCCTGGATGCTATAAACATTTCTCCTTTGGGGCACCTGGGTGGCTCAGTCAGTTGAGCATCTGACTTTGGCTCAGGTCATTGTCTAGTGGTTCATGAGTTTGAGCCCCACATCAGGCTCGCTGCTATCAGCCTGTCACTGCAGAGCCCACTTCAGGTCCTCTGTACCCCTCAACCCCGTCTCTGCCTCTCTCCTGCTTGTGCTCTTCAAAAAAGCAATTCAAAATTAAATTCAAATAAATTCAAAAAAATTTATTATTTTTTAATAAATAAATAAACACTTTTCCTTTAACACCTGGCTCAATTTTAGGCTCTGTCAATAGAGGGTGCTGGAGAGACACCTCAAAGCCAGAGATGGAAGAAGGAATTTTTCTTCCTGCTTCCTGAGTGCTGTTTTTGGCATGGCAGCCAGTTAATGGACCTGGAAAAGGCCTAGTAGTGCTCATATCAGCACTGGGAGCTGCACATATCAGCATGGATGCTCCGTTAAGGTTTTCTGCCACCCTGAAGTTTTGGTCTAGGGACCAGTTGTAGTTCCCTCTGCAAGTTTCTTGCCATCAGCATGCTGCATGTTCCTGTGGCAGCCTCACCCTCTCTAGAGGTCTGAATCTCAGTCATGGGCAGAAGGAGGAGAGCTCTTTTAGATTCTTCTTTCCTTCTTCCCTCTTCTTCAGCCCAAAGAATAATAAATGTTTCATGCATCTGCTACTTCTCTACTTCTTATAGTTTTCTCTCCTTCTTCTAGTAGTTAACCACCTTTAACTGGTTAACCATTTTTCTCTGTTCTTTTTTTTAATATATGAAATTTATTGTCAAATTGGTTTCCATACAACACCCAGTGCTCATCCCAGAAGGTGCCCTCCTCAATACCCATCACCCACCCTCTCCTCCCTCCCACCCCCCATCAACCCTCAGTTTGTTCTCAGTTTTTAACAGTCTCTTATGCTTTGGCTCTCTCCCACTCTAACCTCTTTTTTTTTTTTTTCCTTCCCCTCCCCCATGGGTTTCTGTACTGTTGTACTTTTTCTCTTCTCACTGGATTGTGACTGGTATGGATGAATATACTATAATTTAATTTAATCATACCCAGTGTATTCAATAGTTATGGTTTTGTTTGTATGTCCTGCTCTCCAATTATTATTTAATAAGTATTCATTGAGAACTTACTGTGTACCACATGTTAATTTAAACACTAGGAATATTGTGGTAAGCAAGACTAATAAAGTCCTTACTTCATGGAGTTTACAGTCCAGAGCAAAGACTGAGATAATAAAAATAAATATAATATTCAAGATAGTGATAAATGCTGTGAAGAAAATATGAATGTTTAAGAGATTAGAGAGTAAAAATAAATCAAGGGATAGGGAACAATTGGGGTAAGCAAGATCAAGAAGGCCTTCACTGAGGAGGTAGCATTTGAACAGAGATCCGAATGATGGGAAAGAGTTGACAACAAACATCCATTGTGGCTGGATCATGGTGTCAAAGGAGTAGAGTGATATGTGGTGAGAAGTCAGCATATGATGCAAGGATATGTAGGTAATTGAAAGTTTGGATATCATTGTGAGGGTGATGGGAAGCCATTGGAATGTCTTTTTTAAAATTTATTTAAACACTTTTTTTTTAATGAGACAGAGTAGGGGGGGGCAGAGGGAGGGAGAAAGAGAGAGAGAGGAAAAGAGAGAGTGAGAGAAAGAGAGAGAGAGGGAGTGAGAGAAACAGAGAGTGAGAGAAAGAGAGAGAGAGAGGAAGAGAGAGAGTGAGAGAAAGAGAGAGTGAGAGAAAGAGAGAGGGGAGAGAGAGAATCTTAAGCAGGCTTCATGCCCAGCTTGGAGCCCAATGTGGTACTCACTCTCATGACCGAGATCATGATCTGAGCTGAAATCAAGAGTCGGTTGCTTAACTGACTGAGGTAACCAGCCCCCACCCCTCCACTGGAATGTCTTAAACAGAGAAGTAAAACAACCTACTTTACGTCTTCAAAAGGCCACTTTGGCTGTTGTATACAAAATAAATTCTTCAAATTACTATGCTGTATGCTTGAAATGAATATAACATCATGTGTCAACTATACCTCTAAAAAACAAAAAAGTAAAAAAAAAAAAAAAAGCATAAACTCTCTGGAGTCAAGAGTACAGACAGGTTATGCAAAGTTGGAGGCTATTACAATCATTCACAGAGAGATATTGTTGACTTGGACCAAGATGTTAGCAATGGATGCTGTGAACAGTGAAAGAGAATGAATGTAAGATAGAGCCTGTAGATGTTGCAGGTTGATTATATGTAAAGAATGAGAAGTGAGGAATCAGAGATAACTCCTAGGTTGGGGCCTAAGCAAATAGTTAGCTTATTTGGGCCCTCCATTAGCAATTCTCAAACTTTTTGGTCGCAGGACAATTTTCTATTTTTAAAAATTATTGGGTAATTAAAAAAATGTTTTTGTTTATGTGGGATACTTATATACATATGTGTATATGAAAAAAATTTACTTTTTACTACATTAAAATAAAAACAAATATTTAAAATATTTCTTACTAATTCATTTAAAATAGAAATAAGTCCATGACATATTGACATAAATAACATACTTTATGAAAAATACCACATTTGGGGGTACCTTGGGTGGCTCACTCAGTTAAGCGTCCAACTTTGGCTCAGGTCATGATCTCGTGATTTGTGAGTTCGAGCCCTGCATCAGGCTCTGCACTGGCGGTGTGGAGCTTGCCTGAGGTTCTCTCTCCATCTCCCTCTTTCTCTGCACCCACTCTCTAAAAATAAATAAATAAACTTTAAAAAATAATACCACATTTTTATGAAAAATATTCTCCACAAAAATGTTTGGTGAGAAGAGAGGCATTATTTTCTATTTTTCAAATCTCATTAAGGTCTGGCTTAATAAATGACAGTCATATTCTTAAATCACCTTCTTCATTCAATTTATTGTGATATATTGTTTGGTTGTGGTACATGAAGAAAACTGTGTCTCACAGTTTCTCACAGTGTCTCACAGTGTCTCACAGTTAGATATGCAGTTAGGAAGGGGAGAGTTATTTTAATACCCTTTTCAGATAATTGCAGATATTATTCGATGTTACACTAAAACTTGATAAACGGTAGCTTCTGAAAGGTGAGCTGCAATGCTCCATATCAATGAACTTTTCTTAGTGTTATATTAAAATCCATTAGTTTGCCTTGCACTTTTTAAAAAAAAAAATTTATTTATTTTGAGAAATAAAGAAAGAGAAACAGAGATCCAGAGCATGAGTGAGGGAGAAGGAGTGAGAAAGGAAGACAGAATCTGAAGCAGGCTCTGGGCTCTAAGCTGTCAGCACAGAGCCTGACACAGGGCTCTGAACTCACAAACCATGAGATCTTGACCTGAGCGGAAGTCAAAGGCCTAAATGACTGAGCCACCCAGGCGCCCCTTGTCTTGCAGTTTTAATGAATCTTTTATCTATACATGATTTTAATCACATGTATGTCCAGGGTTCCCCAGACCACACTTTGAGAACAACTGAATCACAGAACGTTAATCATTAACTTAACAAATATATATTAGGTTGTTACCCTATGTCAACACTGTTCTATGAGGTAGAAATACAAAGAAATGATTGAACATGACCCCCCTTGCTTTCTTAGAACTCACAGTTTTGAGCATATTACCCTGGAGGGCTCTTGGCCCTTTAAAGATACCACCGAGGAGACAGTTCCCTTCTCAAACAAAAATATTTTGTATGCCAAAAAGTCAAAACCCCAAACCATACTAGGGAGTTCTTACTCTCTGAAGAAAAAGACAAATGGCACGTTCTCAGGTATGCAAGTAAATGTAAGGCAATAAAACATGTTTATACACATACTTCCTGTATTGCTTTATCACTTCCAGCATCATGATAAACCGCCCATATAGATTACTAACTCTGACCTCTTCACACATTACAGTCAGATGCCAACATCTTTCTTTCAAAAAATTCCAGTATCCCCTGTATCATCTCCAACCTTCTTTATTCTTCCAAGAATATTCATAGTAAACTATTGCTTCATGAAGTGACCTCACACATCAACTCCTTGAACTCTGTATACATTAACAAAGCCAGAATGATGTGAGATTAGGGGAAATCCCATATACTATCTGTGGCTGAGCATTTCCTTAATCTTGCCAACTTTTTTTTTTTTTTTTTACCTTCATCAACACTATGATATAATTATAATGTTCAACTATCATTTAGCTTCCTGATCTGGATATGAAGATGGATAGTTTAATCAGAACAATGGAAAAGTTGGTTTCAGGCTATAGTCCTTAAAATTTGGTTATGAGGGGGGTACCTGGGTGGCTCAGTCAGTTAAGCCTCTGACTTCAGCTCAGGTCATGATCTAATGGTTTGTGAGTTTGAGCCCCAGGTGGAGCTGTGCTGACAGCTCAGAGCGTGAAACTTGCTTCAGATTCTTTGTCTCCTTCTCTCTCTGCCCCTCTCCCCCACTCACACTCTGTCTGTCCCTCTCTCAAAAATAAATAAACATTATTTATTTATCTCTCTCTAGAGATAATAAACGTTATTTATCTCTCTCTAGAAGAGAGTGGGAATTTTCTTTGTGTTCACATTTACAAGTACTACATTTTCCACTTTACTTTCTTTTTTAATTTTTTTTTTTAACGTTTATTTATTTTTGAGACAGAGAGAGACAGAGCATGAACGGGGGAGGGTCAGAGAGAGGGAGACACAGAATCTGAAATAGGCACCAGGCTCTGAGCTGTCAGCACAGAGCCCGACGCGGGGCTCAAACTCACAGACCGTGAGATCATGACCTGAGCCGAAGTCGGCCGCTTAACCGACTGAGCCACCCAGGCGCCCCTCCACTTTACTTTTTAATTTTTATGTATTACATTTTATTTGTTTCAGTAATCTCTACACCCAATGTGGGGCTTGAACCCATGACACTGAGATCAAGAGTTCCACACTCTTCTGACTGAGCTCTACATTTTCTACTTTAATTAAAGCAAATGCTATATAAACATTTGTCAGGCTGGAAATAGGGAAGTCTAAATATGAGGAAATCGAGCGTCATAATTTTAACTGAAAAGTTCAGAGCTAAAAACTTATCTGGCAAGAAATGACAGTAAAGATGGAAATGACAATTAAAATTGCTCATGTAGTTAAAGGATAATCATTAACAAACCACTGAAAAAATAATTTCAGTCCTTCATTTTAAAATGAAAGAACAGCTCCAGCTGTTAAAGGACTAAATGTGATAGTAAATATGTAGCACCCAGAGCAGTTCCAGAACTTACTGTTATGCCCAGAATTTGTGATCCCCAAAGGCCACCAGGGAGTGGAGTCTGATGCAAAAGCAAAGAGCCTTTATTCGAGCTAGCTCGATCTCAATCCCCTACCTGCACCGACGCAACAGTGAGATGCCGGAGAGAGAAGGAGGGTTTCAAAAGCACAAAGGTTTTATAGGGATCTAGGGGCGGTTGGTGGGGTAATGGTCGTGGCCTTAGCCGATTGGGTCAGAGTCCCATTACGCAGGTCGCCAGGCGTGGTTTGAACGGGAAGTTTGAACTGGAAGTTTGAACGGGTGAGTGGGAAGTTACTCAAGGGGAGGAGGTGTGGTCTGAGGTTTGAGTGGGAATTTCTTTCTGTGGCCATGTTGGGGACATAGTCACTCAAGAAGGAGGATACAGAACAAGATGGAGACACAGAACAAAATGTAGTCGGCCAGCCTAGGTCTGCTCTTTCACCTACTAGGACTCGACTAATGTTGATTCCTTTCCTTGCTCCCTTTCTGAACCTCTTCCAAGGATTATCCTTGGAATATACTCTTCTTGACTGGCTGAACAAAACAATAAATATCAATCATGCTGTTAATGATTCCAAGTGTTTTCAAAATGTTTTTCTCTATGCATTTCACTTTATCCAGTGAATACTGAGTACATACTACAAGTCATGTCCTTCCAAGTCCTGGAGATACGGCTCTGAATATAACTGACACAGCATTTGAGTCTCATGGGGAAGATAAGCATCCATCAAATAATTATGGAAATAATTAATTATAATCATCTCTATTTCATACCTTTTCTCCTTAATTCTTCTCATTGAGAAATATACCGTACACTCGGTTTATTTATCCAGCATATTGTCTATCCTTCCCACTATAATGTCTGTTTTATTCCTTGCTGAATCCACCAAGATTAATGCTTCATATATAATAGACATTCAATGAAAATGTTGAGAGAAATGCATGAATTATAATTTTAATAATCACTCTGAAAAAGTTAAGGATACTATGTGAGCCTATAACATGGGGGTTAACCTAGTGTTTTATACCAAGGATAAGAGAAAGAGGTCTCATTGTATATAAAAGAGAAATGAAGGGACTGGTCATATAAAAAAATGTAAGGAGGTAATTGATGTCTCTGAGAAGCCATAAGAAACTTAAGTGCTAAAATTGAGGTTAGAATATAGAAGGAGAAGAATCAGACGGATGAATACAGAGAACAAACTGACGGTTACTGAAAGAGCAGACCTAGGCCTGCCGACTAGTGAGTATGTCCCTGACATGACCGAAGAAAGAGGTTCCCGCTCAAACCTCAGACCACGCCTCCTCCCCTTGAGTAACTTATGTTTTCTAAGAAAGCAGGCTACTGATTGATGCATTCTTCCGAAGTCTAAGGTGGGAGGAAGGGGAGTATGAGAGGCGTGGAAAGTGTGAGTAGAAGAGGGAGGGCTTCTCTCAGGTAGGGGCCAGAGGCAGGAGCCCTCAATCCTGTCCAGGCTTAGAATGACATGGGAGCATTTTACCCCTCCCCAAACCAATTAATCAGAGTCTCTGGGGATGGTGTTTGGTGCTAGGTATTTATATAGCACAGCAAGGCTGACAGCCAATGGTTAATAGGTGACCAGTGAGAAACGTTCTGTATACACTGAGGCCGAACATGTTAGAGATCCTCAGACACAGTGGTTCTTAAACTTCAGGTGCATCAGAATCTCCTGGAAGACTTGTTCAAACACAGATTGCTGAGCCCCACCCCCAGAGTTTCTGATTTAGTATGTCTGTGACCACCAGGCCCAACATTTGCATTTTCAACAAGTTCCAGGTGACGCTGATAATTGCTGATCTGGGAACCACACCTTGGCAGCCATTGTTCTATCCTTCCCCAGCCAATCGGCTGAGGCCATGATCCCTATAAAACCTTTGTGCTTTTGAAACCCTCTCCCTCTCCCCCTCCCCCTCCCCCTCTCTCAAAAAAAAAAAAGTATAAAATCTGGTCAAATTCTTTTGGAGTTTGGCAAAACCAACTATTTTCTTTGTATGTCAATTAAGTTATAAGTAAAAATAAATGGTGCATATGGCAGAAATACTATCAAAAACACAGTGAAGAATCATGAACTTCATCTCAACATAACTTTTATTAAATCCCAAACTTACAGAGGCTAAACTATGTTTGTTAGAAACAGGCTGGAGAGGGAAAGCTGTGGCATGTCACAGAACAACTTTCCTTCCAAGCCTTCACAGGTATTACAGAGCAACTGAAATTCACAGTTTAGAAAGAGATAACACAGAAAAAAACAGAACAGCTACCTTTTAAAATGGGCCTATTGGAAGAAAAAGGAAAACACTGCTAAACATTTCTGATTTATATTCTCAGCAAGATTTGATAGGATAGTGTCTGTATGCAGTCCAGAGATGGAAATGAGCTAAAAATGAAGATTAGAAGGAAGTATTTTTCTAAAACATGTTATTTAATATAGAGAAGTTGAATTCCTATGTCGAAAACTGAAACAAATGTAATATTGTTTGTCAACTACACTCAAAATATTTTTAAATGTGTTATTTAATACAAGAGGCAGTGAATAATAGATTGCCGTGTCAAAAATTAATGTGATAGAGAAATTATTCTCAAGAAATTATCCTACAGTCCAAAAACAAAAGAAATTTCTGAAAAGTATGAGAAGACATAATGAAATGGGAGATCTATAGGATCTTAGGAGTTATCTCATTCAAGGAGCTGGGTTGGATTAGGAGGCCAGGCAAAGGTATCACAGATCAAGAATATGCACCTTATGTTTTACTCACAATATGACCTATGGTCATTCCAACACTGTCTGAGTTTATTCAAATGTATTGATTTAGCAATTGTTTCATCTTTGGTTCAAATAAAGTTTCAAAATAAGCTTTAATATTTGCATACCTAATGAGATTCTTTGCCTTCTGATGGATATTCAGTCTTGAGACTAAAAGACAGTATTTCTTTAAATTCATTTTTATCCATTTATCTTGTGATAACTATTGATTTCTCCCATTTCTTTGGTTTAACTGGATATTTTATTTGTTGCCTTTTAAGTAGTATCTTGTTAATGAAAATATCCAGAAGTTCTAAATATTTATTATGTTCATTTAAGTAACA
Source organism: Panthera uncia (assembly GCF_023721935.1). Lineage (NCBI taxonomy): Eukaryota > Metazoa > Chordata > Mammalia > Carnivora > Felidae > Panthera > Panthera uncia. The sequence continues at coordinate 21,307,560 of NC_064813.1, forward strand.
GTAAACACATACCATTTATTGAATGCTTACTATGTGCCAGTCTCCTTTCCAAGTATCCTCTGTGTATTCATTCATTTCAACTTCATAATAATTATGTCAGGTAGGCACTCTACCACTTTAAAAATGAGGAAACCAAGTCACAAAGTTCTAAGTCATTTCTTAGTAGGATTAGGATGTAATTTAAGTCCAACTAGCCTTACTGTAAAATTCATATAACCACTAAACTATATACTGTGAAGAAATTCTAGAAAATTTATTTTGGCCAATTAATTATTAAGAATTTTAACTGCCCACAGTGTAGTATCTGTTGAAATTTTTACTAATTGGCTTTTCAGTTGTTTGATTAGTTTGGTAGCACATTGGAAAGTAATCGAATAAATTTGACCAAATTTTCTTCTATTGACGAAGAGCATACTTATTAAGTTTGATTTGAAGCTTGGTAATCTGAAAATAAAGTGACATTCAATATAATTTTATTTAATAAAATTTTCTATGATATTTAATAGATGGTGATGAAAATTATTACAGAATTTGGAGTCATGACATAGATAACCACACTGAATGAAGCCTGTTTCAAACAAAACTTAATATATAAATTTATAACTCTATAATAAATATAACAATGGTTAATTCTAGAATTGACTGTTGAAACTGGATGAGGGCAAATTCAACATCTACATATATTACTTTGCAGTTCTATCTCCTACATGTAGTATATTTTTTTTTTAATTTTATTTTAGAGAGAGAGCATGCAAGTGGGGAAGAGGGAGGGAGGGAGAGAGAGAAAGAGAGAAAGAGAATCTTGAGCAGGCTCCATGCTCAGCATGGAGCCCAATGCAGGGTTCGATCTCACGAACCTGGGATCATGACTTGATCTGAAATCAAGACTTGGATGCTCAACCGACTCAGCCACCCAGGTGCCCCAGATGTAGTAGAATTTAGGTACTCTGTTCTCTCTCTCTCTTTCTCTCTGTCTCTTTCTTCCCTTTTTTCTTTATCCCACCAGTCTGTGGTATGAATATGGTTATGATAAGATTAACTGAATCTCACTTCAACCCAAAGATAAAGAGTTGAGAAGAGCTAGGAAGCTAGAGAAAATGAGATGAAATCAAGTAACTTCAATTAATTTTGAAGGGATAGAATGAAAGCATGTTAGGGAAAGTATCAAGGCATGAAATTGGAATAAGCGAGTACATATCATATTAAGGGTTTTTTTTGGTAAGCCAGACATCTATTACAAAGGCAATGGAGAGTTACTTAAAATTTTTGATCAGGGAACTAATACAAACAATACAATAGAAAGAATCCTGGAAGTAGTGTAGTGTGAGCCTTGAGCTAGGAGTGGTAGAGAGAGGAGTGGTTATAGATTAATGGCGTCATTGGACTAGAGGAAGCTATAAATAACCATTTAGTGATAAGAAGTCAAATTAAGGCAATGATATCAGAAGCAAAAAGTTGGAGCATATTAGGGGAAAATTTAGATATATAAATACAAAATTATTTTTATCAGAATCTATATACAGTATTTCTTTTATTTATTTATTTATTTATTTATTGAGTTTACTTATTTTGAGAGAGAGAGAGAAAGCAGGAGAGAGACAGAGGAAGAGGAGAGAATCCCAAGCAGGCTCTGTGCTCTGCTCTGAGCTCCACACAGGGCTTGATCTCACAGTGAGATCATGACTTGAGCTGAAATCAAGAGTCGGATGCTCAACCAACTAAGCCATCCAGGTGTCCCTTTTCCTTCTTTTTTTAAGAAAAAATTGCTAACGTGCCATACAATCTTTATCCTCTTTATTATATTCCCAGAGTCTTGACTACTCTGTCATTCTCCATGCATTTTTTTTTTCACATTACTGGTTTAATTCTTTCCAAAATGTTAACACACCACTTTAACCACCATGATTTCAGGTAAACTATACTCTATGTATCAGCTGAAGTTCTTTGTTGATAAGTATGAGAACCATCTCTGAGGAGACAGTGAGGAATAAAGACGCTGGGGTTAAAATAAGGAAAGAGGGTCAAAGTCCTATGGATAATTAGCAGGTTTTTAAACTAAGCAAAGGAAATGTATTGTAAAGCCAGTGGGAGATCACAAAATCTATAAGGAAACTCAGAAACCAAAGCTAATCTCGGAGGGCTAAAGCTTGGAAATACAGAAAATTCTGGTTTAGAACATTAAGTTATCAGCAATAGAATGAAAAAAGTCCAACTCTGTCACTTTAAGATCAAATTACAATGTAAGCATCTAATGGGCACAATTTGTGTGAAATGCCTAATTGTTATTAAGGGTTAAATCTAAAAATCTGAGCACCTGGAACACAGCCCAAACAATGAAGTCTCTCCAAATAACTTGCTCAATGTTCAAAAGATTCTCAACCTTTGGTTAGAGACAGTAAAGCTGATTACTGTCCGGTCATATTGTATCTAAGGGGAAAAAGGTTAATTCTCTAAAAGCAAATCTCTTGTTAGCAATAGAATAAGATATTGGGCAGCCAAAGAACAATGATTATTCACCATATCTAAAAAGTGCTAAGAATACAGTAGTTCTCATTATTTTCAGAGTACTCAGGAAATTCTGTAACTAATGCTAAGAAATCCAGTAGCATTATAAAATAAATACATAAAATGCTTTTTAAAATAAATAAAATAAACTGTGGAGATCAAATTATCTGTTAACAATAAAATTGATATGTTCAGCTATGATTTCTTCCTATCCCCCCCCCACCAATTTCTCTATTTCCTTATTTCTTGATTTTTCCCTACTCTTTTGCAAAGTTAACGTGGCTTCTGAGATACTATTTACACACCCTGCTTTTTGTTCCTGGTTGCAGTTATTCATATATTCCTTTCATTCCTTTTTCCTCTTTGGAAAGCAAGGAAAGAGATTATCTTCTAATCTGATGATAACATTTCTCATGTCATTGTTTCTCTATTTCCTTGCTTCACTCTGGAATTCATCTCCTCCCCCTGCCTCCCTGGTCTAACCCAGCCCGAGTTTATTAACCTTCAGGGTATGGTGTAATACTAAACATTTCCCCAACTGAGTCATGTAAATAAGGGTAGCCTCTACTATTAAAGTTTAACAATTTGCTATTTTGAAACCTTTGCCCTTTGCTAGGTCCACATAAAATGAGAAGAAATAGAATAGTGTGAAGAGTAAAATTCTCTTTACACAAAAATAAAAATGCATTATATTATGTAAACATATTATTAGAGTGGTGTTGGTATAATAGCCATGAGGTTTATCCAAAGCCCTGCAATTACCGATTATTATAATATTATCTCTAACTTGTTGAAAAGCAACATGAGAGGAAATGAGAAAACTCATAATAATATTCATAGTTCAGGATTTCTTCAGAAAAAGCTCCCAGTGAATAATGCTTAGATGCAGATTTTACAGGATAAATTTCAGGCTATCATGAAATAGGACAAAGTGAAAGGGACACAGTTCTGGTTCAACGGTGGAAATATCTCCCAAGTAGTGTCCTTGAATGAAGTGGAGAATCTCATACTTCCAATAAATGGGAATGATCAAGCATTTTATCTCAGAGCAGTGAAAAAGTAAAATGTGTAGCAACATTGAAATTCTGACTTAGCTGAGGCACGTTTAATGACTAGTCTTTGCAGTGTAGCAAAGCAATGAAGGGCTACATGAATTCGGCTTAAATTTCTGCTCTGCTATTTATTAACTTCATGGCACTGGGTAAAACTTTCACTTTTTAATCCTCAATCTCTAACACGGATGTAACAATGCATTCTTTTCAGAGCTGTTGAAGGTATTAATCATACAATATGTGTAAAGCTCTTTAAAAGTTACTGACACATAACAAATTCTTTAATATGTGAACTGAATATTTGTTTCCAGAATACTAGCCATAGGGACACCTAAGGGACAATGTGATTTAACACTAAAGGCTCTGAAGGACCTGCTAAATGAGAAGATAAAACTTGCAGCAGTGCAACACTGAAATAAAGTACATCAACGTGAGTAATTTTTTTTTTTATCAGAGTGTAATTTCCTTAGAATTTTCAGAGAATACATCAACTGAGTCTTGATTTGGGTGAAGTGGAAGTGGTAAAGTTCTCTTCTTTTTTTGTCATTTAAGTTGATTCTATGATGATAATTATACGCGTAGAGTTTTAAAAGAGAGCAAGTGGAGCATTTTCCCAGATTAAACAAAGAGACCATAAAAATAGGAATGAAATAGTATTTTTGTGCCTCTGTCTCTCAGCCACAAATGCAGGAACTCCAGATTTTCCTAACTCATGCTTCGAAGTATCTGAGTTTGTCACATTCGTGCTTCATAGCTAGCACAGATACCACAAGCTGTTCCTTCCTCTTCTTGGTTTCTGTTGTCTCTGGTTGCTTATATTCTCTCCTGCATCTTCTCTTTTCCGGGTATTGTGCCTGGTCCGTAACTCAACCTGCTCCAAAAGCAGCCACAAGGAAACATTTCCCTTATTCCACAGCTTTGCTACACTCTTTTACACAGGATACAAAGAACTGTTTCCTTGTCCCCTCAAGTTCTTAAACATATCTCTTATTTTTATTATCTCTTCTTTTAGGGCTCTCACACAGGTTTCTGGGGGCGGGGGTTAAATAAAAGGACAAGCTCAGCGACACATCCCCAGCTTTACTCAGAATTACCTTGCCATTGGAACACTGACCCTCTGACTTGGGACTGACTCATCCTTCTTTTAGAATGAATTCTGTTCCTGATGGTCTAACAGTCACTTATGTAAATAGACTCCTTGGGTATTTCCAACCCCGTCTTACTGACAAGCCAATATGGGATTTTTGGAAATCCTATGGAGAAGCCAGGAGATAGGCTCCACAAACTAAGATTTTTTGCTTCAAAGAAATGGGAAAATTATCTATAGAATGCTCTAATGCTAGCATTGCATGTCTATTGTGTCTTTCCCAACCACTGTGAATTTCAGTTTTCATTTGGCTTGACTTCACTGTTGTATATTTGACCCCACCTCATTGAAATGTTGTTTTCCCTTATCTCTGTCAAAGTCATTCTCCTTGATTTTCTTTCTGCTTTCTTTCTCAGTTGAGAGTGATAATTTCCATGTCTCTACTTCTTGTCCTGATCATTTTTATAACAAGGATAATATTTATTACTATACATCTGGCTGCCTATTGTATATGTAAACCTTTTTGACCCATGTTGGGTCAAGTGGCCACCTACAATCTAACAACTATGGCCAGGAAGCAGGATCTTACTGTAGAAAGAGCACAACTCCCATGCTGTAATGGAGAAGAGAGGGGTAATTCTAAAAAAGAGAGAGAGACAAAGAGAGAGAGGGAGAGACACAGACAGACACAGGGAAAGAGAGAGAGAGAGAGAGAATGAAAAATTGCTAGGCTTGCAGGGGAGAGGGGAAAATAGGTGATGGGCATTGAGGAAGGCATTTGTTGGGGTGAGCACTGGGTGTTGTATGTAAGCCAATTTGACAATAAGTTATATTTATAAAAAATAAACCATTTTGAAGGAAGAAAAAGAAAAATTGCTAGAAAGAGGAGGGCTAGTTTCTAATCAGCCATTCAAATAAGTGTCCCATTCACCAAGTTAAAACCAAAACCTAGAGCTATAAATAATTAGCAAGACATGCTGCTTTATATTTTATCTCTTCCTTTCCCTAACTATAATTTAGTTGAAATGACTTATTGGCATGATTAGCAACATAAAATAGACAATAATCAAAGAGAGGCTATCTTAAAAGTTAGCCAATCAGTACCTGAATAAGCAAAAGTTGATAGTACAGCAGGATTTACTAAGTGGTATGCATTGAAGCATTAGTCCCATGAAATGTCCTGGGACAAAATTGTTCCATGGTCATTCACATTTCTAAAAATCAGTTTACTACAGCCCTGTCCTGGAGAGTCACAATACATATTTATGTTCCAAGGGCTTTAGAGAAATATTTCTCTATAAACACCAGGAAATTGTTCACATTCTAAACTGATTCATTTCTAATGATATTTGAACTCACTGTTTTTCCAGCTACCATTTTATGTTATCTTTATAATTATTTCTATTGAGGCACAAGTCCTTTTATGCTCTTCAATCTCTGGATATTCCTCAAATTTAGGGTAAGAGGCTTGGGTTCCCTAGGCAATTTCCAACAGGCTTGGGAAGTTTAATGTGTTTTCTCTAGGCCAAGGTCAGTGTCATCATGTTTAATCAACTTGTTGCCAGACTCTTTAATAAATCCTACCTTATTTAAAGTTCTGGGTACTTTCCTATCTTTGTCTTATTTCTGGGGCAACTAGGGATTTTGGAGAAGTGTGATGTAATTTAACAGAAGAATATTAAACTAGTTTTCAGGCTTAAGGGTTAAAAATGTATCTTGGTAGATTTATTTATAAGAATGCCAAGTTCACTTCTGTTTTGGACAAAGATTTTATTGTCCAAACTTTGAAACTTTATTGAATCTTTATTATGTTGATTTCTGCTAAAGAACAAAAAGACATTCATGGTATAAATTATTTTTTATAGGGCAAGGCAGGGGCAACAGAATCATCTGCTACATCTTGATTTCTCATTAGACTCCCAATTCTGATGGGAATTTCCAATATTGACACGCTAAAAAGGTATTGTTGTTGTTTTTAACTTTTTGAATAGTTAACATGGAAGGTGATCTCTGTTAAAGAGTTAGGCATACAGGTATTTCAACATATATTAAGTCATCATGTTATAAAGCATGTTGACACAAAACCTGCAGTGTCATAGGAAACTAAGAATTAATGTATTTTGCATAAAAAGGAAAATGGAATTTAGCCAAGACAATTGCAGACAGCTGCAATACAATTTTATAGTCAGGTTGGGTAGCTTCTCCTTTACTGGTATTTGGGTCTGAAATGTTACTTGTGAGTCACCGAGCATAGAGAAGGATCTTAGTGACCCGGAGAATACTCCTTGTCAGGTGTTTTCTACTGTGTCAATAAAATGGAGTCATGGGGCCATCCCACAATGTAATTATGCAATTGTGAGAAATTTAAAGAGAAATGTTTGAAGATTAAAGATTGGAAAATACCAAATGCTTCCATTGTGATGGAAAAAACCCATGTAGCTGAAAAATAAAGGATATATCCAAACAGGAGCCATAGATAAGTCATCAGCATAGGTGTAAATCATGTCCATGTAGATATTGTATGACAAAGAAACACATGTAGAATGCAGGGAGGAAGTATTTCTAAATATGAATATAGTTTCAATCAATAAAGAAAAAAATTATTGCTATAATCTATCCATGTGGCTCTGTAATAAAAGAGTATAAAATTATTTGCAAAAATTTGTTATAATAGTTATTAGGGTTCTTATGGAATCCGGTGACTTTCTAATACCTTTGGAAATATGCTTTAATGGTTAGATTTTATCTGTCTCCTATATTTATTTTATGAGAACTTTGATCCAGTTTTATTCTTTTTGAAACTGAAAATTCTTTGGCTAAACTTCAGGAACTATTTAAACTTCATCTGTATCTGAATCTAACAACTTTTTATATTCAAATTCTTTATAATCTGGGTGTTAGAGGGTAGGGGAATGAATGGGAAAACAATTTATCTTTATTTATATATTCAAATATATATAAACAAATATTCTTGCCACTATGGAAAAAGAGATGAACAAGAGAGACAAATTCCCTTTTCTCACAGAGCTCACTTTCCATTGAGGAGACCAAGGAGCTAAATGTGTAAACCAGTACCAAATTTAAGCAAAATACTAATAGCTAAGAAAGAAACAAATAAGATATGTATTACAGGCAATCTCTGTAAGAGGTGATGTTTGAATATCAGCACAGCTCCAGCTATGTGAAAAAACCTGCATAAAAGGGTACTGTTTATTGGGAACAGCAAATCCTAAGACCTCAAGAAGCAAAATAATTTGAGTCCATTTTAGGATCAGAAGAGAGTCTAGGGTAACTAGTACCAGGAGCGAAAAGGAGAGGGGGTATGAAATGAGTGTTCAAGGAAGGCAGAAACAGGTTATTGTAAGGAACTTGCATTTTATTGCAAATGCAGTGGCAAACTATTGAACTTCCTGGTTAGACTTCAGTGGTTAAGGAAACTAAATCATAAGTACTTTAAGATGTCAGATAACACTTATAAAGATTATGAATTATTTTGTGGAAGATTTTTCTATGACAAAATCTAACATTGATCTTCCATACTCTATGCCATTGCTAAAAATATGAGGGGATCTTAGTTATGAAGTTAAGTATCATTATTATTTTAAAGGATATCATTTGGAAAGTTAATAGTAACTTTTGAAATGATGAATTTTATAGATAATGAATAAAGAGCAGTCTATGTGGGGGAAGTAGTTGTGGGGTAAGGATGTGAAAAGGTTTAAGAAGTTAATTCACTTTTATTGTGTTGAGATGAACTGAGGAAGACTTTCTGAAATAGAGGTTAATAATATTCATTATTTTATATATGCTTTAAAGTGCATTAGTTGCTAATTTAATAAATTTGGCAACTATAGAAAGGTATAAAGAAGAAAATAGTAACCAATAATAACATTACTTGTCAGTCTTTCTTAATCATTGTAATATGTATTTGACAAGATTGACAATTTATAGGATATTAAATTTACAACCTAATTATTATTTTTATTATTATTTTAAGTTTATTTATTTATTTTGAGAGAGAGTGAGCATAAGCAGGGTAGAGGCATAAAGAGGGGAGAGAGAGAATATCCCAAGCAGGGTCCATACTGCCAGCACAGAGCCCAACACAGACTCGAACTCACAAACCATGAGATCATGACCTGAGCCAAAATCAAGAGTCAGATATTTAACCAAATGAGTCACCCAGCCACCTTCAACCTAATTATTTTCATTTAACATTATAGTTTTCATGTCAATGAACATTCGTTAACAACACCATGTTAATATGTACATAATAATTATTCTTTGGTAATACAATGATTCACTTACTCATTTATCTGTCTTGATTTATGTTTTCTTCTTTAACCTAGAAGGGGTTTATGAGAAATTGTTTCTCATAGCAATTTTTTAATTTTAAAATGTGTCTGACTATATTATTTTTTTAATGTTTATTTATTTATTTTTGACAAAGAGAGAGAGACATCAGGAGAGGGACAGAGAGAGAATCCCAAGAAGGCTCCACTCTGTCAGCATGGAGCCTGATGTGGGGCTCAAACTTGAAGACCGGCAGATCATGACCTGAGCCAAAATCAAGAGTTGAATGCTTAACAGATTGAGCCACCCAGGCTCCCCTAAAATTTTTCCCAGTGTATTAGAAGACACAGGACCAAGGGCTCCTGGATAGCTCAGTTGGTTTAGCAGCTCACTCTTGGTTTCAGCTCAAGTCATGATCTCACAGTTGTGGAACTGAGCCCCGCATCGGGCTCTACTCTGAGAGTGGAGCCTGCTTGAGATTCTCTCTCTCCCTCTCTCTCTCTGACCCTCTCCCTCACTCATGCATGCAAAATAAATACATAAACTTAAAATAAATAAATAAGAGAAAACAAAGGGCCAAATCCTTGTTGGTGGAATACATTTCTTTTAGTAAGCATCACAGTGACTAATAACACAACCTCAACAGTGACAACAAAAATTACTAATGACCCAAATATTGGAACGTATTTTATATGTGTGTGTCAGAAAAATATTTTTTCTGAGGTGTTCTCCCCCCTTACTTCATATCTAGTGTGGCTTTAGAGGTTATATATTTAGTGTGGAATGAGGTGGGCGACGTACATTCACTGATTCTGAATTCAGAGTATAATTCCCAACCACCAAGAGGATTCCTATATTTCTGCTTTCCAAGGCTTGGTCCTGTGGGCCCTAATCTAATGGGACACATTTTAAAGTAAAGAACCATCATTAGTAAGAAGGTCTTTCTGGAGGCCAAGATTAATGCTACAGTTTTTATTAGAGATACCTGGCTTCAGTGTAAGGGTCAAATGCCATTTATATATTTAAAAATATTATTTATCATGTACTGTTTGTCAAGAAAGATAATCTCTGCCTTGGTGGAGCCTTTGTTCTAGCAAAGAGGCAGGAATCAACCAAGTAATCAAATAGTTACCAGGTGTCTTAGAAAAGACATGCGATACTATGAGAAAGCCTAACAAGGAAACTGTCTTAGCCTGAGGAGGGTCAGCTAAGTGTTCCTTAAGGAAGTGGCATCTGAGCTGGGATCTTGAAGAGAAACAGAGGTTAACTGGGTACAGAAGAGAACCTTCCAGATAGGAGGAAAAATAAATTAAAGGCTCATTGCTTAAATAATAACTGTTATGAATCCTGGGAGGAAAGTGTTTTAACTAGCTCAAATTGCTACTTTAGCTTTCACTAGAGTCTAGTCAGTTTATTAGTCATATTTTATGCATTTACATTAAATGGCGATCTAATCTACTAGGCAACCAAAACTGACTCCAAACGGTGACATATAAATATTAAAAGAGAATAAGAATCAGCACTGGTTTTTTAGTGTTTCTTGCTTAAAGCATTTGAACCAGAGACGCATTTAAAAGAATAAAGACCCATGCTTTGTACAATATTACATGTCTATAGTATATAACAATAATTATGGGGAATTGGGAAGTACAAATACAGAATCACTGCTTTTAGGACAGTTTTTAGCTACAAAGATAGGTTTTTTTAAGCTTTTTGCTCACAGTTTATCGCATCAGAAGACAAAATGACGTGTCTTTCTCATGGATAAGTAACATCTAGAAATATGCTTACAGTCATCATCAACATGAAAGACTCCCCTTTTTTTATTTTAGAGAGAGAGAGCGAGAGAGAGAACACAAGCAAGGGAAAAGGGCAGAGGGAGAGAGAGAGACTCTTAAGCAGGCTCCTCGTTCATCACAGAACCTGAAGCAGGGCTCATCCTAAGACCCTAGGATCATGACCTGAGATGAAATCAAGAGTCGGACACTCAACCAACTGAGCCACCCAGGTGCCCCATGAAAAGTTCTTTAATATGCATTTTAACCAAAATATCCTGAAATGCCAATTAATAGAAGCAGCAGTTGGATTAATAGTAATAGGAGTGTTAGTTATAACGGTTACTATTTATTCTGCATTTACTATGAATTTCTCAGGCTAGTGTTTCATTGCTAATGCTTACAATTACTGACCAAGACAGACACTATGATCTCTGCTTTTCAGAAAATACCATTCAAATTCAGACATGTTAAGTGAGCCACTCAAGATCACACAGAAAGCAGTGGAGTGAAAACTCAGCCCTGGTCTCTCTGGATCTCTATTCCAGACCAGTGCTGCTTGGACCCAGGGAACTTACCTAGTTCTGGTTGTGACGAAATCATTTCTCTCTAGATAGCTCTCCAACTGCTTTCATAGCTATAAAATAGTAATGCCCTATTTGCATCCCTTGTATTTCAGATTAGATTAAAGCAGAATTCACTCCAAAAATTATGCAAATTTTCTTCCAAAGTTCTAGACTGGTGTTGAAGAACATGTTTATTAATTAATGTCTAAAGAACATTAATGTCTCTTTCTCTCTCTCAAAATAAATAAATGAACATTCTAAAAAAAATGTTTCTTGAAAGACAAACTGTTGTACAGAAAGTGGTGTTATTATGTAAAAATAAGTAACAATATTTACAAGAAACCCAATATGGTACTGCTTTTGATCATCATTTCCTTAGTTTTTGAAATATTAACCTGGTTCTAATAATCTCCAGATAATGAGGAATGTTTTCTAAATGGAAACAACAGTTAAAATAGATATTAGATTCTATTTTCAATGGGGTAAGTCACTGAGCTAGAAAGAAGGGAATTAGAAATGGGATGCAACAGAAGTTTATTATAAAATAATACAAGGATTTATTAGCAACAAGGGTCATACCCAATTCAAAATAACATACAAGTTCTATAGAAAAATATAATGTAATATCCTTTCAGCTGGATAGGGGCAGAACCAATAATTAAATCCATGTATCTAATCCAGGTTTGCTGTTTTTATCCATGACTTTAGTATATTCTAGACTGACATATCAATTTTATTGGAAATAGATGAACCAAAGCTCTCACACATACAAACTTAACAATATCTGAGAATTTAGTCTGGGTAAGAGAAATAGGTAAAAAATACAATAATATTTAAGGAAAGATGGAAAAAACAAGCACTAACAAAAACCTGTTCTCCTCTAGGTAAAATGGACTATAAACAGAAAACATTATAAGAAGATACAGTTACAATTATAATAATTAGGAAGTTTTACTTTCTCACTTCAAAAACACTAGTGAAGGAAGCACTGAAGGAAAAATTGTTATCTTTTTTCATTTCTACAACAAACAGTATGAAAATGAGACAAATAAAGCTACAATAATCATGACAGTGTGGCACTGGCAAAATAATACCCAAATACATCAACAGAACAGAATAGAAAGCCCAGAGTAGATCCACATAGATAAAGTCAACTGATCTTTGAAAAAGGAGCAAAGGCAATACAATGGAACAAGGATAGATTCTTCAACAAATGGTGGTCATCCACATTAAAAAAAAAAAAAAAGCAAATCTACATACAGACCTTATACCCTTCACAAAAATTAACTCAAAATGGATTATATCTAACTGTAAAACACAAAACTATAAAATTCCTGGAAGATAACAGGAGAAAAACCTATGAACTTGGGTGTGGTGATGCCTCGCCATATGCAACACCAAAGACATAATTCAGAAAAGAAATATTTGAATAATGAAGCTGGACTTCATTAAAATTAAAAACTTCTGCTCTGCAACTGACAATATGAAAAGAATTAGAAGATAAGCCATGGATTAGGAGAAAGTATTTGCAAAACACATCTAATAAAGAACTCTTACCAAAATATGAAAAGATCTTTTAAAACTCAACAATAAGAAAACAAATAGCCCAATTAAAAAATGGGCCAAAGACTTGAACAGAAACCTCACCAAAACAGATATATAAATACAATGTGTACAATTTGTGTGTGTGTGTGTGTGTGTGTGTGTGTGTGTGTGTGTAGGGAATTAGAAATGAGATGCAACAGAAGTTTATTATAATATAATACAAGGATTTATTAGCACATGAAAAAATATATAGCATATGAAAAGATGGTCCACATCACAGGTCATCAGAAAAACACAAATTAAAACAATGAGATAGCAGTACATACCTATTAGAATGGCCAAAATCTAGAACATTATATCAATAGCAAATGCTAGTGAGGATGTGAAACAACAGGAATTCTCATACATTGCCGATGGGAATGCAAAATGGTACAGACACTAAAAAAGTGTTTTAATTTTTTTTAGAGCTTACTTATTTTTGAGAGAAAGAGAGGGAAAGAGACAGAGCACAAGTGGGGGAGGAGCAGAGAGAGACACACAGAATTTGAAGCAGGCTCCAGGCTCCAAGCTGTCAGCACAGAGTCCAATGCGGGGCTCGAACTCATGAACTGTGAGATGATGACCTGAGCCAAACTCAAACACCTAACCAACCGAGCCCCAGTACAGCTGCTTTTGAAGGCAGTTTAGCAGTTTCTTTCAAAACGAAACCATACTTTTGCTGTGTGATCCAGCAAGCATGCTCCTTGGAATTCACCCACAGGAGCTGAACTTATGTCCACACCAAAGCCTGCACGTGTACATTTATAGCAACTTTATTCATTATTGCCAACACTAGGAAGCAATTAAGATGTCCTTCAGTAGGTGAATGCTTAAATCAACTGTGGTACATCCAGACAATGGAAGATTATTCAGCATTAAAAAAATGAGTTATCAAGCCATGGAAAGTCACGAAGGAAACTTAAATGCATATTAGTAAGTGAAAGAAGCCAATATGACAAGGTTACATACTGCATAATTCCAACTATGTGATATTATGAAAAAGACAAAAGTATGAACACAGTAAAAAGATCAGTGGTTGCCAGGGGTGGCAGTAGGGCAATGTATGGCAGGGAGAGATGAATAGGCAGAGCACAGAGGATTTTTAGGGTAGTGAAAATAGCCTGTATGATATAATGACAGATATATGTTATTATATACTTTGTCCAAACCCATAGAATATACAACGCAAACAGTGAATCCTAAGGTAAACTATAGACATTGAGTGATTATGATGTGTCAATGTAGGTCCATCTTTGATTAAAAAAAACCAAAAAAACAAAACAGGTACCATTGTGGTGAATGATGTTGATAATGGAAGGCTGGACCTTTGTGTGTGCAAGAGATACATGGGAAATCTCTACTTTCCTCTCAATTTTGTTGTAAACTTAAAACAGCTCTAAAAAAATGTTTTAAAAAGAAAACAGGTTTTCAATTGGAAAAGACCCAAATGCCAGGCAAGGTGAATGAAGAAAAACCCATACCTAAGACTGATCAGACCAGCACTCCTTGATTTTCCTCTCTAAACCTGTAAACCCTTCTGCCTCTGTGCCCTCTTTTCCTTCTTCCCATCCTGTTATGAAGGAGAATGCAACCATCCCCGTCTCAAAAACTTATCTCTCACTATACCCTGGTCTGAGAATTCACAACTGCTTATGGTCTTTGCTCCTTCAGTTAGCCCCTTTCCCTCCAGCTGTATCATTTCCATCAAAGGCAATTATGTTTTAGGGGCGCCTGGGTGGCGCAGTCGGTTAAGCGTCCGACTTCAGCCAGGTCACGATCTCGCGGTCCGTGAGTTCGAGCCCCGCGTCAGGCTCTGGGCTGATGGCTCGGAGCCTGGAGCCTGTTTCCGATTCTGTGTCTCCCTCTCTCTCTGCCCCTCCCCCGTTCATGCTCTGTCTCTCTCTGTCCCAAAAAAAAAAAAAAAAAAAAAAAAAAAAAAAAAAAAAACAAAACAAAACAAAAAAAAAAAAACGTTGGGAAAAGGCAATTATGTTTTAGAATTCCTACCCTAAAGCAACAATAAAATCTTCCTGGTATTTACATTCTGCCCTAAATTCTATCTCAGTTCTCAGCTCTATTTCAGAATTTTCCTTTGTGGTAATTTTTTTTTTTTTTTTAAAAAAAGAGATATCTTTCTCAATCTTTCCAGAATTTTTTTTAAAAGGAATTGTATACTTATACTGTATCCAGTTCCTTTCTTCTCATTCACTTCTCAGACCATTTATGTCTAGAATTCACCTCCAGAAGTCCATTGGCACTGCTTTTGTTAAGGGTTAAGAGGCCAGATACTGCTAAAATGAATGAATTTGGTGTTTACCTTACTTAGCCTCTCATCAGAGCTTGACACAGCTGATCATTTCTTCCTTCTTAGGAACTTACATGTTCTTGATATTTTTTTGTTAACTCATTGCTTTTACTTCTCAGTCTCTTTTGCTGATTCCACCATTCTTACCAACCTCCTAAATGTAGGCTTCTTCAGGTTTTTCACTCTTGTTGGTGCCTTCCCTTTCTGTACTCTCATTCTCCATAACCTATCTCATAGCTCCCTTGGTGTAACTACTACAGATGTGTGGTCAACTCCCATATCTATATTCCTGGTATAGACATCACTAAGCTCTAGAGTTGTGTATCCAATTTCTTCCCTGACTTCTCAACTTACATATCTCAAGTTATATATCTTACCAACATTTAAAATTTAAAATGTTCAAAACATGAAATAAAACTTGGTTCTCACAATCTACCCAGTTGCTCACACCAAAAACTCTAGGAGCCATAACTGGTTTCTTGCTATATCAATCAGCAAACCCTGTTGATTCTTTCTCTAAGGTATATCTTCGCTTTCCCTATCTCTCTTCATCCTTTTATGTTTAAGTAATCTCTAACCAACATGGGGCTTGAATTTTCAATGCCAAGATCAAGAGTCACATGTTCTACCAACTAAGCTAGTCAGGCGCCCTCGCCATCTCCTTTATTACAGTTATAGTGACTTGTGCTATTATGGTCTCCTTCAGTTACACTGTCCTTTTTATAAACATAATGTCACTTAGTCCTGCTAATAATCATGTAAGGTGGACTAAAGAGGAAATGGGCTCATTTAAGATAATTAATTTCACATAGTAATTTACTTCACATAGTAAGTAGTACAGATGAAACGCCAAATCAGTGCTCAAAAGTATGTGAACAAATGATCACTAACATTTTGATTACCTAAGTGTTACACATTTTCCACATCTAATTTAATCATCATAACAAGAACATATAACTGTTATTATATTACAAATAAAATAGGAGATTTAAGCCAGTTGTCTCAAATTATGGTTCCCTTTGCTTCCACTTTCAAATTCCTTTTCATTTCTTTCCATTCTTCTCAATACCACCAAAGAAATTTTTTAAAAACATAATTCCTATCATGTCCTTCCTCTGCTTAAAATCCTTTAACAGGTCAGAATTGGTTATAGAATAACGTCCTTATCATGGCACTGAGATGCTTTTATAAACTTGTCACTGCCTTCCTTTCTAATCTTATTTCTTCCTACTTCCCACCATATCTCCTGGATTCCATCCACATATCAACTGCTTTTGAGATTCAGTTTGAACAGGCTGCACTCTTTCTTTCCTATATGTCTTTATCCAAGCTGTTTATTCTGCCTTGAAAGTTCATCCCGCATATAGTAGTCATTGTAGTTGCTTTGGTACCATCTCTTTTGTTTCTTTCAATAGCCACCCCGAATATCCAACTTCCCTGGTGCCATGGTATGAGTTTGGCCAGCTCTAGCTAATCAGCATGATTTTACACCCTAGTTGGAGTTTCTAGTTCAGGTGATACAATTAGAGACATTAGGACATAAAGTGAGATTTATGTGAAAAATATTTCCCGACTCTTCTCAGGGGATTCTACAAGTAACATTCTGTCTTCTCTTGTAACCGATGTGTAGTTAGGAAGCCATTTTATGAACATGAAGGAGAATGGGTTTTAAACTGAAGTTTGACCTTCAGGAAGGCAGAAGGTTACACCAGATCTTTCCATAATGACATTACTAAGCTGCTGAAACAAACCAACACTGAAGCTAACTTTACTGCTAGACTTTCCAGTTATGTGAATCTCCTTTATTGACAGATTTTTCTGCTACTTGCAACTGAAAGCAGCTAAATATTACACACATTTTATCATAAAATGTCACTAACGATAGGCCTTCCTAACTTCTCAGTTGAAGCTAAATATTTTTTTTTCCTCAGTAAAAGTTTCTTTTGTATACCTCTATCAAAGCCTGTAGTACATTGCTTAAACTATTAGTTTGCTTCCCCAGGAGACCAAACACCTGAAGTGGAAAGGATTTCATGTTATTTGCTGCTCTATGAGTTTGTTATCAGACTGTGCTCATAAATAGCCCACCATCCATCCCCAAAACACTTTTATTTAATGCAATTTCTCAACCTCCGCACTATTGATATTTTGGACCAGATACATCTTTGCTATAGAGGGCTATCTTATGCAACCTATAATATTTAGTAGCATCTGTGGCCTCTACTCATTAGATGCCAGTAACATAACCCCTCCCCACCATGTGTGATAATAAAATGTGTCTAGGAATTGCCACATATTGCCTTGGAGGTAAAATTGTACAATTTGAAAACTACTTACCTAATGACCGAGAGCACAAATTTTATTACAAACATCCTTACAGGATAATATTGTATCCATCCTTAAATACAGACAGAAAGGGCTAATAATCCCACAAAGGGCAAAGTAAATTGTTTTCATGCAAAACTACTGGTTTGGTTTGTAATAAAGCAGTGTGAGGGTAAACTCCTCCTTTACTGGGTACAGGATATGATCTCACACACCAAACCTGCTTTTCTCATAAGCCGATCCCCCTCCAGAAACTTCCCATTCCAAAGGGATGGGTCAGTTTCATCACTGAAAAAGGAAGGACCAAAAAGAGAAGACAATTTCTTATATGTAAGGAATATCAGATTAGGTGCCTGTAACAGAACGTGGCACTAAACATCTTTCATCACCTCCTTGTTTCTTACACATACCCAAACTAATCCCTAAATGGTTTCTCTCCATTTAGAGTGAGAGCTTTCAAACTGTTACTAATTATAAACTTCTTCAGAAGCAAGGTGTTTTCACTGAGAGTGAACGTGCAGGTACTTGAGCCCACACAACCTCCTTGGCCTCGGGGCAAGCACTTCTGTCTGAAACGCCTTCTCTAACAGACAGGATGATGAAAACGGAAGCTGTAGAACTGAGTGAGCCAAGCCAAAAACCCTGTTTGGATGATTAAGTGTTCTCTAATACATGAAGAATTCAGAGAAATGGGGCAAAGTGAATGCACTTCACTATGATCTGACATAATAATCTACAGTCCCTATCTTTATGTCCAAACATACTTTTATGTATGTATTGTACATAAAATTATGTATGTATGTACTTTTATGTATTCAAGTCACTCCTTGAATATATCATTTTGGTAAATGTGAAAATTAATTTCTGAAGGTGAAATCTATAACTTATAATCATCCATTTTGACTTTTCCTTTTCTCCATCTCTTAGGTTGAAGCGAAACAATGTTTGCCTTTGAATCTAAATGTAGTTTTAATATTAATTTTCATATGTATATTTAAAAGTTACAAGACTTCAACTAGAAGTCTTGATTCCAAGAACAAGGAAATTAATGAAAACCATAATAAGTGTATACAATGTTAATAATTAAGGCCATTGATATGATTAAGAATGATAATTGTGTATGGTATGGTTAATTTCCTCAGATACGCCAGGAAACAATATAATTTTAACAACTGATCTACCCATGGATGGAATGTCTATATTCTCTCTATATGGGGCGCCTGGGTGGCTCAGTCAGTTAAGTGTCCAACTTCGGCTCAGGTCATGATCTCGTGGTTCACGAGTTCAAGCCCTGCATCCAGCTCTGTGCTGACAGCTCAGAGCCTGGATCCTGCTCAGATTCTGTGTCTCCCTCTCTCTCTGCCCCTCCTCCTCTCTCTCTCTCTCTCTCTCTCTCTCCCCCCTCAAAAAAAAATATATATAAAGAAACATTAAAAAATTACATTCCCTCTATAGAAAAGAGATGTTTACATTAAAAATTAAATCATGACCATAAAAGAATGTCCCTGGAACCTGGAATAGAAGACTGTAATGGGCATTTTTATTATTTGCTTTGTAGATGGTAATATTCTTTAGATTAGCTTGGGGATAGATACTAAGTCTGGTTTTTTTTTATTTTCCTAGATTTCTATGAATATTTTGAATAGTTAACAGAGCCAAAATATTAACTGATATAATAATTTCTCACTATTCTGCTCCCACATCCTAATGCATGTGAAGGCACTTGTCTCTACCTTTACATCCTATCTAATAATAACCATCCTATCGACTAAATTCCTATAATATACTAGCATGCATATATTATGCCAATAATTTACTCTCTCCCCAAAAGAACTCTGAGATAATACTATTATTCCTATTCTACAGATGAGATAACTGAGTTTGGAGAAGTCAGCAGCTTACACAAAGTCACATAACTTGCAAGAAACAAATCATGTTCTTTCTGTGAAGAAAGGCAATCAGTACCTCATCCATCAAATAGATTCATAAGCCAGAAGGAATCATCTGGGGCTTTGTGTTCCACTAAAAGAGGAGCCTTATTATTGAATATGTAGGTGGCAGGCACAAAGCTGGAGGTGAAAGCTAATAAAACTTCAAATGAACTTACTTAACAAGCTGGAAGAACAGACCCCAAATCAACAAGATGAAATTATTATAAGGATGGATGTAGTGGCCTGGACTTACCTTTAAAAAACATCCATTACAAACAAAATCCATAAAGAAGTAAAGAATGGATGATCAGGTTGGGGTGAAGCCTACTCTCACAATAATCGTTGGTCACGAGCAGTCGCTTACCTAGTCAAATACCTAGGCCACTGGAGCCTCATGGTGTTTATAGCATCCCCTTATCTACCAACCTAGTAACACTAGCGGAAATAAAACTGATTCACTTAGCATGACTGGTTCTTTTGGAACTCATGCTGGATTCTCACTGGAAACTACTTTACTCAAGTTTCCCTAAGCTATCCATTTAATAATATATTCTAGAAATTTTTCCTAAGGATTGATGTGAGGTTTACTAGTTAGAAATCCCCAAGCTTGGGGTGCCTGTGTGGCTCAGTCGGTTAGGCAGCCGACTTCAGCTCAGGTCATGATCTTGTGGTCCGTGAGTTCTAGCCCCGCGTCGGGCTCTGTGCTGACAGCTCAGAGCCTGGAGCCTGCTTCATATTCTGTGACTCCCTCTCTCTGACCCTCCCCTGTTCATGCTCTGTCTCTCCCTGTCTCAAAAATAAATAAACATTTAAAAAAATTAAAAAAAAAAAAAAGAAATCCCCAAGCTCTATCATTTTCTTCTTTTTAAAAGTATCAGAACAGTTCTTTTTTGGACTTCTGCCATCTTCCTACAATTTTTCAAAGACTACCATGGAGAGCTTTATGTTCACTATCAAAGTACTTTCAGAAACCAGGTGGTAATTCAACTGGACCTGTAGTTTGAACACAGTTTAAAGTTATTAGTTATAGGTTAGGAAAGAAAAAAATAAGTTTTCTTTCTGTGACTGTTAATTTTAGTTCCCCATTCCTAAATAGTAGGCCTCATTGCCTAATTATTATTATTTTGAAAATCTAGGAAGGAAGAAAAGAAGGAAGGAAGGAAGGAAGGAAGGAAAGAAGGGAGGGAGGAAAGAGAAAAGAGAAGAAAGGAGGAGGAGGGGAGGAGGGAGGCAAGGGATAAAAAAAGAAAAAAAATTATTTAACATCATTTGAAATTCTCCATTCATTATGAACTTCAAGATGCCATAGATATAGCCTCTCAAATTTCATGCTATTCACAGATTTCTAAGTGAGTTCTGCCTTGTCATAATTAAACCTAGAGAAAGAATTTCTCTTACCACTTCTATTTAAAACATTAAATTTTCAAAAGAACAAGTCAAGAATATTCATAACTACTATTACTCTGATCATAAGGACATAAGATATATGATTAGAGGGAATCACCTATAAACACTACATCTTGTTTATATACAATAGTGTGTAGCAGTGAAAGTGTCTTAATGCAGAGAATCTGTTTCAAAATCATCTTAAAAATAACCAACTTATTCAAAACATCTTTTTACTTCTAAGAATGTAGGCACAGAGCCAAGAAGCTAAGGACTGCTGGTGCTAATATTTAGGAAGGTTAGAAAAGCCATTCACAAAGAAAACATTTGTGAGTAGTTAGTACAAATTTCCCCTTAAAATGTATCTGTTTTTGTCTGCACTTGTAATGAAAGTATTTTCCCATCTTGTCACAAAATTATTTTAGAACACCAGTTTAAAGGCAATATTGATGTTAACACATCATCTAAGAATGGCTCATAGTTGGCATATAAATGTACCAGAATTGTTGGCCATTTAAAAATACAGTCATGGGCTGCCTGGCTGGCTCAGTCAGTAGAGCATGCAACTCTTGATCTTGGGGTTGTGGGTTCAAGCGCCATGGTGGGGGTAGAGATTGCTTAAAAATTTTAAAAAAATCTAAAAATATAGTCAATGTTTATTTAAAATCTGAATATTGTTTACAAAAATATAGTGGTGTTTCTTCTTTTCTACGTGCCCTGATTTATTAGGTTCTTCCTTGTCACACCTCACATTCTTAATCATCACACTACAACTCTCATTCTAAGAAGTGATTCTAAATTCCATTTCCAATCTTTTTTCTTACCCAAGATTTAGGCCTCAAAAACAATCTCTTCTTCACTCCATTCTTCCAAAAAGCAAGAAATAAGGAAGAGAATCCTATTGTTTATAACCTGGAAAGATTTTATGTGCTGTACCTTCTAGCCCACTACCTTACTTTAGCCCTCTCATAATCTGTCACCAAGATCATAAAAATAGCCTTTAACTGGTCTCCTACTAAACAGAATTTTCGCATTCTTATCTAATATCCACACTGCCATATCTGATAACTTTCTTATTTTAATCCTCCATTGGATCCTCCCTGTTGCCTGCAAAACAAAATTGGAACTTATTGGCATTGGAATTCATAACTGTTCCCCATTGATATCCTGAGCCTCACATGGCTCACCTCTATGCTCCTACCCCCCATAAATACATCCTCACCTGAATATCCTATGCTCTTTCACAACCAAGTACTTTTGAGTATTCAATTCACTTGGCCTGGAAATTTGTTCTTCTTCTCTACATATATCTTCTGATTCTTCAAATGCACTGGAAATATCAATTCCTATACAATTTGATTTTCTTCAGAACTAACCATCTACTCCCCTTTGCTTGCAGCTCTCTATAGAACTTATAGAATATTAATTCAATACGGTTAGAAAATCACTATGATAGAGATAGATAAATAACATAGAGTGGAAAGGCGAAAGGAAAAACCAACTCTTGATCTTCTGAGTTCTGTAGACTATGAGTTCACTGAAGGCAGCAACTTAGTTTCATTTATTATCCATTCAGTTGGACTTACCTTTGAGACATGGTGAGTGTTTAGTACATATGTATATTTTTATTATATAGTCCCTTTTAAATAAAAAACCCTGATTACTAACCTTTATCAATGTTTTAACATTGGATTTCATGTACTTATATTTTCTTCCAATTGTGTAATGTGCTCAAGCCTAGTCTGCCCAATAGAAAGACAGTAAATTCCTAGAGGTGAGGCGTCCAAAAGATTCATATTGAATTAAATAATAATCTTACACTAAACAAACTACCTTTACCTCAAAGTTAGTTTCCTGAACTAAAGTTTTTATTATTTTTGTGTGAAAATACCGAAACTTGATGTAATTGTTACGTGGTCATCGCTCAGTCTACTTGGAATGTGATTTGAATATGTTAATGATTTGGAAAATTTTTTCCAAGATGATGCATGAGTGGATGAATATCACAGAGTTGACACAACAAATTGAAATAGCTCTCATTTAAAGTTACAGTGTAAATCACTAGTTATATGATAATCAGAAATAAAGTAGAAAACGTAGCTATCCTCACCATTTTAGAGTTTGCAACATTACCATAGTTTATACCAATTTAAACAATCTGAATAAAATCCTATCAGAGTTTTTTAATAATGTAAAGCTAGGTAAATTCTATTCTTTTATGAACTTTATCTAAAATTGACAGATTTTAATCTTTTTTAAGATTAAAATACTTTAAAATGACTCCCAAGTGGGCTTAGGGCTTTTCAGTTTCTTTGGTATAAATTTAAGAGAAATATTATTTTCAATAACTTAGTATTTTTGATTGTTTAACTCTGGCTGAAAATTAACTTAATGGTTTCCTTGCCACCTAACACTTCTAATTAGAGTCATTTGTAATTTGAAGTATCTGATTATATAATTACATTGTCCAAAATCTTTAAAAAAGTCTATGAAAAAAAGTCTATGATTGATTACAAGAAAACCATCCCAAACCATGCAAAGTTGTTCATCACAATAATTCTATGTACCACAAAGTTTAATATGACTTCAATTTCTAAAAATAAAGTCAATATTATAAAATATTAAACTGAATCTAATGACAGAGTTTGAAAGACTCTGTAGCAATATAAAAAATGCTTGTGTGAATTAAATTTGTAAAAGCAGAATATAAAGTTGTATGTTTATTATGAATACAAATATGTAAAAAAAATTATCTAAACGTGGATTATTGGAAACTTTAAGGAAGAGATTCCAAAATGTCAGTGATGGTGGTGTTTAATTTATGAATTTATGGAGATAATTTCTCTCCCTGTCTTTATTTCCCAAACTCTCTATAAGGTTGCTTCATGATTATATTAAACTTATAATTTAAAATAATATTTGCAATAATATGTACTCAGTAAACTATTCTAGCAAGAAATCTATTTGGAGCCTAAATTTACCAATTAGTTTATTGCTTTTAGGTACTTAAAGTAACTTAAAATTGTGTTATCTATACTATATTTATAAAGATACAGATACTGTCTACTCACACATGTCGTTCTTTTATTTATTTAAAAAAAAAAAAGAGTAGACCACTACCATGTTCATTCTGCTTTTTCTTATATTTCCTATTCTACCTGTTCTTCAATTTCCATATCTTTTCTCAGGCTCATCTTCAGCTCATTACAGATATAGATGGGTGGATGGGTCAAGACCAGGCAAATGGAAAGGATCCAGCTTACCTCGGGTTTCTCTCAATGCATGGCCATACTGATTATTTTAAAGATCATCCTTGGGGGCCACTTATATATGTTTCAGACACCAGTGCCAAACACTTAAGTTCATTATCCCCTAAGAAGACCTATTAAATGACTTTTTTGGGTCCCTATTTTATATATGGGAAAACCAAGTGTCACAATATACAGTATATAACAAGTTCAGTATATACACTTCAGTATAAAACACTACAAAGCTTCTGACTTTGGTAAGGTACTTATGTCTTCAACTTTACCTGTTGTTCTCTGGTTCACGGATCCTCATTCTATCCTCTCTATATAAGTCCCTAGCTTTCTGCCAAGGTTTAGCTGCAGAAAGTGAAGGAAGTAGTCTGACTACTTACACAAAATGTCAATCAGTCATCCTGTTTTCTGCCTCGCTTTCACCCTACTTTCACAGGTACCTGGTGCCAATAACTTCCGAGCTTCTAGGGATCTACAGTGGGAAAAAAAAAAATTCCTCCTGAATCTTTCATTGTTTGTTTCAGATTCAGATCTCTTGGGTCTACTAAGTTACCACATATTTCATATTTCAGTTTTTAAAATATTGAGCTCTGGGGCACCGGCGTGGCTCAGTCGGTTAGGCTTCTGACTTTGGCTCAGGTCATGATCTCACAGTTTGTGGGTTCGAGCCCTGCATCAGGCTATGTGCTGCCAGCTTAGAGCCTGGAGCCTGCTTCGAATTCTGTGTCCCTGCCCTGCTCGCACTCTGTCTCTGTCTCTCAAAAATGAATAAATGCTAAAAAAAATTTTTTAATATTGAGCTCCTGTTGCTGTTCTTTCCCCTCCTCCTTTTCCTGCTTCTTTTTTTCTCTCTCTTTCTCGATATTTTATTTTGAAATATAATTCACCTAAAAGTGAATAAAACATATTTTTGCATCTGTGGTAGGCAATACTGTGGCTCCCAAAGACGTCCATGTCTTAATCACCAAGACCAGGGCGCCTGGATGGCTCAGTCAGTTGAGCGTCTGACACTTGTATATGTCTCCTAATAAAATAATATATTGAATCAATGAATAAAAATGCTCATGGCAAACCTTACAGATGAAGTGGGCGTCATCCGACCTTAGCCTCACTAAATGAAAGTCAACCAGACATATTCTTATGGTGTGATGAAATGTGAAGAACAGGGTCTCTCTCACCTATGCAATATTGTTACCAATAAACAAAGCCACTGAATTGTATTGCTATAGTTTGAACTGTGTCTCACTCCACTCCCCAAAGTCACATGATGAAGCCCTCATCCCCAGTGTGATATTTGGAGGTGGAGCCTTTGGGAGGTAACTTCAGTTAAATGAAGGGAAGATGCTTATAAAGGGATTAGTGC
This sequence comes from Panthera uncia, assembly GCF_023721935.1. Taxonomy (NCBI): domain Eukaryota; kingdom Metazoa; phylum Chordata; class Mammalia; order Carnivora; family Felidae; genus Panthera; species Panthera uncia. The sequence continues at coordinate 21,332,992 of NC_064813.1, forward strand.
TGTTTTAATGAGACACCAGACAACTTGTTCTACCTCTCTCCGTGTGTCCACAAAGGAGAGGTCATGTGAACACGCAGAGAGATGGTGGCCGCCTACAAACCAAGAGAAGTCTGAGAATGAAACCTATCTTTCCATCAACTTCTTGAGCTTTCAGGCCCCCAGAATTGTGAGAAAAATAAATGTTTATTGTTTAAGCTACCCAGTCTATGGTATTTTGTTATGGTAGCCCAAGCAGACTAAGAATAGATCTAGTCAACCTAGTCAAGCCACTAGGTCCAACTGCTAGTTTACAGGAAATATGGAGGAAAAAAAAGAGAAAAATGTAAGTAGTATTCACGCAACTTTGATACAACAAATACCCAGTTTCTTCACAATTCAATGGAAGGGAAAAGTAGGACTTTGGTGGGGGTAGGTGGGTGAAGGACACAGTTACAGAATAAAAGCAACTAAAAGACAAAACCAAATGTAATGTGTGGGCTTTGTTTGGATTCTGACTCTAATAAACAACTGTAAAAGTTCATTTGGAGAATAATCTGGAAAATATGAATATGAACTGGGCATTAGATGTTATTAAGGAATTATTAAATTTTTTAGATATGATAGTCACAAAGGGTTAAGTTTTAAAAGAAGGTCTTTATCATTAACGATACGTATTGAAGTATTTATAAGTAAAATTACATAATGTCTAAGATTAGCTATAAAATACTGTTTACTCCAGCACAGAGGAGGAAAAGGTGTGGGACAGATGAAGGAAAATTGCTAAAATGTTAATTGCTGGATCAGTACTAATGAATTTACCAAACTATTATTTCTATATGAGTGAGATTTTTGTGCATGATTTAAAAAATCAATAAAAAATGTATTAAAAATCTAGAATTAATCAATAACTCTAGTCTCTTACCAGAAAATAACTCCTGGGTTTCTAATAGCTTCATATTAGTGCTGTAACAAATTACCACAAATTGAGCAGCTTAAAACAATACAAACTTATTATCTTACAGTTTTCAGATCAGAAGTCTTATAATCAAGAAGTCTGCAGGCCAGCAGGGATACATTCCCTTTGGAGGCTCTAGAAAAGAACTTTTTATATTTTCTGGAGGCCACCTGCATTCTTTGCTTTTGTTCCTCTTTCCATCGTCAAGGCCAGTAAGTATGGCGTCTTCAAATAACTTCCCATCTCTATCTCTGCTGCTTTCTCTCTCTCTTTGTCCCTCTGTCTCTGTCTCTTTCTCTCCCTCTTTCCTCTCCCTCCTCTTTCATTTCCTTTTATGACTAAGACCTTCCTGTCTCCCTCTTCTAACCCTTATGATTATATTAGGTCCATCCAAATAATCCAGGATAAGCTTCCTGTCTTAGGATCCTTAGATTAATCACACCTCTGAAGTCTATTTTGCTTTGGGTTTTGTTTTTTGCTTTTTTTGGGGCGGCGGGGGAGTGGATTTTGTGACATCTATTTTGTCCTACAAGGTATTATATTCACAAGTTAGGGAATTAGGGCATGGACATCTTTGTATTATATTCACAAGTTTAGGGAATTAGGCCGTGGACATCTTTGAGGGCCCATATACACTTGAAGGTTACAGAAAAAAATAAAGAAATTTCCAGATTTATTGAAAAAAACGAGAGGCTCTAACACATGGTAGCAACCAGCTGAACCAAGGAGCAACTACTTTCATTCAATTTGCCATCGATGCTACCACTGCCTACTGCCTTACAACCAACCTGTTTTACTTTACATTAATCTGCCTCTGCCTATATTTGGGTTTCTGATATCTGATTTAGAATGAAGGCTATACACTGAAGAACAGAAGTAAGTCCTGAATATCTGGAGCACAGACACAAAGAGAAATCAGATTGGAAGCCTGATTGGAGCAGGCCTGGTGTGGTCAATAAAACTTAAAGAGTCTTGAGCAGGGAAATTACATGCCCATATTGGAGTTTAAAAAACAAACAGACAAAAAACAAAACTCTTCATGCAGAGTGAAAAAGGGATTGCAAAAAGTGCTTTGGAAGCTGAAGACTAGAAAGTATCAATTTGGATTATTCTATCAAGTTTCAGATAAAAACCAAGGATGAATTTCAAATTTTGTGCAGACTTGTTTTAGTCTGATAAAAAAAAATGTCCTTGTGACTCCTTAGCTTTTTCTAAAAACAATAAAATATAAGTTAGTCATATCTTGAAAAAACATTGACCAAAATTATTCTAAAATGAAGGGGGAAAAACTTGCATAAAAAGTGAAAATCCAGATGATAAAACCTGACTGATAAAAGAAAACTTTCCCGTATGTTACAGAAAAGTCTTCCCCTTACTCAATACAGTACATCCTAGTATTATCCAAATAAACTTAAACTCATACAGACACGCTGAAAAAGTTATAACTCAGAATGACCCACGGGGCCTGTTTCCTGTTAGACTCTATCCCTGGTTCTGCTCTCTAATTTTATTTGAATACATTTCAGCAATGATTCATCTTGTGAGTCTGCCAATAGTCTTTCCTACTGAGCAAGTGGCATGTACTTCACGTACTTTAGCAGGAACACAACTGAGAATTTACTCACATGGCTTCCAAATACCTTATTTGCTATTCAAAAATAAGTCATACTATTTTTTTATTAGTAATACGCTTCTCCAAGACCAAATATCATATGACAAACAGTGAAACTTAAAATAGCAAAGGAACATTATCTAGGGATGACTTTGCCCTACATTTTGGGGACCTGGTCTCCTTCAGTGAGGCCCACTGCCTGGGATCTACGTGGAACCTGTATCTGGTATCCAGGGTAAGCCATCACCTTCCAGATCCAGCCTGGTCCAGTGGGTACCATGGCATGTCTGACAGTGTGACAAATACTCCTTTTTTGGTAATTCTTATGCCCTAATACATTAGCAAGATTTTAGTCAAGACCATTATTTCATTATTATATTCTCACCTACTCCCTGTCACCCTCATCTCCACCTCAAGACTCAAGTCTGAAGTCTATGAATTGCCGAAGTAAAGCAACAATAATAATAGCTAATATTTATTAAGTCATTATGGGTCAGAGGACGTTCTAAATGCTTTGTACGTACCAATTCATTTAACTCTTACAACCACCCTATTAGAGAAGTAGGTAGGTTATCCTTTTTACAAACAAGAAAACTGGGTTATATAGTGGTAAAGTCCTAACTTGAAACTTTGCTATTAACCACCACACTCTAACTCTAGAGCCCATACTTTTAACCTCTATTTTACAAACATTCTGCTGTATTCTGATTCACCTTTTTTCTGCAATATTTAACACGGCATTGGATGTGCTCTTTTCTGGAGGGCTTCTAGGCTCCTCATGGACACATCCTATCAGTCTACAAGTCATGACAGATGTAGCTGGATAGCAGTGGCCCCAACTTAAGTTCAAGCTGGGATCCCTACTTTTCCCAACCCCTAGGTAACAGCCACCCACAGATCTTCCTTTGTCCTTCCTTCATCTCCATCACGTCCAATAGATAACTTGATTTTTTGCTTCTACTTACTGCCCATATTGGAGATAACATTCCTTCTTCAACTGGGGATGAGCAAATAAAGAATCTTCTCTCTTCACTGAATCAGAAACAAGAAACAGAAAGAATCCTCCTTCTCCACACAAGTATCTTATGGAAGTTTGGTTGGCAGCAAGGACCATGTGTTCCTATGATCCAAATTTCCCAGCTGCAACTATTGTCCCCTTAGAGAGAGATGATTAAGCCAAATCTAGAGTCATCTCTTAACACTGTTTTTCTCCTTAACCTTCTCACTCCCATACAAGCAGCATATTTAAATTGTTGTTGAATCTATCCATTGCTCTCCATGTCCATCCTCATTAATCTTATAAAGGCAAAATTATCTCTCACCTGAATTACTGAAAATGTGTTACCTGGTCTCCTAGACTTCCCTGCCTCTGCCATGCCATTTCACTTTTCACACTCTAGCTAAAGAATATTTGTAAAGAGCAAACTTACTCAATTTATTCCCATGCTAAAAATCCTTCAACGACTCCCCATTGCTCTTTGAATAAATAAAAGATTTCCAACATAGCTTTCAATGACCTGGCCTTCATTTATCTTTCCAGACTCATCTTTCATCATCTGTCCCAAACATAGCCCTACATTCTCTTCCATTCTATCACTTGTAACTTCTCCTTGTTTTGCTAAAGTAGTATCTTTTTTCTTGCCTACTGGTGTTTGCACATCTTTTCTCCCACCCCTCTCACTGTCCCTTTTCCTTTGTCATACTAGCGTATCCATGTTTTCGTGTGTGTCTGTATCTCCTGGTACTTCCTCATTGTTTTCATGGCTGGTTGCATTTTCATTGCTATTGTTTGTATAGTTTATATCTCTGGCTAAACTGTAAGCTATGCAGGAAGAGGAACTATTTTACTTTTATTACTATTGTGTCCTTAGCACCTATTACAGTGCCTCGCAAATAATAGGCACTTGGTAATCATTTATTGAATGAATGAGCACATGAGTAATCTGTTACATTACAAGTTAAATAGGTTTCCATGGATCTATTTGAAAGCTAAGCTTTCAAATTTACGGAATAGTTTGTTAATAATTTGGCATTTTGACCCATTTTTCCCATTTGTTTATTTAGAAACAGAATGTATTTTTACATAATCATCTCTTCCTTTCTTCACTAATGACTATTTCTAAATTTCCCATATTTGCTAATTGATTAGGAATATAGAATAAAACCATGGTCCAAGGTAGAGAAATTAGAAATGGCAATAAGAACTAGAAAAATTGGAAAATGGAAATATTAAATGTGATTTATAAAGTGTTGTCAAATTACCTGGTATTTACTGAGTGCCTAACAAGCACAGATCTCGGCACTTAGGAGGCATCCCAAAAATACAGGTTGATTTTCTGAGTGCACGAAGCAACTTTTCAGAGTAGTTTTATCCCAATGTTCCTGATAGAAAAGGATATTGATAGTCCTTAGTGCTGATACCTCTCTGCCTACAGAATCGAGTCTAAGCATTGATTTTACAATTTTTGTTTCTAGTTCTCATGTAGAATAAGTGTTTTGTGGGATCTTCCTCCTACAGAATTCCAACCTATAGATAGGACAGGTGCTTGAGGCACTGTGAGTCTTACAGAAGTTTTAGAAGTTCTCTTAGTGTCTTTCTGGCAGGAGGAGTGGTTGGATAGAGTTACTGTGGCCAGAGCTGGGAGCTAGGAGTAGTGGGCAGCCAAGAAGAGCTGGCTTGCCCTGAGACTCTGAGGGCAAATGCTGTACTGCTATTGGGATACTGAGGCTTAGGCCAGCACTGAAGTACTGAGTTGAGCCTTAGAGGTGATCAAGATCCTTAGAAGAAACTAAAATGATCCTTAGCTTTTATAACCCCATGGGTACTGGCAGAAGCACAGATCAAATCCTCTCTGCTGGAACTGTTGCCTAATATAGACCCACTGAAATGCCACATAGTAAGATAAGGCAATCTGATCACAAATAAAGGTTACATAGAAAACAGCAGTTAATGTTATTAAAGTCAGAAAAACAATAAAGAACAGATTCAGATCCCTAAGATTTTCTGTATAGAGTATAAGAAGATAGACTTATAAATTTTGGGCAAACATGTATGAAATGTTTAAAGAAATAAAGGATTTCATCACAAGATAATCAATTAAAAGCTATGAACCCATATATCTGAGGGTAAGTCAAACGTCTAAAAATGAAAATATAACTGTTGAAATTAAAAGCTCAATCAATAGTTAGGCAGTAAGCACATCAGCAGAGAGAATTGATGATATATTTTGAGAAATTACACAGAATGCATCATAAAGAGACAATGATATGGGAAATATGAAAGAGATGTGGAGGATAGAAAGAGAAGGTTAACACAGACCCAGAGTTCCAGAATAAGAGAATAGATAGAAAATAGAGGCAAAATGTGAGCACATAGTGGTTGTAATTCTTTAGATATAATAAAAACGTAAGTCTCTATAGAATCTCAATATATTCCAATAAAATCCTGGAACCATGAGATTACACACAAAGGAATGACTGTTGGAATGACAGCAACAGAAATAAAGGAAATCAGAGAGATAGGATAATTTCTTCAAATTGTTGAGAGACAAAACTATCTTTCAAGAATGTGTAAAATAAAGACATGCTTAGATATACCAAAACTGAAAGGCTTTATTATTAAGAAATCTACACTAAAGCAAATAAAGCAGTAAATGTGTGTGTGTGTAAATCAAAGCAAATATCAACTATGTAATTTAGAAAGAGCAATGTTGAATTTATGGAGCTAAAGAAAAGACAAGAATTGGGGCACCTGGGTGGCGCAGTCGGTTAAGCGTCCGACTTCAGCCAGGTCACGATCTCGCGGTCCGTGAGTTCGAGCCCCGCTTCAGGCTCTGGGCTGATGGCTCGGAGCCTGGAGCCTGTTTCCGATTCTGTGTCTCCCTCTCTCTCTGCCCCTCCCCCGTTCATGCTCTGTCTCTCTCTGTCCCAAAAATAAAAATAAGTAAATAAATAAATAAATAAATAAATAAAAAAGAAAAGACAAGAATAAAATCCTAGGGGCAGCTGGGTGGTGCAGTTGGTTAAGCAACCGACTTCGGTTCAGGTCATGATTTCATGGTTTGCGGGTTCAAGCCCTACACTGGACTCTGCACTTATAGCATGGACCCTGCTTTGGATCCTCTGTCTCTCTCTCTCTCTCTCTGCCCCTCCCACTCTCTCTCTTTCTCTCAAAAATAAATAAACATGTTTTTTTTAAAAAAGGAAAGCCTAGACAAAATTATCAGAGTGGGAAGGAATAGAGTTAAAGTGTTATGAGGCTTTTATATTTGGGGAGGGGTTAAGATATTAATTAATTCCGATTTCTTTTTTTTTAAGTTTATTTCTTTTTGAGAGACACAGAGAGAGCAGAAGTAGGGGAGGGGCAGAGAGAGAGAGAGAGAGAGAGAGAGCCTGACGTGGGGCTGGAACCCACGAACCATGAGATCATGACCTGAGCCAAAATCAAGAGTCGAATGCTTAACCAACTAAGCCACCCAGGCACCCCTAATTCATTGAAATTTCTGTTAATGATTTTCTAGTTCATACAGCATTCCTACTAAGAAATAATGAAAATTACCAAACACATTATAAATAAAACAACACTTTTTTAAGCATTGAATATCTTAAAAGACAGAAGGGAGTTCACTGGCCAAGTTTTGGAAGAAAGCCTCCATTTGGAGAAGTAAAGAAACCTTAGAGCCCCAGAGCTGCAAAACCTATAACTGGTATGTAGCAAAAGAAACAAAAACAAAACAAGAGTGGTAGACAAGAAAACAAGATACAAAGGCAAGAAATGGGCATTAATTTTCTCATTCAATAAATATTTATCATGCAGCTACTATGAGTACCCACTCTAGGTGCTAGGCACTATTCTAGGAGTTGCAGAAACAAAAGAGAATAGAACAGATATGCAAAACCTTCAGATACTGGTAAAATGAATCACACAGTTTTTAAAAACAAGTATACTTGACATGTTTAAGGAAATAACTCACAAACGTACAAATATGTATGGGAAACAGGAAATCATGAAAAGTGACATAGCTGATGAGAGAAACAACTAAACAGAATATCTAAGAGTGAAAAATAAAGTGAGAGAAATTTTAAAAAGCAATCAAGATGGCAAATAGGCACATGAAAAGATTCTCCACGTCATATATCATCAGGAAAATATAAATTGAAGCAATGAGATACTACTACACATCTGTGAGAATGTCCAAAATATAGAGCAGTAATACCAAATACTGACAAAGATCTAGAGCAACAGGGACTCTCATAAACCTGCTGGTTGGAATGCAAACTAGTACTGCTACTTTTGAAGACGAATTGGCAGTTTCTTACAAAACTAAACTTTTACCATATTATCCAGCAATAATGTTCCTTGTTATTTACCCAAAGGAGTTGCAAGAAGCTCGTATAGCAGCTTTATTTATAATATCCCAAATTTGAAAGTAACCAAAATGCCCTTCAGTAGGTGAATGGATAAATAAACTATGGTACATCCAAAGAATAGGATATTATTCAGTGCAAAAAAAAAAAAAAAAAAAAAAAAAAAAAAAAAAAAAAAAAAAAAAAACACAACAAAAAACGAGCTATCAAATTATGAAAAGACATGGAGAAATCTTAAATGCATACTAGTAAGTGAAAGAAGCCAATCCAACAAAGCTACATACTGTATGATTCCAACTATATGACATCATAGGAAAGGCAAAACTATGGATTCAATAAAAAGATCAATGGTTGCTAGGTGTGGTGGCTGGCGGAGAGGGATAAGGAGGGAAAGATGAATAGGCAAAGCAGAGGATTTTTAGGGCAGTGAACATACTCTGTATAATGTGGTAATGATGGATACATGTCCTTATGAATTTTTCCAAACCCGTAGAATCACCAAGAGTGAACCTTAAGGTAAACTATAGACTTTGGGTAATTATGATGTGTCAATGTAGTATACATATATATATACCATTCCTGAGTGATGTTCATAGTGGGGGAGGTTATGAATGAGTGTGAGCAGGGAATATATGGAAAATCTCTGAACCTGCCTGCCTTTCAATTTTATTGTGAAGCTAAAACTGCTCTAAAAAATTCTTTATTTAAAAAAAAAAAAAAGACCCCGTGTATCTCTATATATTTGCCTGGCACAGAAAAAGGTATGAAAGGATACACACTTAACATTGATTACCTCAACGTGGATTTGAAGGAAGGAACGAAAGGAACAATGAACTTTTTCTCTATGTAAAAAAACAAAACAAAACCAACCAAACAAACAAACAAAAACAATGGACATAGCTGGCAATGATTGGATATAATGTAAGAAATAGCCAGCTGGTGAACTACAAGAGAAATTAGAAGAAATAATCCACAACACAGGACAGAGAAATGAAAAATAAAATGGAATAAAGCAGAAGTGAAGATAATAGGTGTGAAGGAGACCATGAAAATGTCCTTATGTTTGATTAGAGAACCATCAGAAGAGGAAAGCAAAAATGGAACCGGTTTAAAATTTGAAAAGATAAAGGCTAAGAATGTTACTGATCTGAGGAGAGATAACAAACCACAAATTCAAGAAGTCCAACAAATTCCAAAAGATAATTTTGTTAAATATACACTTACATGCATCATAATGAAATATCAAAACCCAAAAACAATAAAGAGTTTTCAAAAATCAAAGGAACCACAGCTACTCTGAAGCTGACTTCCCATCAGCAACAATGAAAGTAAGAATAGATCTCATTTATTTCAAAAGTAATGCGGAAAATATCATCAGCCAAGACTTGAATAAAGTCTTCTTCCCTGTCTGTTTAACTGGTCTGGTGCAATTTTTCTTTTACATATCCTAACATGAGTTGGAAAATAGACCCACTTTTTGTATTTTCTTACAAAGTTTGTGTAACTGGCACTGTTTCTTCCTTGCGTGGTTAGCAGAGGTAAAACTCACCAAAAGAGTCATCTGGGCCTAGAATTTTCTTTGTGGCCAAGTGTTTTGACTAATAATCCAATTTCTCCATAATTTTATTATCTGTTGATACCTGCAACATTTATAGTGATAACCTCTTTTTCATTCTTAACAATCCTTTTGGGGGATTTTACTTTTTTATAAAATCAATTCTGAGAGATGTTTGCCAATTTATTAGTCTTTTCAAGGGACTAACTACTGCTTTGGTTAATCACAATTGTATATTTGTTTTCTATTTCATTAATTTTTTACTAACTAAGGTTTACTAACCTTCCTTTTACCACCATAGAGTTTAATTTGCTAATCTTGTTTCTAATTGTTAGCATTACTGGTCCAATGACTGATTAAGACAATCTATAACCAATGATAAAAGTTTAAAGATTTATTCTTGTAATCTTAAACAAGACAAGGATAACCATTACCACCATTTCTATTCAACATTGTACTGTAAGTCATGATCATTCATAAACATGAAAAAGAAATGAAAGGTATAAAGGGTTAAAAGAAAAAAAAAGAAAGAAAACTGTTATTATTCACAGATATTGTTGCTCATGTAGGACATCTAAAAGAATTTTCAGGAAAATCATGAGAATAAGAGAATCTAGTAAGGCAACTAGATACAAATCTATACATAAAAATCAGTTGAGCTTTTATGCAGCAGGAACCAGCTACTATAAAATTAAATTTTAAGTAGCTATAACTTTCATCAGCATTAAAACATTTTATCATCAAAATGCTTACTTCCAAAATATATACAAACTACTCCTAGAAATCAATGAGAATAAGGTAGACAAACCAACAGTAAAATAGGTAAAAGAACAGAATAAACACTTAGCTAAAGAGGAAATTTAAATGGCCAACACAATAGGAAAACATGCTTAATCTTTTTATAACAATCAGCATTTTAAAACCACAGTGATAATACCACTATACAATCTCCAGATTGGCAAAAATTTTAAGCTACCAATAATACTATGTTAAAGATGTTGAGTCACAGGAACTTTTATTCACGGCAGACAGGAGTATAAATTGCATCGACTAGTTTGGAAAATTGTTTTCCATTACCCATTACAGTGGCCTTGGGTACACTAATTCCATTCTTAAAAGTTCAAGGATATGGTGCATCAGCATATACATGCAATAATGTCCTTCATCACATTATTCACAATTTTCAAAAATCAGAACTAGCCCAAATGGCCATAAATAGTTGAGTGAATAAACAAGTTGTGATATAGTCATACAATGGAATATTATGCAAGAAAGAAAATAAACCAACCAACCATAGTTGGAACTTCATACGAAAAAAATGAATGGATTTTAGAAACAAAGTTGAGGGAAAAAAGCAAGCCAGAAAAGAAAAACATGCAGTATGGTTGCATTTATATAAAATTCAAAAAGAGTAAATCTAGGGGCTCTGGGTGGCTTAGTTGGTTAAGCATCCGACACAGTTAGTTTTGGCTCAGTCATGATCTCACAGTTTGTGAGTTCAAGCCCCACATTGGGCTCTGCACTGACAGGGCGGAGCCTGCTTGGGATTCACTCTTTCTCCCTCTCTCTCTGCCCCTCTCCTGCTCCCTCTTTCTCAAAAAATAAATAAATAAACAAAAATTTTTTAAAAAGAGAGTAAAACTAAAATATATTCATTTTGGATGTATATACAACTGGTAAAGCAAGGAAACTTATCATAAATTAAGGATAAGGGTTACTTCTAAATAAAAGGGAGAAATTTATAATTGGGATGAAATAGACAAGAAGTTTCTGGAGGTGCTTTTTATGGTTTTTAATCTGAGTTGTGCACAGGTATTTGTTTTGTAACTATTAAATAGTAACTATGCTTTTTACACATTTCTATATGTGTTATACTTCATACCTTCAAATTGAGTTTAAGAAAATACTATACAAGGTAGGCTTTAAGAATGGGTAGTAAAGTTTTGAGTATAACCACAAAAGAATAGAAATTAATGCAAAAAAAGCCAAGTCAGTTCAGAGGGTAAAAAATGGTCCTAGAAAAAGAAAAACAAACAAAAAGATAAGAATGCTAAAGAAATAAGCAGAGGGGGAAAAAAGACAAATAAAATTTTTAAAAATAAATAAGGTAGTAGAATTAGACCCAACTATATGACAATCAAAATAAACATAAAGGAACTTACATGAATATCATCAGTTAAAAGAAAGACATGGAAAGATTGGATTAACAACAAAAATAAAACCAAAATATAGTTCTGTGCTGTATATAAGAAAGAAAGTGAAAGTAAAAGGATAAAAAACGATGTACGGGGCAAATGTTAATCACAAGAAAACTGAGTTAGTCATGTTAATAAGAGATGAAATAGGCTGTAAAATAAGAAATATTATTTGGAATAGATCATCAAAGCAGTGGTGGAACTTCACGCAGGTTCAAAAAGTTTCTTTTTCTACAAGTTAATGTAACAGGTCCAACATCTTCAGACTCTCTTCTTTTCAGTTAAGATGTCTATCCTAATAAAAAAGCCACTGAGATTATATATGGCATGCATGTCACACTACCCTTGATTCATTCCCCACTCTTACACTGCCCTTCTCAAAATAGCCCTTAGAAATTCATTCTTCACATACATGAATAGAAGAATTCTAAGAAGTGAAACACAGAGAATTCAAGTGAAGCATGTTCACAACACCCACCAATAGGCTATTATTCTGTCATTGTCACTTAAAAGCAAAATGAAGAATCCAGATCAGCTTTTCTTGAAATTATATGTCTTAGAGACCCTATCATTTTTTTCTCGCAAGTATTTCTGTTATAGAGCATGATGAAACTCCATGTTATCATTCATACTATGGAGAAAAGAGCACCACTAACTATACTTTGAGGCCAAAAAAATCTTTAAGTTTTTGTCTTAATATAAGTATAATGAATACTGAGTAAGAAAAAAATATATATAATTATCCTAGGTAATAGGATATCATAAATAACTTCTCAAAATATAACAAGAATAATTCAATTTTCAAAAATGAAGACAAATGAGCCAAAGCTATATTCTATGACTCAATAAATAAAACTTTTTTTAAAAGTTTATTTATTTATTGGGGCTCTTGGGTGGCTCAGTCGGTTGAGTGTCCAACCCCAGCTCAGGTCATGATCTCCTAGTTCATGAGTTTGAGTCCTGTGTCGGGCTCTGTGCTGACAGCTCAGAGCCTGGAGCCTGCTTCACATCCTGCGTCTCCCTCTCTGTGCTTCTCCCACTTGTGCTCTGTCTCTCTTTCTCTCTCAAAAAATGAATAAACATTTTAAAAAAAAATTTTAAGTTTATTTATTTGTTTATTTAGAGAGTCCCAAGTGGGGAAGGGGCACAGAGAGGGAGGGAAAGAGAAAATCCCAAGTAGGCTCCAGGCTCGGTGCAGAGCCTGATGTGGGGCTTGAACTCACAAACCATGAGATCATGCCCCTAGCCAAAATCAAGAATCGGACACTTAACCAACTGAGCCACCTAGGCACCCCTACTTTCAAGACCCCTAAATCAACAATGATGCATCAGAAAAATACAAATAAGCTTAATAAAATCTCAAATATGACTAAAGCTATAAATAAAATGGGCAGTTAAAAATAGTGAAACATTAAGCCAGAGGCATTTATACAAAAACACTGGTAACCTAATCTGATGTTGAGACTATAATGCCCCAAGATGAATTAATGTGTGTTCCTGAAAATTCACATTTAGTAATAAAAGGCATCTGGAAAAAGACTAGCTGTCAAGCCGGAACAATTCTGGGACTTCCATTTCTATATGAAAGTTTCATACCACTGTGAGACTATCAAAGGATTCAAACCAGGATATTCAGACTCTGCTTTTAATGGCTATTTCTATATTGTAAACAAATGGCTCTTATTCTCCATTCATCAGAAAAATTTCAGGAATTAAAATAACTATTTGTATGAATTCTTATTTCAAAAATTTTTTAATGTTTATTTATTTTTGAGAGAGAGAGAGACAGACAGAGCATGAGTAGGGGAGGGGCAGAGAAAGGAAGACACAGAATCCAGTGCAGGCTCCAGGCTCTGAGCTATTGGCACAGTGCCAGATGCGGGGCTCAAACTCACAAACAGTGAGATCAGGATCTGAGCCAAGGTCAGACGCTTAACTGAGCCACCCAGTCGCCCCTATTTTTATGAATTCTTAAGTTAGATAACATGTACTCCAAAATAGGAGCCTTCTGCCAATGTTTCCAGAAAAATTATATGCCTGTGTAATTGCTCAGACTGCCTTAAGTTTCCAATCATTCCCTCCTTTTACTTTCAGCTCTGTTTCAGCAATGAACATAGGTTAGTAATAGCTCAGTAGCATTTTACATTTTTTGCTTAGGGCATCTTCTCTTGCTGTGGGCCCCAATCAAAGCTGTATCTTTTCAGATCCTCCAGTAAATGGTCAAAGCAGGATACACAGGGTAGGTATATGTTTCTTTCAAGGCATGCCAATTATTAGGTCTCTTTCTTAGTGGTACAGGGCCAAAAGCACAGCAAGTTGTTTTTCTCTTTGGTGGAGATATCTTGGCATTTCCCAAATGCACTTTAATGTTACAGCAGGATCTGACATCAAGGTTGTCTGGTCTTTCCTTTTTCAAGGGGATCTGATAGTGTAAACAATCAGATTAGGGAATTGGCTAAGGGATATGATCATGACTTTTTCTTTTCAAGGCTTAAGTAAGACCTCTGTTTATTGAACCAGGAGTTTTTGCTTTGTTTTATATTATGTGATTGTTCCACTCTCAATTTTTTCCTAGGGAACTCATTCATAATCTAGTAGTCATAGCCAGACAGGCCAGTCTGATGATAGTGCCAGGCCCACTGCCTATTATGGTCTTGCCTTATCTCTGCCACCCCCATGGTGCTTCTCATTTCTAATGCAATATTTCATGGCAGTATTTCTGGCCTACAGCTATTTTAAACAGATGTTTAAAAACAGATCTTTTATGGCCTTTTGTAGCAACATGGATGGAACTGGAGAGTGTGATGCTAAGTGAAATAAGCCATACAGAGAAAGACAGATACCATATGGTTTCACTCTTATGTGGATCCTGAGAAACATAACAGAAACCCATGGGGGAGGGGAAGGGAAAAAAAAAAAAAAAAAAAAAAGAGGTTAGAGTGGGAGAGAGCCAAAGCATAAGAGACTGTTAAAAACTGAGAACAAATTGAGGGTTGATGGGGGGTGGGAGGGAGGGCAGGGTGGGAGGGAGGGCAGGGTGGGTGATGGGTATTGAGGAGGGCACCTTTTGGGATGAGCACTGGGTGTTGTATGGAAACCAATTTGACAGTAAATTTCATATATTAAAAAATAAAAAATAAAAAATAAAAAAAAAATAAAAAAAAAAAACCAGATCTTTTAAAGATATTCATACTTCCTTCAACATATATTTCAGATGTTTGTTGAAGAGACTATGATCTAGACCCTCTAGATTTGCCCATTTTTATAATTTCTAAAATAAGATATTCTAACACTTAACATCCACCTTTCTCTGTTGAATGCATTTTTAAGTGTGTTTGTGTATGTGTGTTAACCAAAAATGTTAGAATCAACCCAGCTAGTCTATTTCATATAGAATCTTGGGTATGTGGACCATACTGACAGATTCAGTAAAACTAAAATCACGCTTTCTCCTTAGTCAAGCATCTAGAAAATCTAGTCTCATGTATATTTCCTACTTTAGAGTTAATATACATTGGCATGTTCCTGACTGCCATTCTTTTGTTATATAAAATTTTACTTTCCAATATTGATTTTGGACTTTGGGGCATGCCAGGGTATAATTCTAATTAATGGTCTAAGAGCGAAAAGATGTGGGGCATGAGAAAGACTGTTGACTTCTTTCTCAATGTGAACTATCTTCAGATGAAGGTATATAGGTACCTACAAGCATGAAAGAAAACAGTTTTCAGACAGGAGAGAAAGAAGAGTCACTTCTCTGTCAAGAAAAACTTTGGAGCTTCAAATTACTCTGATGCCTCTAGATCATTTTTTTCCTAATGGATGCCTTAACTTCACATAAGAAATCTAGCCAAGTTCTTTTTTTTTAATGTTTATTTATTTTGAGGAAGAGAGGGAGAGTGTGCATGGGCACGCACATAAGAGGGGCAAAGAGAGAGGGAGAGAGAGTCCCAAGCAGGCTCCATGCTGTCAGTGCAAAGGCAGATGCAGGGCTTGATCCTATGAACAGTGAGATCATGACTTGAGCTGAAACCAAGAGTCAGAGGCTTAACTGACTGAGTCACCCAGGCACTACAAGAAATCTAGCAAAGTTCTGGTACTAGTAATTAGTGCTCTCCACCAATTATTTCCAGTTCTCATTCTGGGAAAAATTGTACTTCTTTGCCGCCTCAAAGTTATGAAAGGCCGTATGACTTCCTTTGGCCAAATATATTTGAATAGAAGTGATGTCTCCCACTTTCCTTCCAAAAGCTTTAAGAGCCACTTCACAATTTGCCCCAATTTCTTTCCTTCCCTCTGCTACAGTCACCAGCAACGATCCATATAATGGCTCCTACATTAGCCTGTGTCCTGAAGTGAGGGGAGTGCAGAACACAGCAGCCAACCAACCTGCAATGGATTTGCAGTATGAGTGATGCTTATTGCTTTAAACCAGTTAGACTGTGGAGTTGCTTTGTTATTATAACCTGGCCTATCCTGACTGATACAACTCTGATAACAATCCAATAGGTACAAAATAGAGGAGATTCTTTCAACATTTTCATATAAATTCCTTGAGTTTAATTTTTTTAACGTTTATTTATTATTGAGAGACAGAGAGAAAGAGCTTGAGCAGGGGAGGGGTAGAGAGAGGGGGACACAGAATCTGAAGTAGGCTCAAACTCACCCCCGACGCAGGGCTCAAACTCACAAACTGCGAGATCATGACCTGAGCCGAAGTCGGTCACTTAACCAACTGAGCCACCCAGGCGCCCCTAAATTCCTTGAGTTTACATCCACTTTTCCAAACTAGTACTTTAATATTTTGAGTCTACCAATTCCGTTGTCATTATTCACCCAATGCCATCAAGAGCCTCCCTACCCTGCCATCCTTGAATTCCTCACACTCTATATTGTTCCATGCAAGAAATTGTTCCAAGCCTTCACACTTTATCTTTTATTGAGATTTGTTTTTCCAGATGACCATAGGTCATAACTAAACTGTTTTATCAAAGGGTACCATACTTGATATCTCATTCTTCACTGATGATCTATGACATGAGATTCCTCATCACTTAAATTTCTTGGTTGAAAGCAGAAGATGCTGACTCTGGCTAACCTGTAAAAAGGAAGTTTATTGGAAGGCTATTGGGGTCATGCAGATAAGATAGGAAGTTAGGGGACCAGACTTGGCATGGGAAAGAAACCAAGGGAGGTCTAGAAAACAAGGAATGAAGAATCAGGTGGAAGCAATTATCCTAAAGCTGGCATAGCTGTTGCTGCCCTGATAGATGTCTGGTTATTCTCTCTGTCCTTACACCACTTGTCCAGAATTCAAATCTTGGAAGAAAATTTTCAATTAGAAGAACTTATATCACAAGCTCACCCACCAGCAGTTCCAGGGAGTGGGAGAGGAGTGGTCTGGCCTTTCAAGTTTCATTGTTAGAGGCATAGGCTTGAAATCCTTCCCACCATGGTTACACACGTTGGGAGGAGGCAAATCCCCCAAGAAATCAGGTTCTACTAGGGAGGAGAATGGATGCTAGGCAACAACAATACCAAAAAAGATAGCTGTCCATGAGAGAAGTGGGAAAAGGAGAGAATAATATGGTCCTTAATAAAAGAAAGTTTTATGGCTTCACTGTGTTACTAGGTTACTATAGGAACTCAGGAAGTCTTCACTTACCAAATGCATTTTTTTCCTTGCAGGATCATGTAGCTGAAGGCACTTTGGAATAATACAAACCTTAATTCAAACCATGGTCTGTCGTTTACTGGATATTTGGGGGGGAAGTTCCTTAATTTCTTTGAATCTCTGTTACATCCTACAGTTGCCTGAGGATTCTGAGTGAATATATATGGAAGACTTGATACACACCCTGCACTAAACAAACATTAGTTTCCACCCCCTGTGTCTTCAGAGAAAAGGACCAATAAGGATGTGTGTGTGTGTGTGTGTGTGTGTGTGTATAGAGAGAGAGAGAGAGAGAGAGAGAGAGAGAGAATTATTTTAAGAAATTGGTAATTATTTTAAGGAAGATGCACTTATGGAGGCTGGTACGTCCAAAATCTTCATGGTGGGCTAGCATGCTGGAAACCCAGAGAAGAGCCGATACTGCAGTATCTGACGAGGTCAGAGACTTTTGCTCTGAGGAGGTCAGTTTTTTGTTCTATTCAGGCCTTCAACTGACTGGGGGAGGCCTACCCACATTACGGAGAGCAATCTGTTTTACTCAAAGTCCACTAATTTAAATGTTAATCTCATCCAAAAACATCTTCACATAAACATCCAGGATAATGTATGACCGTATATATACGAGCACAGTGGTACAGCCAGGTTGACATATAAAAATTAACCATCATACCATGAGAGATGCTATAATTCAGGAAAATAGTCTTCCTTCTTTCTCTGCATTCAGTACAATATTTTTTTTAAGGCTTTTAAAACCAGCTGAGCAAGGGATGTCTGAGACTGGGCATATAGCAATGGTGGGGATGGCAGATGTGGGCCATTAAACAATAGATCCCAGAGGGTAAGTACTCAAGCTTTAGAAGAGGCTCATCCTTAGGGCACAGTCCTCTGCAGACCCCTTTCTCCCCTCAATGATAACCTTCACCAACACCAACTCCTACAGCAACTCTTGAACCTGATCAAGAATGAGCTGATCATCTGCAAGCTTGTGACTGTCCACTCCTGGAACAATGCCAGAATAGTACTTTGCCCCACTATAGGGCAAGCATGTGGACACAGATAAGCAAAGTGTTTACTTCCAAAATTTAAAAGCATGAGGATGACATAGATGATAAAGATAAGATTTCTGCAAAGACTTCTCAGAAGATAGATTGAATGCAAGAAGACTAATGGCTATATGTAACATGGCACATACCTAGAGATGAATAAATGTTGAGAATCAAGATTCTCATGAAACACAGCCTCAAGGCAGGCTGAAGGCAGACAGAGCACACAAGAGTCTTTTGAATGGGAGCCTGGGTGGCTCAGTGAGTTAAGCGTCTGACTTCACCTCAGGTCATGATCTCGCAGTCTGTGAGTTCGAGCCCCATGTCGGGCTCTGTGCTGACAGCTCAGAGCATGGAGCCTGCTTCCAATTCTTCTCTGTTTCTCTCTGCCCCTTCCCTGTTTTCTCTCTGTCTCTCTCTCAAAAATAATAAACATTAAAAAAAATTTTTTTTTGAATGGCCATGCTGAGGCTATCTGTACTGCAATGAAGAGCAGCTACAGACCAAGAAGGGAAAGATCATCCAGACTCTGACCACGAAAGAAGAAACTAGGAAATAAATTTCCTGTTTCATCTGTACATAGTGGCTTCATTAACAATAGATGATCTCCCAAAACCCAAGCCTTTATCTGGGGAAAAATGGCTAAAGAAAAGAAACAGAATATCTGAGGAATTTGATAAGTGATCAAAATAATATCATTAAATGAAAATTAATGTAATATTTACATTTAATTGTAAGAAATTGTTATTATTTGACCACTTTTAACCTACAAAAATGGCAAAAGTGCTAAGAGTCAAGGTGAAGCCAAGGTACCATCAGTAGACAGGCAAACCCTGTCCTATAAGTTATTATATCACCATTCTAAATCCAAAGAAATATAGTTGTTAGTTCTGAAAGGGAAGCAGACTTGAAAATGTTACTACTGACAATTCAAAATTATAAAATCAGGGCCTTGAGATCAACAGAACAGCTAGTAAAAATGGTGCTGATGCAAAGTACAATACATATCACACACACTCGTGCAATAGAAAGAACTCTTTCTCTTGCAAGTGGAAAGTTGTTTTAGCTAAGCAAGGACTAGACTCTGTGGGCAAGGATTAGGGGTTGGGAAGAAGCATACATGCACATGTATATGTACATGTACGTGTACAGGTGTGTTTTGTGAGTGTATATGTAGGGGTATGTGTGTTTATGTGTGTAGGTGTATTATGTGTGGGCACATGTGTTCATGGGTAGCTATGTATGCATGTGTATGTGTGTATAAGTGTAGGTTTACCATGCTGACAACACGGAGCCTGTTTGGATTCTCTCTATCACCTCACTGTGCCCCTCCCACTCACTCTCTCTGTCTCTTTCCCAAATAAATAAATTTTTAAAAAGTGTAGGTTTAGATATAGGTGTGTGTCAGGTCAAATTTTCTAGTCATGATATTTACAATATTACAAATAAACCTTAGACTTTATCATCTTATTGCTGTAGGTCTAAGTGCTGTCTTAACTTGGTATGTGTGAGGTTATTTTTTCCAGTCATGATATGAATGAGATTCCAAAGAGGAGAAGGCTTATGCCTCATTTTCCCATTACTGTAGGTCTAGTGCTGTGCTAAGGTCTCCCGTGGACATACAAGGCAGTTGCAGAATTGAGTCTCTCCCTTCTGTATCTGAACCAAGTCCATCTTCCTTCTTTCACCTTCTCCTTGCCATTTCTTTACTTCCTCTTTCCCTCCCCTCCTTTCCATCACATGTTGGCTGCCCTAAGGGGAAAAGTTGCTCCTGCTCCAGGTAACTAATGAGTTTTGCATCCTCTCCCTCGGCTTGTGGCTTCTGGAAGCTGATGCACTGGTTCCTCACAGTACATGAAACCTGATGAGATTTACCAGTTTAACTGCTTTACCAGTTGTTGTTTTGTTTTGTTTTGTGCTCTTTCACACAGCTTTCAATTTTTCTCAGTTGTATATATTCCTTTTAATTAAGGAAGCTTGATACATAAAGTGTTAAATTGATCAAGTACAAAACTGAAAGGTTTGACTCTAAGGAATTCTTAAAAACAGCATCATGTGTTTCTCCAAAGCACTTATTATCTAAGATTATTACTTCACAAAGATCTTTTAAGCTTTGCAAATATCACTCACAGACCAAAAGATTAGACTCAGGAAAAGAGAGAATGGACAAAGTCCAAGAAAATACCCTTGATCTGGATAACGCTACAATGTTTTGGAAGCAGTACAAAGAAAAATGCATAATACTAGTATTGTACTACAATGCCCAGATTATGAGTCTGATTATTGCATTAATCATCTCATTTTCAATTCAGACTATTAAGGGGATATTTTACAAAAATGAATTTGATTAATTTGAAGTCTAACAAATTCAAAAGAGGCAAACTTTAACTCGACAAGTATTTAGCATGTACTATATGCCAACGTCTGTGAGAAAAAGAAAATTAGTATAAGGGAGTAAGGCTTTACGGAGTTCAAAACATTTTCTGGGATGTAGAAATTCCAATTTTGGTAGCAGCCCTATGAAACCTTGGTTCACAAAGTTTCACTAAAGCTAGACATTCCAACATACTTAACTCATGGCTTTGGAGACTGCTTTAAAAAAATCTCTGCCAGGAACATGCACACACCTACGAAATTAACAAGGGAAGTAGCCATCAAAGAAACCTGTGGACCCCTGCTTGGGTTCTGCAAATATTGAGAAAACAACCACCTTGAGTTCAGGGAGGACAGAAATGAGTATTCTCTGAACCAGTCTGTCTCAACATGCAGGCGTTCCAACCCCAAACCTGCTCTCACAGCTCCCCTTTCTGTGGTCATCATGATCCTAGATCCCAGATCACATGGCCAACACTGCCTCCTTGAAAATCAGTTGCCTCTTTGGCAAGTAGGCTAGCAGTACTTGATTTTACCTCTACAAGTTTCAGAACATGAGGACCTATTCAAGTAGATTCTTTCCCTTCTGATTCCACGGGTTCCCATCACAGCACACAGTTCTATATGAATGAGCATGCATTCATTGTTGGAAATCTGACGCTGGAGGAAAAGAAATAGAGACGCCCTGCTGCCTACTCAATAAAATGATATTGTTCTCCCTGAATAAATAGAACAAAAGAAACTGAAGATTTGACTTTCATCCCTGAGGATCCTACATATAGAGGAGAAAACCATACATATAATATGAAAGAGCCCAAGGATAATTAGAGAAACAAGAAATGATAACATTGTGTTGGATAAAAAGTGCTGTGGGGAAGGGGTTAAAAGAATAACCAAAATGGTATGAAATGAATATGAGAAAGCTTCCTGGAGGAAAGAACATGCATTCAAGGTAAAGGAAATGGAATGGACAAGGAGACATGGAGACAGAATTCCTTAAGTTTTAGGCAATCTTAATTTTTATATTTTTGACAGGCATATAACAGTTTTAGAATAAAACGAGTTCTGGAAAGGTATGTTTATTTATGTATACACCGGTTTGATTTGATGGCAAAGTAAAATGCAAAATTTTGATTCCGAGTAGTAGTTTTGGTTATGAATTCCAGATTTTAAATGAAATCAGCATTGGCAACCTGTAAGTCTAAACTCATAAATGTCATTAAACTTATAGCATTGACACAACCTTAATTTGGGAGAAATGCCTGGACTTTGCCTTTTGATTTAAAAGTAATATTTTACTTTTCTCTCTTCTTTTTTAATAGTAACTTTAAAATCTAACAAATATTTATATTGTATGTTTTGGAAAAAACAAATGGTTATACCAGAAGTACAAATTTCACCTTACGATATGAATAAATACTGTAATGCTTAGAACAAAGTGAGGTTGCACAGCCACGGGACTGAATAAATCTTCATTACTGGAAATGTCTAAAAATGGACTAGGCAAAAATTTAGAAGAGTCAAATGAATTTTTAAGCTCCCTTCTCACTTTGATTTCAAGATTCCGTAGCTCTAGCTGAGAGCTTTCCGTATGAACAATCTCCTTTATTATGCAGTCTTCAGTAGAGGTAAAAAATTCTGCTTTATACCAGCAATGAGTTACAGCCAGGGATTCATGGCACTGCCTAGCATTTCACAAAGTTTGACTCTGGGGGCATATATATTACAGTATCTGGAGTATTTACCAAACTTTTAGATTTCTAGGTCCCACTTTAGACCTACTGAAGAATCTTTACAAGTGAATCCCAGAAATCTACTTATTTAACAAGCTTTCCAAGTGACTGATACAATACTATAATTTGTAAACCACTGCCCTAATCCTTAACATTCCTACTGAAAAGGCAGATCAGTAAGGCCTATTTACAGTTATGACTGCAGTTATATAGTCATCTGTTCCTTAAGGAGTGAGTTAAGCTTACAAGCATCTCAAACAATTTTAAGCGTCCAACCACCTTTGGAAAGTAAACTTATTGCATGTAAAACGTTCCTTGACCTTTTCTTTGTAAGAGGCAATTTTTATTTTCATGGGCATTACAGTCACTAACAGTAATCTTTCTCAACAAAGAACATTGAGTGAATAAGGCCTCAGTTATCAGCAGTGTCTGGTTAAGACTCAAATGTATAAATACTTTAGCCTTTTTCATTTCTATTTGATGTTGGAAAAGAATACAGTATTCAGATCACATTTACAACCTAAACCACAGAATACAATTTAAGAAATGCAAGGGAGGGGCGCCTGGGTGGCTCAGTCGGTTAAAGCGGCCAACTTCAGCTCAGGTCATGAGCTCGCGGTCCGTGAGTTCGAGCCCCGCGTCAGGCTCTGTGCTGACAGCTCAGAGCCTGGAGCCTGTTTCAGATTCTGTGTCTCCCTCTCTCTGACCCTCCCCCATTCATGCTCTGTCTCTCTCTGTCTCAAAAATGAATAAACGTTAAAAAAAATAAAAAAAAAAGAAATGCAAGGGAATTATGTTACTTACCTCCATTTTACTATAAAAATATTAACTATTTGGTTGTATTAACAAACCACTACCACTTTACCATCTGTCCTATGATTTATAATAACAACTGCAAATGTGAGGATTCTAGAACCTCACCATTTTTCCCACTATAATTCTTCTTAAGTACATGCCAAAGATTTAATTACAGCATAATGAAAATATAGAATAGTAAAAACCTGGCTAAATTAGGCTAATTGAGGGAAAGCTAATCCAAATTGATAAAAAGATTAATCATTAAGGCATTTATAAAATATTATTTCCAATAATAGATATGACATCTAATTTTAAGTGTGAAATACTAATAGTGAGCATACATAACCTTTTTAGATAGAGTAAAATAATTAATATTATACTTTTTGTAAATTAAGTTTTTTGTAAATACTTTCTACAAATAGACCAGGTCTAAATCCTATCTGAATTAACACAAATTCCAAATCAAAGGATTTGATTTATCTACTTATCTGTCTTTTAGGTTTTGAGAGTCAAATTATCATGTATGTTAGTTACCTTTCATGCCTGCCTTAATTTATCTTCTAAGGACTTTTTTAAAAATTAGGATAAGATTCTAAAATTCCCTTTAAACAGAAAATGCAATTTCACTTCTAAAGCACTTTCTGTAACAAAACTCTTGGGTACAAATTAAACATAATGAGCATTTAAGGTTACAAAATCTTCCCATGAAAACATTTGGAAAGGTCACTTCAATTTATGAGAGTACATTTTGCCAAAGTTAGGAAGATCTTAAAATTTACAAATTCTAAGTTTTAATTGGCTACTGAAAGCCAAGCCTCACTTCTTCCATAAAAAGAATAGGTTTTAATTTGAGGGGATAAACAAAATCAGAAGAGAATATAATTATTCATAGAAATAAAGCCCTTGTTTATAACCTTATTCTGTAGCTTGACAGTTGTTATCACTTTGGACAAGTTACATAATCTCTCTAAGCCTCAGTTTCTCCCTTTGTAAATGGGGATGAATCATATCTACGTTCTAGGGTTTTTATGGAGACTAAATGAAACAATAGTTGTAATGCAATTAGTACCATAACAACTATATATGAAGCCTTCAATATCTATTAACCGTTACAGATTATAATACATGTTCTTGTGTATGAAAACCTCAGAAAAAAAGTGTAAAGATGTACCAAGACAAGTTGGTACTAACTTCTGAGAGATAAAAATGGATTCTAAACAAATTCATGTAATTGAACCTTATGAACACTATGTAGTCACTAAAATTCATTTTCAAAGAATAAATAACATGGGAAATAGTAATGATATGCTAAGTTAAAAAAAAAAGCAGGACACAAAACAACAGATTCTATGAAAAATGTGTGCATAGAAAAGAGTATTGGAACAAAATTTCTGAAGGTGCACAGTGGTACCTCTCTGGGTTCATTACAGATGGTATTACACATGCCCTGATTTCTATCATCCATGGTCATTCTCCTTCTGATATACTCCTGTTCACTCATGTTCTTTTAAAATTATTGAGTTTTGGAGCCCCTAATTGAACATAATATTACATGTGCATTTTAATACAACAGGACGACCATATACTGTGATCTGATCACTCTTTAGAAAACCAAAGATGCAATTATTATTGAGCATTTATTGAGCACCTACTCTGTGCCATTCACTGAGGACAGAATTTTCCTTAAGGAATCTACAGTCTGGTAGAGGACAGAGAAAAAGTATGATGAATATTCTTAAAGAGTATACAAGATACTATAGAGGCACGGTTGAGCACAGTCAACTCTTTTTCTTAGATTAGGGGTACATCAGCTGAATTTTGACACATGAGTAAGAATGGCTTTGATTTCACACCCGTTAAGTGTGATGCATGTGAAATATTCTTATGGAACTGTCCAGTAATCAGTGGGATACATGAGAGTAGAGAGCAAGAAAGAGTTCTGGGATGGAGATGAGAATTTGAGCACCACCAACACATAGGTGATAGTTAAAGCCATGAGAATGCATGAAGTGGGTAAAAGTGGTCATGAAGAAAAAAGCAGGAATATGATCCAGAAACAGAAAAAAAGACAATACCCTCAAAAACAACATTAGTTAAGGGATGTAGAAAGCAAGAGGGGTCCATGAATAAAGGCTGAAGAGAAATGACTAGAGATGCAAAATAAAGAACAAAACAGCTGAAGAGGAAGCTTTGGATGGAGTTTTTATTTATTTTTTAATATGAAATTTATTGTCAAATTGGTTTCCATACAACACCCAGTGCTCATCCCAATAGGTGCCCTCCTCAATACACATCACCCACCCTCTCTTCCCTCCCACCCCCCATCAACCCTCAGTTTATTCTCAGTTTTTAAGAGTCTCCTATGGTTTCCTCCCTCCCTCCCTCTCTAACTTTTTTTCCCCCTTCCCCTCCCCCATGGTCTTCTGTTAAGTTTCTCAGGATCCACATAAGAGTGAAAACATATGGTTTAAAGAAGGAAAGGGGTCAATGGCACTAGATGTCTCCAGTAAGCTAAGACAAAAAACTAATTCATTGGATACAGAGGCAAGGTTCTTTTGGGTGACATTTGTCTCAGCAGTTTCAGTGTATATCTCTGTGAGTACGTGTGCATGTATTGTTGTGGGGGTGAGAAGGTAGAGGCTGAGGGCACTAAATTTAAGAACGAATGAGGATAAACATTCAATTCATAGAAAGAAAATACTGATGGAAAACATGCTATGTATAGAAACTGACCTCTCTAATGGCCAACAGGCACATGAAAAGATGCTCAACGTCGCTCCTCATCAGGGAAATACAAATCAAAACCACACTCAGATATCACCTCATGCCAGTCAGAGTGGCCAAAATGAACAAATCAGGAGACTATAGATGCTGGAGAGGATGGGGAGAAACGGGAACCCTCTTGCACTGTTGGCGGGAATGCACACTGGTGCAGACACTCTGGAAAACAGTGTGGAGGTTCCTCAGAAAATTAAAAAATAGACCTACCCTATGACCCAGCAGTAGCACTGCTAGGAATTTATCCAAGGGATACAGGAGTACTGATGCATAGGGGCACTTGTACCCCAATGTTTATAGCAGCACTCTCAACAATAGCCAAAGTATGGAAAGAGCCTAAATGTCCATCAACTGATGAATGGATAAAGAAATTGTGGTTTATATACACAATGGAGTACTACGTGGCAAGGAGAAAGAATGAAATATGGCCCTTTGTAGCAACATGGATGGAACTGGAGAGTGTGATGCTAAGTGAAATAAGCCATACAGAGAAAGACAGATACCATATGTTTTCACTCTTATGTGGATCCTGAGAAACTTAACAGAAACCCATGGGGGAGGGGAAGGAAAAAAAAAAAAGGAGGTTAGAGTGGGAGAGAGCCAAAGCATAAGACTCTTTTTTTTTTTAACGTTTATTTATTTTTGAGACAGAGAGAGATAGAGCATGAACAGGGAAGGGGCAGAGAGAGAGGGAGACACAGAATCTGAAACAGGCTCTAGGCTCTGAGCTGTCAGCACAGAGCCCGACACGGGGCTCAAACTCACAGACCGTGAGATCATGACCTGAGCCGAAGTGGGACGCTTAACCGACTGAGCCACCCAGGCGCCCCCATAAGAGACTCTTAAAAACTGAGAACAAACTGAGGGTTGGTGGAGGGTGGGAGGGAGGGGAGGGTCGGTGATGGGTAATGAGGAGGGCACCTTTTGGGAGCACTGGGTGTTGTATGGAAACCAATTTGACAATAAATTTCATATATTGAAGAAAAAAAAAAGAAACTGACTCTCTAACATATTAATAATGCAAGTTAAAATCAGATAGCAGGTTTGCTGACCACGTGAACAAAATATTCTACAAAATAACCTCCTATGCTGGCCAGGGTGCAGTGAGACAGCACGTACTACTGGCAAGAATATGACATAATTCCCCATTTTTCCTTTTATGTTCCTGCTGTAACTGATCTCCCCTTCCTTTGCGGCCTCACTGTATACTACCTACAACATTTCATATTTCTCATATTCTTCATGTGTAATTCTCCCTCTATCTGGCTTACAAGGTTTTTGAGGATAGACACCCAGTTTGACTAGTCCCTGTTCTCACAGTGTCTAGTTTCCATCACGGTGCGTGACTCCTGGTAAGAACCTAAGAGATGATCGGCAAACAAATTGATAAGAACCCAAGTTCCTGTTTGATACATGTTATTTTAGCTAAAATTGGTAAAATTCACCCTAATTGTGAATGACATAATTCAAAGAAAGAAGCCAGAAGTGGTTTCCTTTATGAAATTCCGATAGTGTCTGTGTAGTCAGATATAAAGGTAGGACATATACTATGCATATTGTGCATATCTTCAAACATTTATGCTGTCCTGACCTTCCTTCCATGTTGTTATTTTAATTCTCTCAAGGTAAGTATTTGCCTTTATTTAAGTCTCCATTTATCCCCTCATAATCCTTTGAATATAAATTTTAAAAGCTATCCAGAGCCGCCTAGTCAATCTAAGACAGAGCCACTAATATTCAGCTAAGCATATGACTAAAGCTGTGTCTAACAAGTTTATTGAAATCTATGAAAATGGAAAAAGTATAAATCCAGTTGGTATTTGAAGTGGGAAAGTAAAATATGAGTAGGCTTTAAAGTGTATTTTTAATGTGCTTCATATTTCCTAAACTGTAATTTTAATGAATCATCAGAAATTATTGTGTCTGTATGTACTATTCAGGGAATCTCAGGGAAAGTACAGTCATCACTGGGCCCACAGGAAAACAGGTACAAGATTTTATGATACCTCTTCTGTGAGAGCCAAAGTACCCCCACTGTCAGCATTTTCTGGTGTTACTCTTTTAGGATGGATCAACATCACCTGGAGAGTGAACCAAGCCAGCGTTTCAAAGAACTTCTCAACTTTCTTTAAATATGCTAACACTGCACTATCATTCCTTTGCTTGCTCATGAAATACCAAAATGAAGACAATTTCTCTAATTATGTATTACTATCCTTTATATGCGAAATCAGTGATACTCAACCAGAGGCAATTTTGCCCCCCAGGGGACACTGGCAAGGTCTGAAGACATTTTTGGTTGTCACAATTTTAGGGTGAAAAGGAGGGTTGCCACTAGCATCTAGTTGATAGGGGCCCGGGATGCTGCTAAACATTCCATAATACACAGGATAGGCCCCCACAATAAAGAATTATCTAATCCAAACCACCAATAATGCTACGGTTAAAAGCATTCTAATGCTACGGTTAAAAGCATCCACCCTCTGCTAAATGGTAGAATGTGTAAAACTTTCAGAGAAAGTTGAGGCACAATGAAGCTACCACCCCTTTGATGAGATTTTCTTGGATTAACCCACAATGACATCTTCACAGATTGGATTTTCCATAATTTAGGTTTCATTTGATGGTGTCCTATCTCAAAGAATTTTTGAGGAATCATGTTCCTATTCACTACTGATACTTTCTTCTTCTTCTTCTTCTTCTTCTTCTTCTTCTTCTTCTTCTTGTAATTTGACAAATTTGTTCTGTGACAAAACTGTTAGGGAGCTTTATAAATCAAAAGACTCACTACTTAAGTTACTTTCTCTTTCTAAATTAGCTCTTTTTTAAAACTTTTCCAGGATATCTATTGTAATACTGCTTTCATAGATAATAATTTCTGAAGTGGGAAAGAATAACTAATTATCCCATTGTTTTTCCAGCTAAACTATTTGGGTAATATTTCTAGTAACCCATATTTCCAACATCCATTGTTTGGCCATTTTACTTAGAATAAAAACAAAGAGGCTATGATTTTTGGCCTTGGATCAATCATGTAATTCTCCTTCTATTTAAAGTTTGAAGATTTGGCTTGTTATTTCTAATTCCAGGAATTCACACCCCCATGAGCCAGGAGTGGTAGGAATAGGAGATGGGGGGGGTGGGGAGGAACAATTTTGAATTAAAGACAACTGTTGAACAGAATTCATTAGCAATAGTCTTATGAAACAAGTGATTTCCTTGGAAAAGAAAGGAATTTTAATAGGTCACTGCCATATTGTCATTTTTTTTCCTGATTCTTGAGGGTCCTTTAGTATGTTTGTCACGTACAAACATTGAAACAGTGAGCACATGTGGAAGAGTTTGCCAAGGATATAAATTGTTATACAAAGTGATATGAAGGCTTGCAAAAGAATTATTTTCATTATTTTCTCATTAAAAAAAAGCTAGATAGATAGCCAGGTTACTTGGTGGTACATTTTAAGAAAGGAATGGTCATGACAGAAAGATCTGAATTTTGAATTTTTGCCTAAGACAAAGGGGGATGAGTATGTGGTAAAGAAGTCACTAGCAGAAGCCAGCCAGATCTTAGTTTTAATACTGAACTCAAAGTGCTCTTTCTGTTACTTCCATAGAGCTTTCCTTCTGAAGCAACACAAACCCAATCCAATCTGTCTTCAACAGAAAATTCCTTCAGACACTTAAAGATAGCTGCCCTGTTCTTCCCAAATATTCTCTTTGAACACGTTTTGACACATAAAATATCTATCCTAACACAGGGAAAATTCAGATAGCCAACACTGTATGATGCTAACACCTGAGTATAACCCAAGTGTGAGCAGTCTGTCTTTTAAGATCTAAATATAATTTGCCTGGACCTGACTCCAATTCCTATATTTTGAATCGTGTCTCCTCTAGCTGTCTTCAGGGATTTCTAAATACAGAGAAGTTGAAGACTCTTTCTCTTGGTTATCTCTGGCTCAGAGCTTATGTTTTCAGTAAATATTCAGTTTTACTTAACTATCACCTGTGGATGTTCTCTTTCTCTTCTGTCTTCAGCACTAACTCAAACATGAAACAGATCTTTGTCCTACATTTTCCCAAAACCAATCACATAAGGCATTTTTGGTTGTATCAAACTTTATTGTAGTTTGGGGGGCAACAGAGGATGCTTACAGTACAGGAATGCAAATGACTGAAAATTATATAGTAGGCATCTCTGTAAAATTATAGAGTACACATTATTGTTTTTAAAAGTCCCTTAGCCATTCTGTTAGGTCCTCTGCCCTTTTAAACACACTTCCATAGATTTCCTCCATTCTTTTAGCTCCAGCATTGACATGTTATACAGTCTTAGCTTGAATTCCAGCTTGTCTCATTACCTCCTGTAGGACAGGGTCTGGTTTCAGCACATTTGCATTATCAGTGGTACCACTGTCACACTGGTCAACCTGGTTCAAAACCACCTTAGTGTATCCAGGTGTTCCCTTCTTTGCCATCAAGCACTGTCCACTCATACTTTAAATTATGACTTATTAATGTAACCCCATCCCTCACTTGCGAAGGTCAGATCCCTTTCACCACATACATGGATTTGCTTTCAGTCTTTGTTTGATGGAAGCTCTCATACCACCTCCAGGTTCAGTTTCTGAAGACAGGACGTTCATAATTCTACCTCTGCTCCAAATCTCTGACCAGACCTTGCTGGGTTAAGTTCCACCTTTGTTAGGGCAGTACCATATCATGTTGCTTCTCTACAAAGTCAACTAAACTCAGTACCAAACCACTATTTTCTTATTAGGCCTCCTCCAAGAAAATACATATTTCTGCTTCCATACCTTTGTTCATAATCCTCCCCCCACCCCACCTCATGTTTGTTTGCCAGGACTACCACAACAAAGTCACACAAAATGGGTGGTTTAAACAACAAAATGTATTTTCTTGCATTTCTAGAGGCTAGCATCTCCGATTCTTATAAGGACATCAGTCATATTGAATTAGGGCCCACCAAATGACTGATTTTAACCTTATCTCTTTAAAGTCCCTCTCTTCAAGCATAGTCACATTGTGAGGTACTGGGGGTTAGGACTTTAATGAATTTGGAGGGATACAATTCAGTCCATAACACCTGTCCCGTCTAAGTTTTCTTCCTCCTCCCCCTCTCCAAATCACAATCAATATTTAAAGTTACATTCAAATTCTATTTCCAGTCCTACCACCTAATCATTACAATTAACTCCCTCTCTTCCTCTAAGCTCTGACTTTATTCACTTTGGCACTTGTATGGTTTTACCTTCCTGGGTGTATATCTATCTCCAGAAAGTTCAAACTCTTTTAAACTAAGTTGTTGGTGTTTACTGAATATGGATTTAAAACTCAACAAGATTGGGGCATCTGCCTAGCTCAATTGGTAGAACATGCAACTCTTAATCTCAGGGTTGTGAGTTCAAGGTCCACATTGGGTACAAAGCCTACTTTAAGCAACAACAACAACAACAACAACAACTCAACAAGATTGACTTTCTTCAATCTGAATTGTCTGTTTTTCAAAAGAACTTTTCAGAGTCTTATTTACTATGATATTGCTTTCATAGATGTGGATACATTTCTAGGTAGGAAAGAGTCACTACTCTGTTACCAACTAAAAAGCAATGATTCAAATTTTTGAGAAGAAAAATTTCCCCTTCGTATAAGCATATATGACACCTCTCCCCTAATTCTTAAAAGAATCTTAAACTCTCTGTCTTTAATATTTTCCCCCTGTCTTAAATAGCTCCTTTAAACATATTTCTTCCCAGCATCCCTGTGACCAAATACCACAAAATACAGGGTAAGCATCTCACTCAAATTCTTTCTTATGCATTGGACTCTGACACTTGAAAGTCTTTTAACTTGAAAAATTCAGCATTTACTTCATGAATATAATGCAAACTAACATTTACATAAATGCAAACAGCATTTATGTGTACAGTACATTCAAATTGGCTTATCTATATTCTCTCATTTAATCCCAAATAACTCTGTGAATGCATACTATGATTCCTCCCCTTTTGTATTTGAGGAAACTAAGGCACAGAAAAGTTAAGTAACTTTCCCAAAATTTGTGGTGGGTTAAGACAAAGTAGTCTGACACTACAACCAAATGGCTTAACTACTATGTTTGGTTCCATCTACAAATAGGAAAGACATTGTTCTCTGTCTCTCTCCATCTCTAGTATTCTTTTTTAAAATCTAAGTTTTAGGGGTGCCTGATTGGCTCAGTCGGCTAAGCACCCAATTCTTGATTTCAGCTCAGGTCTTGATTTCAGGGTTGTGAATGCAACCCCTGCATTGGGCAGGAAGCCGAGAAGCCTACTTAAACATACATACATACATATATACATAAATTCTAAGTTTTAAATTCATAATTACAAATTATTTTCCTAATGTAAATCACATATTGTTTTGATAAGGATTTTCAATCGTAGACAAGTATTTTTAAGTATATTTATTCTCTTTAATATTTTTACCTTGTGTTTCAAAATTCGAGCAGTGTGTAATGAAAAAAAAATTGACTCTATTTTCAAGTTCTTGTGCTATGTGGTTTCTTGGGCTGTTGGTAAGCAGTTTTCAGATTTAAGGTCAAAATAGACAGCTGCCCTGTGTGTGATTATGCTGCCCTCACCTGACAGAAATTGTGTACTGCAAGTAGAATGGACTCCTAGCAGAGACCATGAAGTCCCAACTCACTGGCCACTTTCTACCCAAGAGTTCACTGACCACTTTCAAGCCACTTTACCTGTAACCCTGAAAAGCCTATGAAGTTTTCACATGTCCTTAGTTTACTTCACAGAAGAAATATACCAAGTGGGAGACTATTCAGTTAGTGAAAGTATTTATAACTCTATGTATTATATAGGTATTACATACATTTATAATTTGATGGTAGGAAATATAAAAAATGTTCTCCCTGTGAACTCAACATACTAATAGAGGAAGTCGGTATGTTACATTGAACATAATTTTTTAAAAAACTGGAAAATTCTTGAAATTTCTGCAGGGGTGTATGTAATTTACTCATTTAATTATACAACCTGTAGGCTTGCCATTTTTAAATCTTCTTAATATTAATTTTGGAACACGTAACTTAGAAAATTAAACTTAAATTGTATATTCATAAGTATGGAAACTTTCTGTGTCGATTAACTAGAAAGGTACGGTCTACTTCCTCAACAACACCCAACATGGATCTCCAAATGCGTTCTCTTTCTCTCCTTGATAAACAATCTGTTGGCTTGCAAAGGCAGTGGCTAAAATTCCTCATTGGTCATACTTTCACATTAATATGGAATTAAAAACTAGAAACAGAGCCTCAAAATTCCACCCCAGATGATGTAGACAACTCCCTAGGAAATGTAAATCTGGGGTCGGCAAAAGGCCTCCAAATTATTTCTCAACTGGTCTGCCCCAGAGCCTAGGATCCCTGCCATTGATACATTTTTTCCTACTTACAACATGATGTCTTTGGTAGTTTCTCTGGTAGTCTGTTTTTAAAATATGAAAATACAACATTACCTACAGACATTATACACTATAAATCACAACTTTCTTTAGTATGGGTTAGTTTATCAGAGTACTTACTGTCAAAAGGAAAACAGTAAATAAGACCTTGAGGGAAGAGATGAAGATGCAGGGTGGTGTTAAATGGGCAGAAGGATAGAGGGCTGCCCCAAAGCATCAGTCCTGGGAGGAGAGGCAGCAGTGAGAATTGTAGAAGTGGGGGCAAAGGAAGATCACTCAAGCAAAAGCAGCAAAATACTGAAAGGAAAAGGGGGAAGAGGCTGAACACAAAACTTGGACCACTTGAGAATTTTATGTGGGACTGGCCTTCTTGGCCAAAACTAAAATGGAGAGATTAGCCAATAAGAAGGGAAATTTTTATCAGAGTTTATCAGAAAGGTATATACTACTATAGAGGAAACAACAACAAAAAGAAACAAAGGGTAGAATGAGCACATGTGTTTTAAAGGACTTTAAAATTGATGACTTTACCACAAATAAACTCTCACTTTCTTAAGATAAAACATTCTGCATTTAGAAATACCAAATGATATTGAAATGCTAAAGCCTCGGCTGAATATTGAACAGATTGTTCCATCTCTTCTCAGCCAGGAAAAGGAAAGGACATAATATTTTCTGAAGATCCTATTTGCTTTATGTCTTGACATGTTTAGAATAAACTAAATAAATGTAAAAAAAAAAAAAGGAAAAGAAACATATAATCAAAATAATGTACTGCCAAGTAAATTTGTCAAAACTCTCAAAATCTAATTTTAATCCTCTCAAACTCTAAAAATGGGCACCAGAAAATCAGCCAAATAAGTGATAATGTACATAAGTTTTATTTATCTTTGTATCTTGGAAAGCAATGGTTAGTTGGTCCTTTTCTGGTGATCTCCTTGTCCAGGTTACACAAACTTACTTGCAAAATAATAGTTCTTTCCACAGGAAATATTGATACAATATCTGTACTCATGTGGTCAAGTGTGGCTCTAGCATCTGAACCACAGCAAAGAAAACATCCCCATCCAGCACTGCTGCGCTCTCCAATAAAGGGCAGCACAGTGTCCTAAACTGGGTTGTCTTTTAGTTTCTGCCTTTCTCTTTACTTAAAAGACAACATACTTGGGGGTCTGGATGGCTCAGTTGGTTAAGCATCCAATTCTTGATATTGGCTTAGGCCATGATCTTGTAGTTGTGAGAGTTGCAAGATTGGACTCTACACTGGCAATGTGGAGACTGCTTGGGTTTCTCTCTCTCCCTCTTTCTCTGCCCCTCCCCCACTCGTGTGCTCATGTGCCCATGCGCTCTCTCTCTCTCTCTCTCTCTCTGTCAAAATAAATAAACATTCTAAAAAAATTAAAAATAAAAGACAACATACTTTAGGTAAAGGTCAAATTTTTATTTCTAATCCCTAAGGATGATATTCAAAAAATTTTCTTTAAAAAGGGAAGGTGGCACACTGGCCAGTCAGGACAGTTTTTGGATGTATGCAACAGGTATTTGGCTACCTTACTGTTTCCTATACCTCTTATTCAATCTCAATTCCATATTTCATTCTAAAGTTTTCAATTTTAATCCAATTTAAATATAATTATTTAAAATAACATCTATGTTTTGAAAATAAAGCCAAAATATGTGAAGTTTACAATTACATCCAAAAAATTACTTGTAACTTAGTTAAATTTAACATAGTCATACAGCTACATAAAACAGAAGAAAGAAAGAAAGAAAGAAAGAAAGAAAGAAAGAAAGAAAGAAAAGGGAAGAAAGAGAGAGGAAGGAAGGAATGAAGGAAGGAAGGAAGGAAGGAAGGAATGAAGGAAGGAAGGAAGGAAAGAAAGAAGGAAGGAAGGAAGGAAGGAGGGAAGGAAAGGAGAGGAGAGGAGACAGAGAGAAAGACAACCAAGAATCTATAACCTTGACACTAACAACCTGGTGAGTAAATGCACACATTTCTTCCCAAGGTGCTAATCACATTTTAATAGCACATTTACCATTCTGAAAGATATGTTAAGACTTTTTAAGGTAAAAAGCAAGATATTTGTAGTCTATTCACCTGAAATGACTATAATAGGAGGAATACTAAATATCAGATTATAAATATTACTAGAAAAAGCAGAGGTATATGTGTAACAGGAATTAAAACCCATCTGGAGTCAAGTTACTGTCCCATGTCCTCGTTCCAACTCTTATTGGCTCTGGGATCTTGAGCAAGATATTCGACCTCTCTTAGTTCTGTTTCTTCATCTATTAAATAGTAACAACTCTCCTTCCATTTGGATTATTGAGAAGTTCAGAATGAAACCATGTTAGTGAAAGTGTTTTGTAAATTATTAAAAGTGATTCAAGGATAGCTGGGTGGCTCAGTCGGTTGAGTGTCCGACTTCAGCTCAGGTCATGATCTCACAGACTGTGAGTTCGAGCCCTGCATTGGGCTCTGTGCTGACAGCTCAGAGCCTGAAGTCTGCTTCGGATTCTGTGTCCTTCCCTCGCTCTGCCCCTCCCCTGCTCATGCTCTGTCTCTGTCTCTCTCTCTCAAGAAAAAATAAAACATTTTTTAAAAAGTGATTCAAGGTTACCTAATTAAGCATTAGAATAATGATATTAATAATAATAACAATAATAAGCTAAATCCTAAGATTCATATTTCTTCCAAAGAAAAGTTGCTTTCTTCATGAACAAAGCCTTAAGATATTACAAATGTGACAAGAATGTAAAAGTTTCACAAATGTTCTAGGGACTAACCCTGGGTTTAAAAAAAGCAATAGGCTAGACAATCTTTCCTCACCATGACAACACCTTTGCAACTTACACTTGAAAATGAATGCTATTTATAGTTAAAGCCACCTAGTTAATTCTCAGAAGAGGATTACATGACTGCCAATCAAACAAAAGCCCCAGCAGGTAGGGTTTATGTGAGCTGATAAAACAGGTTCTGTCAAAGCACTTGTAGAAGTGAATTCCAGAATTACTGACCCTCTCACACCCTATCCTTCTTAATCCAAAAAATTATATCCTCCAGCTAAGAACAAAAAAATAAGAGTCTGGTATTAAATAGATGTATTGCACCTAAAATCACTGTAGATTATGCAGAGAATACATATGTTTTATACACTCAGATTTTGGAAATTATACTAAGAATTCAAAAGACTGCCTGGTATTTTCAAGGGTATCTCAAAGCAAATTATATTTCTTTGCCAGTTATAACAATATTATTCTACATCCAAACTTGGACTCTTTACTTAACATCCAGGTCCAAATTCCCATGTGTATTCAGGAAAAATCTACCTGGACTACCTACCCAAAGGTACTTTCTACAGTCTTTACCCAAACCTCTTTTGTGAGGGTTTGGCTCAGTGAATATTATCACTATCATTCTAGCTACCTGGTTAAAACTTTACATCATCTTTTATCCCTTCCTCATCCCCACTCTCACCACAGCCATTAATTAATGAATATCTTTAGCTTCTATCTCTAAAATGTCTTTTATATTTATTCATTCCTCTGCTCTATTCCTATTGTCACTGCCCTTATCCAGGGATTCATCAAATTTCAACAAAATCATCTGCACAATGTCATAACTATTTTTACTGACTACCTCACCTTTCCAAATGTACTTCCCACATTCCTAATGGAAGAGTCTTCTAAACAATAAGGCAGTGAGATTAAAAGTCCTTACAATCTAGTTCATATCTTCTTTCAGACTTCTTTTTAAATTGATGTCTCCATAAACTATTCTCTAGTCACATCACACAGCTAATAGTTACTGTTCCTTGAGTACTGTATTCCATTGTCCAGGGCTTTTAGTCATGCTGTTCCCTGCATCTAGAACGTTCTTTCCTCCCTTCTGCAAATAGTAACATTTATTTTTCAAAACTGTTTTCTCCACCTCCTCTCATTTGAGCTATACCCCAATACTAAGAATCTATCACTATTTCCTACACTCTTATAAAGCCCTGTTTCATTTCTAAAACAAACAAACAAAAAAAACACTTCTTTCACACATACATGTTTTCTCACCAAATCACAGATCCAAATACCGTAAGCATTTCATTTTTAGCTTAGTATTTCCTATGGTCTCTAGCAGTCTGTGTGTGTGTGTGTGTATGTGTGTGTGTGTGTGTGTGTGTGTGTGTGTCTGCATGCGTGTGAAGTTTATCCATCAGTAGCTCATTGAATGTTTATCAAAAATAATGACTATCATTATAATAGTGTGCATGATGTAGTGATAGCTATAGTTATGAGCATAGCATAATGTACAGTGTTGTCAAATCATAATGTTGTACCCCAAAACTAATATAACATTGTGTGTCAACTATGCTTCAATAAAAAATAACAATAATGACTATCATTAAATGGGGGCTTATTACATTTAGACTCTATCTCCAACATTTTTCACTATATTAAATATGTCATTTAATCCTCAAAATAAATCTATGAAACAGGTAACATTAGGCCCGTTTTATAAGTGAAGTTACAAATACCCAAAAAAGTTAAGCAGCTACCCAAAATGTACACTAGTCTGGAGTAAGGACTGGAACCGAGATCTTTCATAATTCACAGCTTGTGCCCTCAACCAACTTGCTACCCAGCCTTTGATGAACAGTTAACCACAAAAAACTACAGTAGATAAAAAGGCTATTAAATGAATATTGATTGAAAACATTGAGAACATTGGTGCCTAAAAGGTAATATGATTAGAATCCACAAATTTAAACTCTTTGTTTAAAGAATAACATTCCTTATCTCATAAGACTATTTTGAAGATTAAATCAAGTATACAAAATGCCTACCATAGTACCTAAACACAGTAAGAGATCAAACAAGTTTTTTTTTTCCGTTGTGAATAGTATAGAAAGTATACTCAAACTTATTCCCCAAATCATAAAATACTAGAGCAAGGAGACATGCTTTACATTCATAATGGCTGAATGGCAGATAAAAAGAAATGTTGTTTTAAATGTATCTGCTATATATATATATATATATATATATATATATATTAACAATAGTTTGGCAAAAACTATGAATGATGGTTTCTTGCATGACATCAGAAAGAGATCTACTTAGCTTTTGAAGCTGATGGCATCCCACAATACATTGCCCTCATTCTTTGGCTGCAAATAGAGCATTGGACAATGAAGTTCATCCAACAACATAATCGTACCAATTACTACAATTCACTAAGCAATTATGCAGTTCATATGTATCAAAACTTTTCACAAAACACCTTTGAAATCAGTGCTGCTATTATTATTACTGTTATTATACAAATGAGGAAACTGGAGTGTGAAGAGTTTAAGTATCTTACCCCAAATTACAGTGCTGTAAGTGACATAGCCAGAATTTAAGTATGGGTCTGTCTGACTCTGGAACCCAACCTCTTAATCACTCAGTCTGTTTTTACTCAATCTGTAATCTACTGTTGCTTTGGATTTTTTCTTTTATAAAGGGAAATTTTTGGTGTGATTCATTACATTATAAATACTAGCTTCATTTAAAAACTCATTCAAGCCAAACACTCATTGTCTAAGCAATCCAACTTCTTTTAATTTAACACAAAGAGCAGACATAAACAAATTATAATTAATGTAGTCTGAATTCCAATACCATAAAACCAGAAGGCACAATGTACATTTATCTATCCACATAGTCTTTTCCTAGAATGGTCTGAAACCAGCAATGACATCACTGGGGGGTAGACTAACTTCATACCATATGACTATATGGTGATGTGTTCTGAGTACGGTTTTATCTTGCTTTTTTCAAAGGTCATATGGGTAATACATCAAAAGAGGTATTTTTAAAAATTCAGCTTTTTCCAAGTAAGCAATACTGGCCAGGCTTTACATCTATATATTTTCATTGCTATTTTCATGGTGATTCTCTTTTTTCTAATTTGATACCTACCACTGCCTTCCAGTCATGGTCTAGGCAGTCTCTCACTTTAAAAAATGCTCCTGTAAAAAAAAAAATCATTCATTTGAAAATTCCATCTCTTAGGAGAATATGTTTTAAATATTCATGTTGGACCTGCTCATTGAAATAAAAATGTGAACAATGGAGACAATTGGCCAGGCTTTGCCATAACTATCTGAGCTCTCCTTTCTCCACCACATAAAGAAGCAGAAAGATGAATACAGAATTCAGAGAGTTTAATTTAACATGATGGTGGCTTGGGGGCCCCAGCATCTGATGGTAGTAATTACAGACTCCTCTTGCCAAATTCAATATTTTGAAGTTGAGACAAAGCTTTCATTTAAACCTAACTTTCAACGATTCATAAAGTTTGAAGTTATTTTCATTGTTTTGTCAGACATCTCAAATGCTATGTCTCAGTGATTATCCTGACATTCCAGAGGTACCCACTAAAAGATACTTTTCTCTTTAAATACTTTGAAGTATTTTTTTGTGCCACTACCCTTTCATCACTTCCAGCTTTGTATTTCTGATTCTCTGGCCAGAACCAGAGTCACTAAGGTCTAAAGCTATTCCAAAGGGATTTAAGATCCTGAGCAAATCACTCTACGTCCTCCTTTCACATCTCACATCTCTGCCCTAAAAGACTTTATTTGGATGAGATATATAAATTAAAATTTAAATTAGAAAATTCCAAAATGGCAACACAGTCCAGATGGATGTGTACAGAAGAGAAAAGGAGCAATCCTCTTGTTGAAAAATAAGACATGTTGCATTCTGGTTATATGCATAGGAGCTCTTCACCAATGTTTTTTTTTTAATCAGGTGGAGAAATAAAAATTTCTCCTAAACAAATGTCTATCAAAATCTGTGCATATCAATTAATTTTGTTGTTGCTGTTAGGATTGAACCTTTAGTTTAATTTAAACCATCACTTGCTCAAATTATGTAGCACCTGTAAAGTTATTCTTGCATAATTCTTCAATAATATTTATTCTGTTCTACAATGAAATCCAGTGTCATCAATTCATAAAAATTGTTCAAGGTACATTTAATAATCAGAAGAGGAGATAATACATTTCTAAACATATTGGTGGTAGATGGAATAAGGGCCATTAAAGATATCCAAGTCCTAATCCCTGGAACCTGGGAATATTACCACATATGGCAATAGGAATTTTGAAGATATAGTTAAGAATTTTGAGATGGGAAGATTTTCCTGGATAATCCAAGCAGGCCCTAAATGAAATTACAAGTATCCTTTTAAGAAGAAGGCAGAGGAAGACTTGACTACAGATAGGAAGAAGACCGTGTAATTACTGAAGAAAAGATTGGAGTGATGTGGCCAGAAACCGAGGCATGTCAGCAGCCTCTAGAAACCAGAAGAGGCAAGAAATGTAATCTTCCCAGGAGCCTCTAGAAGGAACCAACCCCATTGACACCTTTCAGCCCCATGAGACTTACTTCAGACTTCTCGTCCCCACATCTGTAAGAGAATAAATTTCTGTTGTTTTAAGCCAGAAAGTTTGTGGTAATTTGTTATGGCAGCAATAGGAAACTAAGACAACATAGTACATCCATGAATGCATTTTATAAACAGGAGAAGTGAGGTCATAAGGTAAACCACTGTCCCCAAAATTGGAGAGACAGACAGGTGAACACAGAAAATCAAAGTTTACCAGAGCAGAAAACTACCAGTAGAAACCCTCAGGAACCAGTGCCACAACAGGAAAATGTGAACTTCATTTGGCAAGTTGCTGAAGGTTCAATGTAGACAAATTTGAGAATAGAAATTCCAGGGTGGCCCCCTACTTTTGGAGCTCTCTACCAGGTTCTCCCAGTGAATATCAGAAAAAAAATTCCTTTGGACTTCTAGCAGGGAGAGATGGGGGTGTGGGGGGGGGGGAAGTAAACATTTTTGAAATATACCAAAGCATTCCATTCTTCTAAACAAGGCCCTTACTCAAGTAAAACTATTTTGCAAGAGCCTAACCCATTAGGGTTTTATCAGGGCCTGACCTGCTCTGGTCTTCCATGTAGGGGAAGGGAAATATTCAACTCCATTCCCCCTGCCCCCATCTGACCCACGTAAAATGTGGGAATGGATGACTGAGAAGCACTTGTGAAGTTCACAGTTCAGAGACATAGATTCACGGAAAAACTGAGCCCTAATTGTAGATTATAGTACATTTCCCTTACCCCACACCTTATCAGAACATCACATAAAAAGCCTGTTTAGTGAGAATTACTTCCCCCCAGTACATCATATCTAGCTTTCAAAAAAAAAAAAAGATAGAAAGAAAAACTACATGCATTCTAAATGGAAAAACACAGTTTAAAGAGACAACATAAGCATCA
The DNA here is from genome assembly GCF_023721935.1 of Panthera uncia. Taxonomy (NCBI): domain Eukaryota; kingdom Metazoa; phylum Chordata; class Mammalia; order Carnivora; family Felidae; genus Panthera; species Panthera uncia. Next base: position 21,374,852 of record NC_064813.1, read on the forward strand.
GAACTAGCCTTAGATAAGGCAGGAATATGGAAATTGATGAGGTTCTGGAGTGCTGGCGGGGCTCCAGAGCTTATGGCCAAGAGAGAATTCTTGAGATGTCTTTGGTGCATAAAGGTGGTTTTATTAAAACACAGGTACAGGACCAGTGGGCAGAAGAGATGCACTGGGGTTGTGAGGAGTGACTGGCTATATACCATGGAGTTAGGGTAGGTAAAGGCAAAAGGAAGCCTCCAAAGGACTTTCATATGCTAAAGAGGGATCACCAGAGGCCTTGTTATTGTTGAGCTAAAGTTATTTTCCCTCTAGTAAGGCATTAACATTAAGACGGTAGGGAGTTCCTAGAGAAATGTTTTACTCTGCCTGTCTCAAGCATTTGTCAATGGGCTGCAGGTTATAAAGAAATTTAATTTTATTTACCATTTCCTTTTGCCTTTGTTCCCCCACATCACTATGGAGGGAAGGGTGATGTTGGGGCTCCAGGAAACTGAGTCTATAGGTTTCTGGAGATCAGGCTACTGATAAGATTGCCTTTTTCTTGTAATTTACTAAGACATTTGTAAAGTAATGGAGACTCAAGTCCTGCATGACTGTGATCTCTATCAGTTAACCATTGGTTTTTTCCTTTCCTTTGTTCTTGGGCAGTCAGGAGTACCTGTGGAATGTCACACATCCCACTTGGAGGGGAGCTGGTTTGCAGGGTGTCAGCTTGTGAAAGGGCGGGCCTACACCGGCCGACTCCATCTTGTTCTGTGTCCTCCACCTTGAGTGACTATGTCCCCGACATGACCCCTTTTCCGGGAAAATCGCAGAAACCTCAGACCGTGCCTCCTCCCCTTGAGTAACCTCCCACTTACCCGTTCAAACTTCCTGATCAAAACGTGCCCAGCGACCTGCGTAACAGGACTCTGACCCTTCCCCAGCCAATCGGCCGAGGCCACGACCCTTCCCCAGCCAATCGGCTGAGGCCACAGCCGTTACCTCACCAACTGCCCCTAGACCCCTATAAAACCTTTGTGCTTTTGAAACTCGCTCTCTCACACAAGTAGTGAACCCAGACAGCCTGGCTCCAGAGTCTGTACTCCTAAGCACTAGGCTATCCTTAATGAACTCTAAAAAGGAACTGCATTGTTTTCCTCCCTAGGACATATAAATTGGCTGTTTTCTGAGCTAACCAGTTTGAAGTACCAATTCAAATGACTATCATTATATAGGCTTACAAAAGATAAAATTATACCTTTTAAACACCTCTAATCCAAATTTGTTATGATTTTTCCAAAAAAAATGATTTAATTTGAAAGTCTTTCCACTTTATCATCTCTTGAGGTTGAATCCCACAAAATTTCTAACTTCAATGTAAAGAAAATTCCTTGCATTGATTTGCTTAAATTTATTTCTTTCAACCTTTCAAGGGTGTTTCTTAAGTTGAATAAATCCATATTCATAAGTCCTGCAGGCTTCAAGATCTTATAAACGACAAATATATCTATTCTAAGGTACTACTTTCCCAAATCTTAAGATTCTATTCAAAATATTTTTATATGAGTACTTCCAGTCACCTTGATAGTAATTATTATTTTTCTGGAATTTTTCCAGCTTTATTATTTTTTTAACTTAATTCGGTCTTCCAATATGGGTATACTATAGTATTATACAACAGCAAAATAAAGTCGTTTGTTTTATTTCTGAAACCATTCCTGACATTATACAATAATTTATTGGTTCTGAGGATTATAAGCAATCCATTGGTTAATGATTGCAGAAATAATCATCAGTTCCAAGTTCTTCATTATAATAAAACAAAATTAAGATTATTTTCTCTAATATGTATTGATTCACCGAATACATATGAAGATCCTGCTATGTACAAGACATTATTGAAGTAGAGTTGGCCACAGAATAGCCAATAATCTAGTGAATAAACAGCATGAATAAGTGTAACAAAGAGAATGTCAAATAAATCATTTCCAAGTAAATGCTTTCTTTACTCACTGAGTTTTGGTATCATAAAACAACATCAAATGTATTTGTTTTCCTAAGTTTTATCATTCTTGGTGTGGGTCAAAAATAAACCCCTATTTTCTTACCTAACATTTTCTTTATCAATTGCCTACTACCAATAGTTGTTTCACTCAAACAACTATTACATAATTTAGCTTAAAAGAAGAAAGAGGAGAAGGAGAAAGGTATGAAGGAGAAACACCACTGAGCAATGTGATCTAAGGGCTAATAATGGTTTTACTATTATTAGTTCAATGAATAAATTACTGTGGTAAAGTAGCTGAATTATAGACTAACAACTATATTTAATGTCCGCTCAGTTCCAGAGAGTTGAACCACAAAGTACTTCTTACTTCATGAGTAATATTTTTACTAATACAGAAGATTCCCCTTTGCCACGTGAAGTGTTTCACGTAATACAATATGTGTAATGGCCCTTTTCCCACAGGTTTTCCCAGCAGCAATTTGAGGTTTAATAAATTCTAAGTCCTGGTAAGCTCACAATGTATTATAATGGTAATAACAAGCAAATATTTACCTTATTCAATAAAATAACTCTCCAATTTTATTTTTATATTGGTCACATATGTAAGCCAGAATAAGGAGAAACAAATAGCTAAAAGAAATGTAATCCACCCCAATAAAATAAATATTTCCTACTTATTTTTCAACATTTGACTTTTAACAATATGCGGGTAATGTAAAATAATGTAAATTTTACTAATAGGTTCCAGACTACAGACTCAAAATGCAAAGTGAAAAATCAGACAAACCCCTTCCACAGAGAAATAATATGAATACTTCACTAGAAAGGTATGTATTTCTAGTCCTCAAAAGCCAGATATATAGATCACTGGCTAATTTAGATATATAGATACTAATTTAGAATGCTAAATTAGTTTTCCACAAAAGAAATGAGACTGGAGTATCCTGGAGTAAAAGGAAAGGATACAAATTTTAAAGTAAGCTCTGAAATTATTTTAATTACATCAAGAAGAAGGAAACAGAAACGAGAAAAGTAGAAGAAGCAAAAATAATAGTATTTTCTGCTCATTGTGTACTAGTTAATGATGCCAAGTAATTAACATACATTAAATTCTCACATTAATGCCCTAAGGTCAGTATTCTTATCATTTTACAGAAGACTGAAGCTCAGGGGAGAATGTCACAATAGTAAACAAAAGGGCTAGGACTTGAACTTGAGCATTTCTTACTAAAAACAAGGTTCTTAACCACTACCTTAAGCTACCTATTTAGCAAGCAAGAAGAAATAGTCACTCTTTCAATTATTTGCCTTTTTATTTTGAAATAATTTTTAACATACCTAGATTTGCAAGAATAGTACAAGAAAGAATAATTATACAAATGTGGTAAAACCTTAACAACTGGCTCAACAATACTCATTATCAGGGAAATCAAAACCACCATGAGATACCACCTCACACCTGTCAGAACGGATAAAATTAACAACACAGGACACAACAGATGTTGGTGAGGATGCAGAGAAGAGGAATCCTCTTACACTGTTAATGGGAATGCAAACTGGTGCAGCCAGTCTAGAAAACAGTATGGTGGTTACACAAAAAGTTAAAAATAGAACTACCCTATGCTCCAGCAATGACACTACTAGATTCTTACCCCCCAAAATACAAAAACACTCGTTCAAAAGGATACATGTACCCTGATGTTTAGAGCCGCATTATCAACAATACACAAATTATGGAAAGAGCCCAAATGTTCATCAATGGATGAATGGATAAAGAAGATGTGGTATATAATATACAATGGAATATTATTCAGCCATAAAACAGAATGAAATTTTGTCATTTGTAATGATGTGGGTGGAGTTAGGGACTATTATGCTAAGCAAAATAAGTCAGTCAGAGAATGACAAATACCATATGATTTCACTAAAACATGGAATTTGAAAAATAAAACAAATGAACATAGCAGGGGAAAAAGAGAGGCAAACCAAGAAACAGACTCTTGTCTATAGAGAACAAACTAATGGTTACCAGAAGGGAGGTGGGTAGGGGGATGGGTTAAATAGGTAATGGGGATTAAGGAGGCACTTGTGATGAGAACCAGGTGTTGTATGTAAGTATGGAATCACTAAATTTTATACCTGAAACTAATATTATACTGTATGATAGCTAACTGCAATTTAAATAAAAACTTGGAGGAAGAAAAATAGTTGAAAACCTGAAAGTCTGGGAGAATATCCTAGAGTTCTTTGCACTATATTTGCAACTTTTAGATATGTTTGGAATGTTTTCAAATTTAAAAGTCACAAAAAATTGAAAGAGCATATATTTTTACACGTATTTTTCCTTTAATCAGAGTCATTAGGAGTAAGTTTACAGATATGATGTCTTATTACCTCAAAATACTTCAGTGTGCAGGGGCACCTGGGTGGCTCAGTCATTTAAGCTTCTGACTCTGGATTTCTGCTCAGGTCATGATCTCACAGTTTGTGAGTTCAAGCCCCACATCAGGCTCTGCACTGACAGTGCAAAGCTTGCTTACTATTCTCTCTCTCTCTCTCTCTCTCTCTCTCAATAAATAAATAAACAAATAAATAAATAAACATTAAAAAATACTTCAGTGTGTTTTTCCTAAGAACAAGAGCATTCTCTTTTATAATCACAGTATAGTTGTTGAAATCAGAGAACTAATACGGATATAATACTATTATCAAATTTACAGAACTTATTCAAACTTCACCAGTTGTCTAATGTCCAAGAATAGAGGCAAGAAGTATTGTAATCTAGGATTCTAGAATCCAGGATCACATATTGGATTTAGCTGCCACACCTCTCATCTCCTTCAATCTGAAACAGTTCTTCATTCTTTGTCTTTCATAAACTTCTCATCACAAGCCCGTTGTAAAATGTCCCTCAATTTTGCTTTTGTCTGATATTTCCTCATGATTGTATTCAGACTATGCATTTTTGGTTAGAATTCCACAAGAGTTGATGCTGTTCAGCATGAGAAAGCACATGATGTCAGTTTGTCTCATTGCTGGTGATGGTGACTGGTCACTTCTTTACGTGGTTTTGATCAGGTTTCTCCACGGTCATTTATTTTTTTCCCTTTGTAATTAGTAAGTACTTTGTGGGAAGATACATTGAGACTGTGTAAAAAACCTGATCCTCACCAAAGTGTCACACCATAGTTTTGGCATCCATTGATAATTTTACTTGAATGAAATATTACTATGATGGTTCTAAGAACATACTAGTTTGACACTGTAAAAAAAATACAAATATTCAGGTCTTGATTGATTAGTCATGTGGAGATGTGTAATGGTTGGTTTTTAAAACCACTTGAGGAAAAAATAGTTAATGGGAAGATGTGTAATTATAGCTGTACTTCCTGACAGCGATTCTGCTATAGTCAGAGGTCTGGCAGCTTTTTCCTCATAGCTCTTAAGAAATACTGATGTTCAACATCAGTATATTCATAATATTATGAAAACAATTTACTCTCAAAGTATTTCCAGCTTTCCAAACCAAACCAACCCTTCTAGAGGAATTGTTAAACAATATTAGGAGCACTGGACATTTGGTCAGGACAACTAAGTTCTTGGCCAGCAGAATTTGTGAGACCCCAGACAAATGATGTAAAGTCACTTGGCCTCAGTTTCCTTTTCTGTAAAGTAAAGCCAATAGATTAGGTGATCTCTGGGACACCTTGAGCTCTGGTTCTATGATTATGTGGTTCTATGTCTCCTTTCCCTAGAAGACCAGAGAGGTGGTATATTATTCAAACTTTCATTCTCCTCTACTTTTAATATACATTTCTGGTCTGTGCTAAGGTAGCCATTTTCATATTTCAGTGGTAAGTCATAAATAGTTAAAAATGTAGATTTCTAGACCTACCCATAAAATTCTGATGCAGTAGACCTGGGAAGCTGCTCAGGAACCAGTATTTTCTATAAACACCCAGGTTATTCTGAGGCCACTGATTGAGAATCACAATTTTTGAAACACTGTCAAGGGTATAATTGGCAACCTCAAGGACAGGGTTTTACCTGAGGAATTTTTGGGACTCTGGTTCATGCTGAAGTACAATGAGGTAGGTGCAGCGACTCCAGACCCCGAGCTTCACAGCTCTGAACCTCTCTCTTCATTTGACCTCCAGTCATGTAGCCAGGATCCTGGATTTCATCAAAATCTGCTCTGAATAGTTAAAAGAAAGAGGATTAGAATCCAGAACAGAACAACAAGTTCTACAAATAAACAGAAACATAATTACAATGGAAAAATGGGCAATGACTAGGAACAGGCAATTCACAGAAGAACAAATCCAAGGGTGAGTAAGCATTCATTTATCAGTGGAATAAAAACTAATAAAAGAGTAAGGTACCAGTTTTCACAAAATTGGCACACATTTAAAAAGTTTGATAGTATCAAGTAATTTTCAGGAAAATTGGCACTCTAATGCATTCATGGAGAAAATATAACTATAACTATATAACTATAACTGTAACTATAACTATACTAGATGAGTCAGTTTAGAGGGCAAGTTAATAATGTCTATTAAATATGTTTATATCCTATGACGCTAAAAATTTCACTTCTTAGTATTAACCTTAGAAATACTAGCATATAAACAAAGATAAGCATATTTAAGAATGACTTTAAAATGGAAAAAAAAAAAAAGGAAACTACCTATATATGTCCCTAAAGGAACAAATGTCTAAATAACTTGTAGTATAATCTTAGTAGATGTTATGCAACAATAAGAAAAAATGAGGTAGATCTGTATGGACTAATTTACAGAGCTCTCCAAGGCTTATTGCTGAGTGAAAAAAAATCTAAAGAGTACTATTCACTGTGGTCACTTGTCTTCAAAATGGCACCTTCAATTCCTTCCCTCCCATGCCATTCCCCATCAAGAAGCTGAGTCTATGCCTGCCCTGTCCTTGAATCTGAGCTAGTCTTAATGACTTTCTTGACCAATAAAATGTGGCAGAAGTGATTCTGGGTCTTCTGAGACTATGCTGTAAGAGGCTCTACAGCTTCCTCTGGGTTTTTTGCAACTTTTTATTGCAACTCTGGCTCTAGAAGAAAATCTGACTGTAAGGAAAATCTGTATGAAATCTGACTGTCCTGAGAATGGCATGTGCAGAAAGAGGAAGATTTCATCGACCCCTGGCTATTCTAGCCCAGGAAACATGTGACATGTGAGTGAAGCTGCAATTTTGGGAATTATAGTCTCAGCAGATGCCACTTACATAAGAACCAAGGTCGTAGACATATCCCCAATCAAGCCACACTGGCCATCTTCAGCCTTTTGAGCAATCTCAGCTGAGGCCCCAGACATGGTAGAGTAGAAATGAACCATCCCTGTTGTACTTTGTCTGAATTTCTCACTACAGAATTGTGAGAATAATAAATGTTGGTCATTTTACAGCAGTTAAAAAAAATTACCATGATGATTACCAAATAGTGATTTTTAACTCCTTCTTTGAAGGAATGTTGAATGGCACTTTACTGTAAGGAGGGGATTTTTCCTTCTCCATTATTATTCACTATTCATTTATATCAGAATATACTCATAGAACCTTATTTTATTCTATAAATTATAATTTATTATTATAATTATTTATTTTGATATTTAAATTACCCCAAATTTGATCAACGGGCCCCTTTCAAGCTTGTTCTTGTATCCTTTTGGCATGTCCCCATGATTTTTGAGCATTCATAATTTTTGGCATAAGATGATATCCCAGGCTCATTTTATAGTTTCTCTGGTCCAGCTCGTTTCTTTTCCTTGGAGCACTGGTTCCTTTAGTGAAAATGTTATTTAGAAAGTAAGATTTGGGTGCTAAGTGTACTCACTGCTACTAGAGTGTCATTTCTATGCCTTTAGTACACAGAGCTAGGAAATGTATGTATGTGTATTTCTATATACACATATACAAATAGATAGATACATACATATATATGTACATACATACATACATACATATAGAAAAAGCCATGAATTCATACGAACACCTCCAGTGCCAATCCAATATCACTGGCTTTACGCTAATCTTCCCCCATTGCATAGCTATACTCATATCAACAATGGTGAGAAACTAGACTTCTATTACCCTCAACATATATACAGATACTACCCAACTTGTGATGGTTCAACTTAACAATTTTTTTACTTAATTGTGGTCCAAAAGCAATATGCATTCAATAGAAACCATACTTTAAATTTTGATCTTTTCCTGGGCTGTCAATATGCTATGTGATACTCTCTCAAGATGCTTGGCAATGGCAGTGAGCTACAGTTGCCAGCCAGCCACATAATCACAAGGGTAAACAACCAATCCGTACCTCTACAACCATTCTGTTTTTTCACTTTCAGTACACTATTCAATTAAGTTACATAAGGTATTCAACACTTTATTATAAAATAGGCTTTGTGTTAGATGATTTTGCCCAATGGTCAGCTAATAATAAGTGTTCTGAGCATGTTTGAGTTAGGCTACGCTAACCTATGATGTTGTGTAGGTTAAGTGTATTAAATACATTTTTGACTTAAGTATTTTCAAATTACAATAGGTTTATCAGGACATAACCCCATAGTAAATCAAGAAAGATCTGTACTTATTTGCCTAGTCCTTAAAATTACATAAAGTAGTTAAGAGATTGCTAACCTGCAACAGTGCAGTAAACACTCTTACTGACTAGAGCTCAACATTTGCGTACAGTTCTTTCAGTCTTTAGTCCAAGGTTAAAATTTCAAAATATTGTATCTAAAAGTTACTTGGCCACATTGCCCCACACCTTCAACATGGCTGTATTTTTTTCATTTGAAATACTTAGCTTCACTTATTTATATTCATATTCCATTTTAGGTTCCCCTCATTCTTATACCTAACTCTGTGGGTTTAATTTGAAAATGTAAAATATTAGCATGATTAGGAAGGTCAAAACTGCATGAAAAATTATACTTCAAGAAGATTCATTCCCTCATACCCAAATCTTCATTTCTACTAATTCCCAGTAGATAGCCAATCTTTCTCAGCTTTTCCTTCCTATGTTTCTTTTTTGCAAAAATAAACAGACGCTATTACATTTTTTATATCTCCTTTCTTACACAAAAAATAGCATACTATATGCTACATAAAATTTTAAATTTACTTTTCTCACTAAACAATGTACCCTACAAATCATTCCATAGCAGCCTCAGAGATCTTTTTTCTCATAAATTTCCAAAATACCTCACTGTAACCAATCTCCATAGATTGGAGATTTAACCAATCTCCATAGATGGACATATATTGTTTCCAATATTGTGCAGCTGAAAAAAATGCTGCAATGAATACATTTTTGCATATTAATTTTCATAAAGTTAGAGATACATATTCAGGGTAAAGGCCTAGAAGTAGAATTTCTAAATAAAAAGTTAAGAATTTATGTAGTTTTGTTATGTATGCCAAATATGCCTCCGTAAGTTTGGTACCAATTTGCATTCCTATCAGTAATGTATAAAAGTGCCTGTTATCCCACATAGAATATGTTGCCAAGCTTTTAAAATTTCTGCTTATCTGGTAAGTGAGAAATGGTATCTTAGTGTAATTTTAGTTTCTCATATTATGGGTAAAGTTGAACATTCTTTTTATGTTTGAGTCATTTATGTATGTATATCCTTTATATATATAACATACATATATATTATAAATATAAAATCTCTGGTGTTAGAAGTCAGGATCCTGGTTACTCTTTGAGAAGGGCAATTGGTGACTGGCGGCAAAATGTAAAAATTCACTGAGCTTATGATATGTGTGCCTTTTAAATATATTTTAGTAAAGATATTTTTATTTACTTTTTAAGTATATTTATTTATTTTGAGAGAGAGAGACTGAGTGAGCAGGGGAGGGGCAGAGAGACAGGGAGAGAGAATCCCAAGTAGGCTCTGTGCTGTCAGCATGGAGCCTGACATGGGGCTCAAACTCATGAACTGTGAGATCATTACCTAAGCCAAAACCAAGAGTTGGATGCTTAACCAATTGAGCCACCCAGGTTCCCCCATAAAAGATATTTTTAATAATGAGTGTCATATGTATATATATATATATATATATATATATATATATGGAGAAGGAATTAGAAGTGTTTAGAGAAAACATAATTAACTCGAAGAAAGTTTGGAAGTGCGCAAAAATAAAACTATAAAAATGTCATTAAGAAGGAAACACATGAAAAGCACTAATATGATAAGTATTAAATATATCAGTAATCACAATAAATGTGCATGAATTAAATTCTCTAATTAAAAAAGAGACCCATTAGTAAATTGGATAAAAGATAGTATTTACTTCTATGCTGTTTATTAACAGTAAAAATACTAGAAAAGACATCGTGAGCAAAAACTACCAATAGATGTTAAGACAGAAAAGAATTATTGTATCTAAAGATTGTTACTACATATGATAAATGACAATTGAATAGGAAGACTTAGCAATATTAAATTTATGGACACCTAAAACATGAAGATTTGAAATAATATTGACTGAAGAATGAAGATAAAATGTTAAGTTCATAATTATAGTTGTGATAATAACAGATTAAACTGACAAAAAGTATATAGGAAATATGAACATCTAGCAAAAACAAGCAAACTTGATCTCATATATGAAATATAGCAATCAACAGTTACAGAAAATAGTTTTTTCAAGCATAGACAAATCATTTACTAGGTCATAAGCCAAGTCTCAACAAACTTTAAATTTTATCATAAAGACTACATCATCTGACTCAAAGCAATCCAGAGAAAACTTTTTAAAAATCCCCTGTCTGAAAATGAAAAAGATTGATCTATAGATACCATAAAGCTACAGTATCTCAGTACAAATTGAGATATGGCCCAAGGGATTAAGCAGATGGCATCATTAGAACTGAGATGCACATTTAGATGACCAGATTGAGAATGTCATATTCTCTCAAACAGATCAAATAAAGAAAAAAAAAATCCGAAACAATTAAAGTCCCTTTCGCAAAAGCTTTTTAAAAAAAATAAAATTCATTTTGATACATTTTGGCTAAAATAATGTAGAAAATATATATTCCATATAATCTGATCAAGATCAAGACAAGAGACTGTCATTGGCTCTCTACTTCAATATCTGTTGGCCAGTTCAACCAAACTTTCTATTTTACTAATATTAGGGATGAATAGGTGCAAAAATAGCCTCTATAGTGTATTATAATGGTGGTTCTTAAACTTGAAGTATATTAGAATCACCTGGGAAATTCTTCTATAAATGCAGGTGTCTGGGGCCTACCCAGGAATCACTGAATCAGAATCTCCAGGGGCCAGCAATGTGTATTTCCAAAATCTCCACAGATAATTCTGATGCACAACAAGGGTTGAGTACTACCAAAAAGATATTTTAGAATACTTCTACAGAAAAGTAAATAGAATATTATATAACTTCAGATAAAATTTTAAAGTTACCATTAAAAATATTATGACCTATCTCAGGAATGAGACCACAAAAAGTGGTCATTTCAAGTTACTCTCTAAAAAATATTCAGGAATCACTTTTATTGGTACCCCCTAAGAGAATTGATGTAGATTTTGACCAGAAACAAGCAAACAGAATAAAGCAAGAACAACAGTGAGAAATTACAGTGAGAAAAAAGTTTGTCATTAATTTTTCTCCCCTTTGCTCCTGATTTTTATTTTTTATACCTGAGAGGACAAACAGGTGACTTTCCTTAACATGACTGAATACAAGCTTTAGGAGAAAAAGTAGTCTTTAGGTGATCATGTCTTATCCTTTGATTCATTGACATTCTTTTAAAATTATTATTAATATGGTAAGAACACGTAACATGAGATCTATTTCTCTTAACAAATGTTTAGGTGTATAATACAGTATTGTTAACCATAGGCACAATGCTATACAACAGATCTCCAGAACTTAATCATCTTGCATAACTGAAACTTTATATCCACTGAATAGCAGCTCCCTATTCCTCCCTTCTCCAAGCCCCTGACAACCACCATTCTTTATGCTTCTATGCTTTTGACTATTTTGATACCTCATATAAGTGGAATGATGAAATATTTGTACTTCTGTTGCTGGCTAATTTCATTTAGCAGAAGTCTTCAAGGTTCATTCATGTTGTCACATATGAAAGGATCTCCTTTTTATAAGGCTGATATTCCACTCTGTACATACCACATTTTCTTTATCCATTCATCCACTGATAGACTTTTAGATTGTTTTCACATCTTTGCTATGGCAAATAATGCTGTAATGATCATGGGAGTAAAAATTGTTCTTTGAGATCCTGACTTCAATTCTTTTGTGTAAATACCCAGAAGTGGGATTTCTGGGTATTTCTATTTTTAATATTTTGAGGAAAATCCATACTGTGTTCCATAGCAGCTGCACCATTCAATATCCCCACCAACAGTGTACTAGGGTTCCAATTTCTATGCATCCTCAATAATACTTACCTTTTTTCATTTTTTTAAATAAAGCCATCCTGACAAGTGTGAAGTAATATCTCATTATGGTTTTGATTTGTATTTCTCTCTTGATTATTGATATTAACATCTTTTCATACACCTGTTGACCATTTCTATGTCTTCTGTGGAGAAATATCTATTTGCCCATTTTAAAATCAGGTTAATCTGCTTTTTGCTATTAAGTTGAAGGAATTCCTTCTGTCTTAGATATTAACCCTTTATTAGATACATGGATTGCAAATATTTCCCCCATTTCATATGTTGTCTTTTAACTCTATTAATTTTTTCCTTTGCTGTGTGAAATGTTTTAGTTTGATATAGTCCCTCTTGTCTATATCTGCTTTTGTTGCCAATGCTTTTGATGGCATAGCCATGAAATCACTGCCAGGACAATGTGATGAAGATTTTCTCCTATATTTTCTTCTAGGAGTTTTACAGTGTCAGATATAACATTTTAAGTCTTTAATCAATTTAGAGTTCATTTTTGTGTATGGTGTAACATAAAGTTCTAATATCATTCTTTTGCATATGAACATTCGGTTTTCCCAGCATGATTTGTTGATGAGACTATACTTTCCCTGTTATGTATACATGGCACCCTTGTTGAAGATTAGTTGACCATATACACATGGGTTTATTTCTAGACTCTCCATTCTGTTTCATTGGTCTATATACCTGTCTTTTAGCAGCACCATACTTTTTGTTTGCTTGTGTGTTTTTGTTTTCTGGGTTTTTAAAATTGAAGTATAGTTGACATATATTAGTTTCAGGTATACAGCATAGTGACTCAAAAATTATACACTACAAATACCATGTTGTATAGTTACCATCTGTCACCATACAAAGCTACCACAATATTTATTATTGACTGTATGCTGTGCTTTTCATCCTTATCACTTATTATTTTATAAATGGAAGTTTGTGCTTATTAATCCCCTTCTCCCATTTCACCTATCCTCTCCACTCTCTCCCTTCTAGCAATGACCAATTTGTTTTCTGTAGTTATTTTCTTTTTGTTTTGTTTGTCCATTTTTTTTAGATTCCACATATAAGTGAAATCACATGGTATTTGTAATCCTCTGGCTTATTTCACTTAGCATAGTACCCTCTAGGTCCATCCATGTAGACACAAATGGCAAGATTTCATTCTCATAGAGGTGAGTAATGTTCCATTATGTAGGTATGCCACATCTTCTTTATCCATTCATCTATCAGTGGACACTTAGGTTGGTTCCATATCTTGACTATTGTAAATAATGCTACAATAAACATAGGAGTGCATATATCTTCTCAAATTAGTGCTTTTATTTTCCTTGGGTAAATACCCAGAAATGAAGTTATGAGATTGTATGCTATTTCTGTCTTTAATTTTTTTTGAGGAAACTCCATACTGTTTTCCAGAGCAGCTGTACAAATTTACTCTTCTACCAACAGTGCACAATGACTCCCTTTTCTCCATATCCTTGCCAACACTTCGTATTTCTTGTGTTTTTAAAAAAATTTTTTTAAACATTTTTATTTATTATTGAGAGACAGAGTGTGTGCAGGGGAGGGATAGAGGGGGAGACACAGAATCCAAAGGAGGCTCCAGGCTCTGAGCTATCAGCACAGAGCCCGATGCAGGGCTCAAACACACCAACTGTGAGATCATGACCTGAGCCGAAGTCAGACACTTAACTGACTGAGCCACCCAGGCGCCCCTCTTGTCTTTTTAATACCAGCACTCTGACTTTTTAGGAGGTGATAATTCACTGTGGTTTTGACTTGCATTTCCCTGATGATTACTGATGCTGATCATCTTTTCATGTGTCTGTTGGCCATCTGTATGTCTTAGGAAAAATGTCTATTCAGGTCCTATGTCCAGTTTTTAAATCAGATCATTTGGTTGTTTTGCTATTGAGTTATATAATTCTTCACATATTTTGGATATTAACCTCTTATCAGATATGTGGTTTTAAATATTTTCTCCTAGTCCTTAGGTTGCCTTTTCATTTTATTGATCATTTGCTTTGCAGAATATTTTTAGTTTGATGCAGTCCCAGTTGTTTATTTTTTATTTTGTTACTTGTACTTTAGATGCCATATCCAAAAAATCATTGCCAAGACCCATATCGAGAGGTTTTTTCCCTATGTTTTCTTCTAGGAGTTTTATGGTTTGGGGTCTTACATAGAAGTCTTTAATCTGTTTTGAATTAATTTTTGTGAGTGATGTAAGATAAGGGCCTAGTTTCCTTCTTTTGCAGGTGAATATCCAATTTTCCAAGCACTATTTTTTTTAAGATATTGTCTTTTCTCCATAGAGTATGCTTTGCTACTTTGTCAATTAGTAATTGACTATGTATGCGTGAGTTTATTTCTGGGCTCTCAATTCTGTTCCATTGATTTATGTATATTTTTATGCCATTAACATACTGTTTTGATTACTATAGCTTTGTAACATAGTTTGAAATCAGGAGATGTGATGCCTCCAGTTTTGTTCTTTTATTTTCAAGATTACTTTGGCTATTCAGTGTCTTTTGTGGTTCTATACAATGTTAAATTTGTTCTATTTTTGTAAAACATGTCTTTGGAGTCTTGAGAAGAACGCATAGAATCTATAGATGGCTTTAGGTAGTATGGACATTTTAACAATATTAATTCTTCCAACACATGAACAATGGATATATTTCCATTTACTTGTGCCTTCAATTTCTTTCTTCAATGTTTTTATCTGTTTTCAGTGTAGAGAAATTTCACCTCTTGATTCAATTTATTCCTAAGTATTTTATTATTTTTAATGGTATTGTAAATTGAGTTGTTTTCTTTATTCCTTTTTCAGATAATTTGTTGTTGGTGTATAGAAATGCTACTGACTTCTGCATGTTGATTTTGTACCCTACAACTTTACTAAATTTTAGTGGTCTTGAGGATTTTCTATATATAAAATCATACATCTGCAAATACAGATAATTTTACTTCTTCCCTTCCAATTCTGATGCCTCTTGTTTATTTTTCTTGCTTGATTGCTCTGGCTAGGGCTTTACTACTATGTTGAATAGGAGTGGTGAGAGTGGGCACCCTTGCCATGATTCTGATCTTAGAGGAAAAGCTATCAAACTTTCACCATTGAGTATAATGTTAGCTAGGGCTTGTAATATATGGCCTTTATTTGTTGAAATACATTATGTTGAGAGTTTTTAATCATCTCTCTTAAAACAATAAAAAGTAGAAACTGTAAACTAAGTAAAAGTAAGTTTTTAATCAACTCTCAAAACAATAGAAGTAGAAATTGTAAACTAGTAAAAGAACTTAAACAATGGAAAATTAAGCATTTCCTTAAACTGCCTTCAAGACATTGACACAATTTTATGGTTTGAGTGATGCATTGCACATAATTCAAGATACTAATTCTGAGATTTTTTTTTCAATATATGAAGTTTATTGTCAAATTGGTTTCCATACAACACCCAGTGCTCATCCCAAAAGGTGCCCTCCTCAATACCCATCACCCACCCTCCCCTCCTTCCCACCCCCCATCAACCCTGTTAATTCTCAGGTTTTAAGAGTCTCTTATCCTTTAGCTCTCTTCCACTCTAACCTCTTTTTTTTTTCCTTCCCCTCCCCATGGGTTTCTGTTAAGTTTCTCAGGATCCACATAAGAGTGAAACCATATGGTATCTGTCTATCTCTTTATGGCTTATTTCACTTAGCATCACACTCTCCAGTTCCATCCATGTTGCTACAAAGGGCTAAATTTCATTCTTTCTCCTTGCCACGTAGCACTCCATTGTGTATATAAACCACAATTTCTTTCTCCATTCATCAGTTGATGGACATTTAGGCTCTTTCCATAACTTGGCTATTGTTGAGAGTGCTGCTGTAAACATTGGGGTACAAGTGCCCCTATGCATCAGTACTCCTGTATCCCTTGGGTAAATGCCTAGCAGTGCTACTGCTGGGTCATAGGGTAGGTCTATTTTTAATTTTTTGAGGAACCTCCACACTGTTTTCCAGAGTGGCTGCACCAATTTGCATTCCCACCAACAGTGCAAGAGGGTTCTGTTTCTCCACATCCTCTCCAGCATCTATAGTCTCCTGATTTGTTCATTTTGGCCACTTTGACTGGTGTGAGGTGATATCTGAGTGTGGTTTTGGTTTGTATTTCCCTGACGAGAAGCGATGTTGAGCATCTTTTCATGTGCCTGTTGGCCATCCTGATGTCTTCTTTAGAGAAGTGTCTATTCATGTTTTCTGCCCATTTCTTCACTGGATTATTTGTTTTTCGGGTGTGGAGTTTGGTGAGCTCTTTATAGATTTTGGATACTAGCCCTTTGTCCGATATGTCATTTGCAAATATCTTTTCCCATTCCCTCGGTTGCCTTTGAGTTTTGTTGATTGTGTCCTTTGCTGTGCAGAAGCTTTTTATCTTCATGAGGTCCCAGTAGTTCATTTTTGCTTTTAATTCCCTTGCCTTTGGGGATGCATCAAGTAAGAAATTGCTACAGCTGAGGTCAGAGAGGTCTTTTCCTGCTTTCTCCTCTAGGGTTTTGATGGTTTCCTGTCTCACATTCAGGTCCTTTATGCATTTTGAGTTTATTTTTGTGAATGGTGTGAGAAAGTGGTCTAGTTTCAACCTTCTGCATGTTGCTGGCCAGTTCTCCCAGCACGATTTGTTAAAGAGACTGTCTTTTTTTCATTGGATATTCTTTCCTGCTTTGTCAAAGATTAGTTGGCCATACGTTTGTGGGTCTAGTTCTGGGGTTTCTATTCTATTCCATTGGTCTATGTGTCTGTTTTTGTGCCAATACCATGCTGTCTTGATGATTACAGCTTTGTGCTAGAGGCTGAAGTCTGGGATTGTGATACCTCCTGCTTTGGTCTTCTTCAATATTACTTTGGCTATTCTGGGCCTTTTGTGGTTCCATATGAATTTTAGGATTGCTTATTCTAGCTTCAAGAAGAATACTGGTGCCATTTTGATTGGTATTGCATTGAATGTGTAGATAGCTTTGGGTAGTATTGACATTTTGGCAATATTTGTTCTTCCAATCCATGAGCACGGAATGTTTTTCCATTTCTTTATATCTTCTTCAATTTCCTTCATAAGCTTTCTATAGTTTTCAGCATACAGATCTTTTACATCTTTGGTTAGATTTATTCCTAGGTATTTTATGCTTCTTGGTGCAATTGTGAATGGGGTCAGTTTCTTTATTTGTCTTTCTGTTGCTTCATTATTAGTGTATAAGAATGCAACTGATTTCTGTACATTGGTTTTGTATCCTGCAACTTTCCTAAATTCATGTATCAGTTCTAGCAGATTTCTGGTGGAGTCTATCGGATTTTCCATGTATAATATCATGTCATCTGCAAAAAGGGAAAGCTTGACTTCATCTTTGCCAATTTTGATGCCTTTGATTTCCTTTTGTTGTCTGATTGCTGATGCTAGAACTTCCAACACTATGTTAAACAACAGCGGTGAGAGTGGACATCCCTGTCGTGTTCCTGATCTCAGGGAAAAAGCTCTCAGTTCTTCCCCATTGAGGATGATATTAGCTGTGGGCTTTTCATAAATGGCTTTTATGACCTTTAAGTATGTTTCTTCTATCCCGACTTTCTCGAGGGTTTTTTTTTTTTCCAACGTTTTTTTTTTTTTTTTTTTTTTTTTTTTTTTTTTGGGACAGAGAGAGACAGAGCATGAACGGGGGAGGGTCAGAGAGAGGGAGACACAGAATCGGAAACAGGCTCCAGGCTCCGAGCCATCAGCCCAGAGCCTGACGCGGGGCTCGAACCCACGGACTGCGAGATCGTGACCTGGCTGAAGTCGGACGCTTAACCGACTGCGCCACCCAGGTGCCCCTCTCGAGGGTTTTTATTAAGAAAGTTTGCTGAATTTTGTCAAAGGCCTTTTCTGCATCGATTGACAGGATCATATGATTCTTATCTTTTCTTTTATTAATGTGATGTATCACGTTGATTGATTTGCGAAAGTTGAACCAGCCCTGCATCCCAGGAATGAATCCCACTTGATCATGCTGAATAATTCTTTTTATATGCTGTTGAATTCAATTTGCTAGTATCTTATTGAGAATTTTTGCATCCATATTCATCAGGGATATTGGCCTGTAGTTCTCTTTTTTTACTGGGTCTCTGTCTGGTTTAGGAATCAAAGTAATACTGGCTTCATAGAATGAGTCTGGAAGTTTTCCTTCCCTTTCTATTTCTTGGAATAGCTTGAGAAGGATAGGTATTATCTCTGCTTTAAACGTCTGGTAGAACTCCCCTGGGAAGCCATCTGGTCCTGGACTCTTATTTGTTGGGAGATTTTTGATGACTGATTCAATTTCTTCGCTGGTTATGGGTCTGTTCAAGCTTTCTATTTCCTCCTGATTGAGTTTTGGAAGCGTGTGGGTGTTTAGGAATTTGTCCATTTCTTCCAAGTAGTCCAGTTTGTTGGCATATAATTTTTCATAGTATTCCCTGATAATTGCTTGTATCTCTGAGGGATTAGTTGTAATAATTCCATTTTCATTCATGATTTTATCTATTTGGGTCATCTCCCTTTTATTTTTAAGAAGCCTGGCTAGAGGTTTATCAATTTTGTTCATTTTTTCAAAAAACCAACTCTTGGTCTCATTGATCTGCTCTACAGTTTTTTTAGATTCTATATTGTTTATTTCTGCTCTGATCTTTATTATTTCTCTTCTTCTGCTGGGTTTCGGGTGTCTTTGTTGCTCTGCTTCTATTTCCTTTAGGTGTGCTGTTAGATTTTGTATTTGGGATTTTTGTTGTTTCTTGAGATAGGCCTGGATTGCAATGTATTTTCCTCTCAGGACTGCCTTCGCTGCATCCCAAAGCGTTTGGATTGTTGTATTTTCATTTTCGTTTGTTTCCATATATTTTTTAATTTCTTCTCTAATTGCCTGGTTGACCCATTCATTCTTTAGTAGGGTGTTCTTTAACCTCCATGCTTTTGGAGGTTTTCCAGACTTTTTCCTGTGGTTGATTTCAAGCTTCATAGCATTGTGGTCTGAAAGTATGCATGGTATAATTTCAATTCTTGTAAACTTATGAAGGGCTGTTTTGTGACCCAGTATGTGATCTACTTGGAGAATGTTCCATGTGCACTCGAGAAAAAAGTATATTCTGTTGCTTTGGGATGCAGAGTTCTAAATATATCTGTCAAGTCCATCTGATCCAATGTATCATTCAGGGCCCTTGTTCCTTTATTGACCATGTGTCTAGATGATCTATCCATTTCTGTAAGTGGAGTGTTAAAGTCCCCTGCAATTACCACATTCTTATCAATAAGGTTGCTTATGTTTGTGAGTAATTGTTTTATATATTTGGGGGCTCCTGTTAGCTCTTCCTGATGGATAGACCCTGTAATTATTATATAATGCCCTTCTTTATCTCTTGTTACAGCCTTTAATTTAAAGTCTAGTTTGTCTGATGTAAGTATGGCTACTCCAGCTTTCTTTTGACTTCCAGTAGCATGATAAGTAGTTCTCCATCCCCTCACTCTCAATCTGAAGGTGTCCTCAGGTCTAAAATGAGTCTCTTGTAGACAGCAAGTAGATGGGTCTTGTTTTTTTTATCCATTCTGATACCCTGTGCCTTTTGGTTGGCGCATTTAGTCCATTTACATTCAGTGTTATTATAGACAGATATGGGTTTAGAGTCATTGTGATGTCTGTAGGTTTCATGCTTGTAGCGATGTCTCTGGTACTTTGTCTCAGGATCCTTCTTAGGATCTCTTGTAGGGCTGGTTTGGTGGTGATGAATTCCTTCAGTTTTTGTTTGTTTGGGAAGACCTTTATCTCTCCTTCTATTCTAAATGACAGACTTGCTGGATAAAGGATTCTCGGCTGCATATTTTTTTCTGTTCATCACATGGAAGATCTCCTGCCATTCCTTTCTGGCCTGCCAAGTTTCAGTAGAGAGATCAGTTACGAGTCTTATAGGTCTCCCTTTATATGTTACAGCATGTTTATCTCTAGCTGCTTTCAGAATTTTCTCTTTATCCTTGTATTTTGCCAGTTTCACTATGATATGTCATGCAGAAGATCGATTCAAGTTATGTCTGAAGGGAGTTCTCTGCCTCTTGGATTTCAATGCCTTTTTCCTTCCCCAGATCAGGGAAGTTCTCAGCTATGATTTCTTCAAGTACCCCTTCAGCACCTTTCCCTCTCTCTTCCTCCTCTGGAATACCAATTATGCGTATATTATTTCTCTTTAGTGCATCACTTAGTTCTCTAATTTTCCCCTCATACTCCTGGATTTTTTATCTCTCTTTTTCTCAGCTTCTTCTTTTTCCATAATTTTATCTTCTAGTTCACCTATTCTCTCCTCTGCCTCTTCAATCCGAGCCGTAGTTGTCTCCATTTTATTTTGTAGCTCATTGATAGCATTTTTTAGTTCCTCCTGGCTGTTCCTTAGTCCCTTGATCTCTGTAGCAAGAGATTCTCTGCTGTCCTTTATACTGTTTTCAAGCCCAGAGATTAATTTTATGACTATTATTCTAAATTCACTTTCTGTTATATTGTTTAAATCATTTTGATCAGTTTGTTAGCTGTTGTTCTTTCCTGGACGTTTTTCTGAGGGGAATTCTTCCATTTCGTCATTTTGGATAGTCCCTGGAGTGGTGCAGGACTGTGGGGCACTTCCCCTGTGCTGTCTTGAATAACTTGCGTTGGTGGGTGGGGCCACAGTCAGACCTGATGTCTGCCCCCAGCCCACCACTGGGGCCACAGTCAGACTGGTGTGTGCCTTCTCTTCCCCTCTCCTAGGGGCGGGATTCACTGTGGGGTGGCGTGGCCGGTCTGGGCTACTTGCACACTGCCAGGCTTGTGGTGCTGGGAATCTGGCGTATTAGCTGGTGTGGATCAGCAAGGTGCACGGGGGCGGGAGGAGCAGGCTCAGCTCGCTTTTCCTTCAGAGATCTGCTTCGGGAGGGGCCCTGCAGCACTGGGAGGGAGTCAGACCCGCCGGAGGGGTGGATCCGCAGAAGCACAGCGTTGGGTGTTTGCGTGGTGCAAGCAAGTTCCCTGGCAGGAACTGGTTCCCTTTGGGATTTTGGCTGGGGGATGGGCGAGGGAGATGGTGCTGGCGAGCGCCTTTGTTGCCCGCCAAGCTGAGCTCTGTCATGGGGGGCTCAACAACTCTCCCTCCCGTCGTCCTCCAGCCTTCCCGTTCTCCGAGCAGAGCTGTTAGCTTATAACCTTCCAGATGTCAAGTCCCGCTTGCTGTCGGAACACACTCCATCCAGCCCCTCAGCTTTCGCCAGCCAGACTCGGGGGCTCTGCTTGGCCGGCAGGCCGCCCCTCCGCCCAAGCTCCCTCCCGCCAGTCTGTGGAGCGCGCACCGCCTCGCTGCCCTTCCTACCCTCTTCCGTGGGCCTCTCATCTGCGCTTGGCTCCGGAGACTCCATTCTGCTAGTCTTCTGGCGGTTTTCTGGGTTATTTAGGCAGGTATAGGTGGAATCTAAGTGATCAGCAGGACGCGCAGTAAGCCCAGCGTCCTCCTACGCCACCATCTTCCAGGATCCCAATAATTCTGAGATTTTAAATAACAGAGAAATATTCACTGAGTTGTCTATGTGATGCTTGAATTAATAAAAATTAAAAGGTAAATTTAGTGAAAACAACCTCTATTTTAATTCTTCTAAGACTCATATTATCATAGACATTAAAACTGTGAAAGGACTAACCGTCTTGTTTATGTACTTAAATTGCTTCTTAAATTTCTGTGCTATTTATGACTTAAATTTCCTCTAAATGTTTTGGCATTGTATATGTAATATAAAGTAACCAGTTGCTTTGATATGACAGACGCCTTAAATAGTGTTAATTCAATCTACACTGAACTTTGAAACATCAGTGATAGAAACAATATTTTAGCTATTATTAAAAAAATTAAGTTGTGGCTATTTTAAAAACCATATACTCTTTAAAAAAATATCTGACTATATGCTTCAATTTTACTCAGATAAGTTTCAATCTTCATAGGAAATGTATACAGAATGCAACAAAGACTTCCCATTATGCAGATTTTTGTAGAAAGTGACTGCTATCCTCAGTTGAGAATGAAAAATGATCTCCAGGCAATGTTGGTGGATCACTAAGAAACTTCAAGGTCCAAATGGTATTTATATTTTCTTCTTTCAATTAAAGGCCATAACATAAGATGAAAAAGACAAAATACCATAAGTAAAGGGCTGGCTACACTACAAATCTTCCAGAATGAGATTTTTCTCATTCTCTCTCACTGGGCTGTCTTTTTCTGAGACAAGAGTATATCCATAAGATCTCAAAAAGTGTTTTTTTTGGAGATTTTACAATCAAATCAATGAAGTTTTTTTTTAAATACACTGTGATGTGCATGTATACCTTCAAATTAATGTTTTCTTATCTTTTGGGTAAATACCAAGTGATGCAATTACTGGATTGTAGAGTAGTTCTATTTTTAATTTTTTGAGGCACCTTCATTCTGTTTTCCACATTTGCTGCACCAGTCTGTATTCTCACCAACATTGTAAAACCGTTTCTTTTTTTCTACATCCTGACCAACAATTGTCTCTGTTTTTTATTTTAGTCATTCTGACAGGTGTGAGATGATATCTCATGGTTTTCTGATCTGTACTTCCCTGATGATGAGTGATGTTGAGCATCTTTTCATGTTTTGTTGGCCATCTCTATGTTCTCTTTGGATAAATGTCTGTTGATGTCTTCTGCTCATTTTCTAATTGGATTGTGTGTGTGTGTGTGTGTGTGTGTGTGTGTGTTGAGCGATGAGTTGTATAAGTTCTTTGTACCATTTGCAAATATTTTCTCCCATTCCATAGGCTTCCCTTTGGTTTTGTTGATTGTTTCCTTCCATATTTTCATGTAGTCCTAATAATTTATCTTCGCTTTCATTTCCCTTGCCTCAGAAGACATATCTAGAAAGATGTTGCTATAACCAATGTCAGAGAAACTACTGCCAGTGCTCTCTTCTAGAATTTTTATGGTTTCAAGTCTCACATTTAGGTCCTTAATCCATTTTGAGTTTATTTTTGTGTATGGTGTAAGAATGTTGTCCAATTGCATTCTTTTGCATGTAGCTGTCCAGTTTTCCCAACACGATTTGTTGAAGAGACTTTTTCCCATTGCATATCCTTTTCTTCATTGTCAAAAATTAATCAACCATTTAATTTGGGTTTATTTCTAGGCTTTCTATTATGTTCCATTGATCTATGTGTCTATTTTTGTGCCAGCACCACAGTGTTTTGATTACTACAGCTGTTTAGTATAACTTGAAATCTAGAATTGTGATACGTCCACCTTTGTTTTTCTTTGTCAAGATTGCTTTGCCTATTTGGGGTCTTTTATGGCTTCATATAATTTTTTTAATTGTTTGTTCTACCTCTGTAAAAAATGTTACAGGCATTTTGATAGAGATTGTATTAAATGTGTAGATTGTTTTAGGTAGTATAGATATTTTCACAATTTTTGTTCTTCCCATCGATGAGAATGGGATGTCTTTCCATTTTTTTGTGTCATTTTCAATTGCCTTCATCAATGTTTTATAGTTTTCAGAGGACAGATATTTTACCTCTTTGGTTAGGTTTATTCCTAGGTATCTTATGGTTTTTGGTGCAATTGTAAATGGGATTGCTTTCTTACTTTCTCTTTCTGCTACTTCATTATTAGTGTGTAGAAATGCAACAGATTTCTGTACACTGGTGTTGTATCTTTCAACCCTACTCAATTCATTTATCAGGTCTAGTATTTTTTTGGCAGAGTCTTTAGGGTTTTCTAAATATATTATCATGCCATCTGCAAATAGTGAAAGTTTTACTTTTTCCTTACCAATTTGGATGCCTATTATTTCTTTTTGTTGTCTCTTTGCTGTGGCTATAACTTCCACTATTATGTTGAATAAAAGTGGTGAGAGTGGACATCCTTACCTTATGCCTGACCTTAAGGGAAAAGCTCTCAGTTTTTCCCCATTAAGTATGATGCTAGCTTTTTTATTTCTTTTAATAAACCTCATCTTCAAAAAAAATGGGAAAGGTAGATATATATTATGGCTCTGGGAACCAGAAAATCTTTGATGGAGACTGCTTAGGATTTAAAGAGAATTCCATATTTTCCTCTTTTTAATCTACCCCAGGCAAGAGAGTTTACTGGTTAGCAAATAGTGTGAGCCCTGGAATTAAATCAAACCTGAATTCCAAACCTGGATTCTTCACAAACTGTCAATGTTTTAAATGCAAAAACTTTGTTTTCTTTACTAATGTGTACAGTGTCCACAGAAGAGTGTTTATCATATAGTAGGCATTCCACAGATAAATTAATTTAGAATAATAAGGTACAAATATTCAAGTTTGTCTAGACACTATCACTGTTAAAATTGCACAAATATCCACTTAAATTTTTTAGATAAAGCTACATATGATTAAACCTTATACTTCATGAACTTAGATGTTTTCATCTTAATTGCCTCTTATATATTTGTCCTCTTGCTAATTGCAAATTTCTAGTTTTAAGCTTAGAATAAGTTAAATTCCCTACTCTGACAAAGTTGGTTGAGAAATTTGTCCATGAGGATGAAAGGCGCTAGGAACAGATGGCAAATTGAACACATCTGTCTACTTTCCCACCTTTACATACCACTAAAAACAGAAGGAAATAAATTCCTTTGTTTTAAAATTTTTATTGTTTATTTATTTTTGAGAGAGAGAGAGAGAGAGAGAGAGAGAGACAGAGAGAGACAGAGTGTGAACAGGGGAGGGGCAGAGAGAGAGGGAGACACAGATCCAAGGCAGGCTCCAGTCTCTGAGCTGTTAGTGCAGATACAGATGTAAGGTTCGAAACCACGACCCGTAAGATCGTGACCTGAGCCAAAGTCGGACACTTAACTTAATGAATCACCCAGGCACCCTGCAGGAAAGAAATTTCCAATGGTAAAAAACAATAACAATGGGGAAAATTAAAAGGGAAAAACACCAATCAAACTTCCAAGTACAGAAAGCAAATAGACCCAGAAATGACTTAGCCAACCTGAAGAAGTTTTATTAAAACTTGTCGGAGGGAGGAGTTAAAATGGAAGAGCAGCATAGAGACACTGAACTTGTCTCATTCCTGAAACGCAGCCAGATCAGAACCAAACCATTTTGAACACCTAGGAAACTGATCTGTGGATATTGAGCATTTTTTCATGTGTCAGTTGGCCATCTGGATGTCTTCTTTGGAGAAGTGTCTATTCATGTCTTTTGCCCATTTCTTCACTGGATTATTTGTTTTTTGGGTGTTGATTTTGATAAGTTCTTTATAGATTTTGGATACTAACCCTTTATCTGATATGTCGTTTGCAAATATCTTCTCCCATTCTGTCAGTTGCCTTTTAGTTTTGCTGATTGTTTCCTTCGCTGTGCAGAAGTTTTTATTTTGATGAGGTCCCAGTAGTTCATTTTTGCTTTTGTTTCCCTTGCCTCCTGAGAGGTGTTGAGTAAGAAGTTGCCGTGGCCAAGATCAAAGAGGCTTTTGCCTGCTTTCTCCTTGAGGATTTCGAGGACTTCCTGTCTTACATTGAGGTCTTTCATCCATTCTGAGTTTATTTTTGGGTATGGTGTAAGAAAGTGGTCCAGGTTCATTCTTTTACATGTCGCTGTCCAGTTTTCCCAGCACCACTTGCTGAAAAGACTGTCTTTATTCCATTGGATATTCTTTCCTGCTTTGTCAAAGATTAGCTGGCCATACATTTGTGGGTCTATTTCTGGGTTCTCTATTCTGTTCCATTGATCTGAGTGTATGTTCTTGTGCCAGTACCATACTGTTTTGATGGTTACAGCTCTGTGTATAGCTTGAAGTCTGGTATTGTGATGCCTTCTGCTTTGGTTTTCTTTTTCAAGATCACTTTGGCCAGTCGGGGGTCTTTTCTGGTTCCATACAAATTTTAGATTATTTGTTCTAGCTCTGTGAAGAATGCTGATGTTACTTTGATAAGGATTGCATAGAATATGTAGATTGCTTTGGGTAGTATTGACATTTTAACAATATTTGTTCTTCCTATCTAGGAGCATGGAATCTTTTTCCATTGTTTGGCGTCATCTTCAATTTCTTTCATAAGCTTTCTAGAGTTTTCAGTGTATAGATTTTTCACTTCTTTGGTTAGATTTATTCCTAGGTATTTTATGGTTTTTTGTGCAACTGTAAATGGGATCGATTCTTTGATTTCTCTTTCTGTCACTTCCTTGGTGGTGTACGGGAATGCAACTGATTTCTGTGCATTGATTTTATATCCTGCAAATTTGCTGAATTCATGAATCAATTCTAGCAGTTTTTTGGTGGAATCTTTTGGGTTTTCCATATAGAGTATCATGTCATCTGTGAAGAGTGAAAGTTTGACCTCCTCCTGGCTGATTTGGATGCCTTTTATTTCTTTGTGTTGTCTGATTGCAGAGGCTAAGATTTCCAATACGATGTTGAATAACAGTGGTGAGAGTAGACATCCCTGTCTTGTTCCTGACCTTAGGGAGAAAGCTCCCAGTTTTTCCCCATTGAGGATCATATTAGCGTTGGGTCTTTCATATATGGCGTTTATGATTTCAAGGTATGTTCCTTCTATACCTACTTTCTTGCGGGTTTTTATCAAGAAAGGATGCTGTATTTTGTCAAATGCTTTCTCTGCATCTATTGAGAGGATCATATGGTTCTTGTCCTTTCTTTTATCGATGTGATGAATCAAGTTAATTGTTTTGTGGATATTGAACCAGCCCTGCATCCCAGGCATAAATCCCACTTGGTCCTGGTGAATAATGTTTTTAATGTATTGTTGGATCTGGTTGGCTAATATCTTGTTGAGTATTTTTGCATCTATTGATCTGAGGATAAATGCAACAATCTGCATAACTGGAGTCACGGGTCATGTTGCAGAGAGGTGAACTGGGGAGAGAAAAGCTGTGGAGGGTAGGGAGCTGTTTTCTTGCAGAAAGGACAGAGAGAGAAAAAGAAAAGTGGAGATGCTGTGTATCAGCATTGTGCAAGAACAGCACTTTCCCTGAAAGTGGCTGGAAAGAAAGAGAGAAAGAGTAAGAACACTCACAGGGACTGAACAAGAAATTTGTTCCCCCAACTACTGACAGGGAGAAAGGAGAGGGTTTTAATACCATGAGGATTCTATAAACAGCAGAGTGCAGAGTCTGAAGTTTTGGAGCTCAGTACCTGGCAGTGATCTGGTGAGAAAGTAGGGTGAATCCCCAGGAGCAGGCCGTGGGGTCAAGGGGTGCCACACAGGGAGAAGCAGTTCCCCTGTTTGGAGAGCATTTGGTAGAGGCCATACAGCTACCCCATAGGCAAAGGTCTCAGCGGACCCCAGAAAGCATCTACATTTGCTGGTATTGATTGGGACAAGGATGCCAGTGTGGGGAAACCTGGCAGTGGCTATGTATTATGATTTGCCTTAATCTCTGAACCTCTGCCACTGCCTGATCGCATGAACATTTTCTGGGGCAAGCTGGCACCCAGGTATTGCTCAGTGAGAACCTCCCCCAGAGAGTCAGTGTGGGTCCAAGCTACAGGGGTCTCTGAAGTGTGGGGTTTTGGAACACAACCCCATCTGAGACAAAACTCTGGAGGGAGGTGCCCCCTGGCAGGTGAACAGCTTGGACATGGACAGGGTAGAGGTAGGGAGTGGACAGGGGCCTGAGACAAAGGAGGGGTGCTTGATTGCTGGTCAGTGAGAGAACGAAGTTCTTGCACCAGAGACTAGGATGCTAGCTCTCCCTTGTACACACAGACCCATCCCAGTAAGCTAAGCTGCACCACCTTGTGGAGACTGAAGCTGTTACACCAAGTCCTGCCCAACTGTGCCCTCCAAGCACATCCCCCAGAAGACCAACACTCTGCCTGCTTAGTGTACAGACTATAGAGTGATTCATAATTTCAGTTCTAGAGGAAACTGGATGTAACTTCATTCAGGTTTTATTCTATTTGCTGGTTCATTTATTTGTGCATTTTCTTTGTTTCTGTTTTGCTTTAATTGTTTTCTTTTTTTCTCTCTTTTCTTTCTGTTTCTTGGATACAGAAAGAGGAAAATTTTATTTTTATTTTTTTACAACATATTTTATTTAAAAATGTTTTCTTCTATTTCATTTTATTTTATTCTATTTTATTATATAAACTTTTAACTATAGAAATTTTTAGCTTTATTTTTTCTTTCCTTTCCCTTTTTTCTATACTGAATCAAGCTTCTTTCAGCATGCAGACTGAAAAACACCTAGGACCTAGCTTCTTTTATTTGATTTTTTTGTTTTCTTCTTAGTTTTTTAACTTTAATTTTTTATTTTATAATTTTTTTTCTTCTTCCAAAATGATAAAATGAAGGAATTCACCCCAAAATAAAGAATAGGAAGAAATGACAGCCAGGGACTTAACCAACACATATATATGTAAGATGTCTGAACTAGAATTTAGAACCACAATAATAAGAATACCAGCTGGGGTTGAAAAAGCATAGAAGACGCCAGAGAATCCTTTCTGTGGAGATAAAAGAAATAAAATCTAGTCAGGCCAAAATTAAAAATGCTATAACTGAGATACAATCTTGAATGGATACCATGATGGCAAGGATGGATGAAGCAGAGCAGTGAATCAGTGATATAGAGGATAAAATTATGGAGAATAATGAAGCAGAAAAAAAGAAGGAAACATAGGCAAAAGATCATGATACAAGACTTAGAGAACTCAGTGACTTACTAAAAAGGAATAACATCTGAGTCATAGGAGTCCCAGAAGATGAAAAGAGAGAAAAAGGGCAGAAGATTTATGTGAGCAAATTATAGCAGTAAACATTACTAATCTTGGGAAGGACACAGATATCAAAATCCAAGAAGCACAGAGAACTCACGTTATATTAAACAAAAACTGACCATCATCAAGGCATATCATAGTCAAATTCACAAAATACACAGACAAGGAAAGAATTATGAAAGCAGCAAGGGGGAAAAAAGTCCTTAACATATAAAGGAAAAGAGATCAAGTTCTCAGAGGACTTATCCACAGAAATTTGGCAGGCCAGAAAGGAGTGACAGGATAGATTCAACATGCTGAATTGGAAAAATATGCAGCCAAGAATTCTTTATCTAGGAAGGCTGTCATTCAAAATAGGAGGAAAGATAAAGAGTTTCCCAAATGAACAAAAATTAAAGGAGCTCATGACCACTAAACCAATCCTGCAAGTAATTTTAAGGGAAATTTTTCAGTGGAGAAAAGACAAAACAAAACAAAAATGATAAAAAGCAACAAAGACTAGAAAGGACCAGAGAACATTACCAGAAACACCAACTCTACAAGCAATACATTGGCACTAAATTCATATCTTTCAGTATTCACTCTAAATGTCAATGGACTAAATGCTCCAATTAAAAGACATAAGGTATCAGAATGGATAAGAAAACAAGACCATCTATATGCTGCTTACAAGAGACTCATTTTAGACCTAAAGACACCTGCAGATTGAAAGTAAGGGGATGGAGAACCATCTATCATGCTAATGGTCATCAAAAGAAAGTGGGAGTAGCCATACTTATATCAGACAAACTAGATTTTAAAATAAAGACTGTAGCAAGAGATGAAGAAGGGCATTATATTATAATTAAGGGGTTTATCTACCAAGATTAGCTAACAATTGTAAATATTTATGCCCCAATGTGAAAGCACCCAAATATACAAATAAATTAATCAGAAACATAAAGAAACCCATTGATATTAATACCATAATAGTAAGGAATTTCAACACCCCACTTACAACAATGCACAGATCATGAAAGCAAAATACCAACAAGGAAACAATGGCTTTGAATGACACACTGGCCAGGATGAACTTAACAGATAAATTCAGAACATTTCATCCTAAAGCAGCAAAATTATACATTCTTCTCAAATGCACATGGAACATTCTCCAGAATAGATCACATACTGGGTCACAAATCAACCCTCAACAAGTACAAAAAGATCGAGTTCATACTTTGCATATTTTCAGACCACAAAGCTATGAAACTCGAAGTCAACCAAAAGAAAAAATTTGGGAAGACCATGAAGACTTGGAGATTAAAGAACATCCTACTAAAGAATGAAAGGGTTAACCAAGAAATCAAAAAGTACATTTTAGCCAATACAAATGAAAACACGACAGTCTAAAACCTCTGGGATACAGCAAAGGTAGTCATAAAAGGGAAGTATATAGCAATCCAGGCCTTCCTAAAGAAAGAAGAAAGGTCTCAAATACAAAACCTAACCTTACACCTAAAAGACCTGAAAGAAGAACAGAATGTAAAGCCCAAAACCAGCAAAAGAGGGGAAATAATAAAGATTAGAGCAGAAATCAATGATATAGAAATGAAACAAAACAAAACAAAACAGTAGAACAGATCAGTGAAACCAGGAGCTGGTTCCTTGAAAGAATTAACAAAACCCCTAACCTAAAATCATGAATGAAAGAGAAGAGATCACAACCAATGCAACAGAAATACAAACAATAATAAGAGAATATTATGAGAAATTATATGCCAACAAATTGGGCAATCTGGAAGAAATGGACAAATTCTTAGAAACATATAAACTACCAAAACTGAAACAGGAAGAAATAGAAAATTTGAACAGACCCATAACCAGTAAAGAAATTGAATCAGTAATCAAAAATCTCCCAACAAAAAAGAGTCAAGGGCTGGATGCCTTTAGAGAGGAATTCTCCCAAACATTTAAAGAAGAGTTAACACCTATTATTTTGAAGCTGCCCCAAAAAATAGAAATGGAAAGAAAACTTGCAAACTTATTCTACAAGGCCAGCATTACCTTGATTCCAAAACCAGACAAAGACCCCACTAAAAAGGAGAACTACAGACCAACTTCCCTGATGATCTTGGATGCAAAAATTCTCAACAAGATACTAGCAAACCGGATCCAACAATACATTAAAGAATTATTCAACATGAAAAAGTGAGATATTTACCTGGGATGCAGGGCTAGTTTAATATCTGCAAATCAATCAATGTGATACATAACATTAATAAAAGAAAGGATAAGAAGCACATGATCCTCTCAATAGATGCAGTAAAATCATTTGAAAAAATATAGCATCCTTTCTTGATAAAAACTCTCAAGAAAGTAGGGAAAAAAGAACATACTTCAAGATTATAAAGGCCATATACTAAAGATCCACAGCTCATATCATCTTCAATGGGGAAAACCTGAGAGTTTTCCCCCTAATGTCAGGAACATGACATAGATGTGCACTCTCACCACAGTTATTCGACATATTGTTGGAAGTCCTAGTGTCAGCAATCAGACAACAAAAAGAAATAAAAGGTATCCAAATCATCAAGGAGGAAGTCAAACTTTCATTCTTTGCAGATGACATGATACTCTATGTGGAAAACCCAAAAGACTCCACCAAAAAACTGCTATAACTGATAAATGAATT
Organism: Panthera uncia; assembly: GCF_023721935.1. Lineage (NCBI taxonomy): Eukaryota > Metazoa > Chordata > Mammalia > Carnivora > Felidae > Panthera > Panthera uncia. The sequence goes on from NC_064813.1 coordinate 21,406,775, forward strand.
CAGCAAAGTTGCAGGATATAAAATCAATGTACAGAAATAGGTTACATTTCTATACACCAATAATGAAGCAACAGAAAGAGAAATCAAGGAATCAATTCCATTTACAATTGCACCAAAAACCATAAAATACCTAGGAATAAACCTAACCAAAGAGGTGAAAAATCTAAATACTGAAAACTATAGAAAGCTTATGAAAGAAATTGAAAAAGACACAAAAATGGGAAAACATGCCATGCACATAGATTGGAAGAACAAATATTGTTAAAATGTTGATACTACCCAAAGCAATCTACAGATTCAATGTAATCCTTATCAAAATAATGCCAGCATTATTCACAGAACTAGAACAAACAATTCTAAAATTTTTGTGAAAACAGAAAAGACCCTGAATAGCCAAAGTAATGTTGAAAAAGAAAACCAGTGCTGGAGGCATAACAATTCCGGACTCCAAGCTGTATTACAAAGCTGTAAGCATCAAGGAAGTATGGTACTGGCACAAAAACGGACACTCAGATCAATGGAACAGAATAGAAAACCCAGAAATGGACCCACAAATGTATGGCCAACTAATCTTTGACAAAGCAGGAAAGAATATACAATGGAGAAAAGAGAGTCTCTTCAGCAAATGATGTTGGGAAAACTGGACAGTGACATGGAGAAGAATGAACCTGGACCACTTTCTTTTACCATACACAAACATAAACTCAAAATGGATGAAAGACCTAACCATAAAACAGGAAGCCATCGAAATCCTAGTCTAGAAAACAGGCAACAACCTCTTTGACCTTGGCCTCAGCAACTTCTTACTCAACACATCTCCAGAGGCAAGGGGAAACAAAAGCAAAAATGAACTATTGGGACCTTATCAAGATACAAAACTTCTGCACAGCAAAGGAAATAATCAGCAAAACTAAAAGGCAACTGATGGAATAGAAGAAGATATTTGCAAATGACATATCAGATGAAGAGTTAGAATCCAAAATCTATAAAGAACATATCAAACCCAACACTGAAAAAACAAATAATCCAGTGAAGAAATGGGCAAAAGGCATGAATAGACAGTTTTCCAAAAAAGATAGTCATATGGCTAACAGACACATGAAAAGATGCTCAACATCTCATTATCAGGGAAATACAAATCAAAACCACAATGAGATACCACCTCACACCTGTCAGAATGGCTAAAATTAACAACTCAGGCAACAACAGATGTTGGCGAGGATGTGGAGAAAGAGAAACCCTTTGTACTGCTGGTAGGAATGCAAACTGGTGCAGCCACTCTGGTAAACAGTATGGAGGTTCCTCAACAAATTAAAAATAGAACTACCCTATAACCCAGCAATTGCAGTAGTAGGTATTTACCCAAAAGAGAAAAAATGCTGATTCGAAGGGCACATGCACCCCAATATTTATAGCAGCACTATTGACAATAGCCAAAGCATGGAAAGAGCCCAAATGTCCATCAACCGATGAATTGATAAAGAAGAAATGATATGTGTGCTTGTGTGTATGTATGTGTGTGTGTGTGTGTGTGTGTGTGTACATATACGCATATGTATATATATATATATATATATATATATATATATATTTAGTGGAATAGTACTTGATGATCAAAAAGAATGAAATCTTGCCATTTGCAGCAACGTGGATAGAACTAGAAAGTATTATGCTAAGCAAAATAAGTCAGAGAAAGATATCATGATTTCACTCATATGTGGAATTTAAGAAAACAACAGATGAACATAGGGGAAGGGAAGCAAAAATAAGATAAAAACAGAGAGGGAGACAAACCATAAGAGACTTTTAAATACAGAGAACAAACAGGGTTGCTGGAGGGTGTTGGGTGAGCAGGGTGGGCTAAATGGGCAATGGGCATTAGGAGGGCTCTTGTTGGGATGAGCACTGGGTGTTATGTAAGTGATGAATTACTAAATTCTATTCCTGAAGTCATTATTACACTACATGTTAACTAACTTGAATTTTAAAAAACAAAAACAAAAAACGTTTTAGGGTGCCTGGGTAGCTCAATCGTTAAGCATCTGACTTTGGCTTAGGTCATGATCTCATTGTTAGTGAGTCCCACACTGGGGTGAGCTCAAGCCCCAATTCAGGTAAAACATGAGCCCCACTTCTCTCTCTCTCTCTCTAACCCTTCATAGGATTCTCTCTCTGCCCCTCGCTCACTTGTACCCCCCCCAAAAAAAAACTTACAGAAAAAGTTGAAAACTAACTCTATTTGTGTCATAAAATATTTCTTACATAGTCCCAATTTTGTAGTAATTATAACATTTCATTGTGATTTTTACTTTCTTATCTCCTTTACTGAACTGTGATCCCCATGACATAGGGCATATAGTTTAATTTTCTTTGTATCCTCAGTACCTAGTCACTGCTGGTTAACACAAAGTAGGTGCTCATATTTATGGAACTAATAAATACATACTCATTTTATTGTAATAAATAAATATTCATGTAATTGCTATCTTTTGCCCATTAAATGCATTCTGTAAACTATAAGGTAACTACTCTTAGATTACAGAATATACATTCTATGAGGTGCTTTGAACCAATAGTTTCATTTCAGAAGTTTAATTTTCAAAGACTGCAAAAACACTTCTGTTGAGCATTCCCTATCAAAGGGTAGGCAGTCTATAAGTTGTTGTTGAATGAAAGTTCTTTGTTTTGAATGCCAATGGAAGGAAAATGAAATGACCAACATAATAAAACAAACAAGAACTAGGAAAGATACAATAAAGTAGGGGCAAGATAGAAAGGTTGAACTCATTAACATTATAAAGACTATTCAAGGGGCACCTGGGTGGCTCAGTCAGTTGAGCATTCAACTTGGGCTGAGGTCATGATCTCATGATTCATGAGTTCAAGCCCTGCATTGGGTTCTGTGCTGACAGCTCAGAGCCTGGAGCGTGCTTTGGATTCTGTGTCTTCCTCTCTCTGCCCTTCCCCTGCTCACACTCTGTGTATATCTCTCTCTCTCAAAAATAAATAATTTAAAAAAAAATAATAACAAAGACTGTATTCAAACATTTCTAGTATTTTTTTTACAAACAAAAAAATAAATCTTTTATTTATAAAAAATAAAATATTTTAATATGCAAGGCATTTCAGGGCACTAAAAAGTTAGAAGAAAATAGTTGTTTGGTGAATTTAGGAGGAAAATGGACCATGCCAAATGCAATTGTCAAGAAGGATAGTTCTTACAGCTGGACCAAGAAAATTTCTTGACCAGAAAAACTAATTTTTTCTTTCTGAAAACGGCAAGTGAATTTCTGAGTGAAATTTCCATGCTGGAAAGAGATAATTTTTTTTCTTCAAATAACATAAAATAGGTGGACAAAGATCGTATTTACCACAGAACTTGAAGTTCTTCATTGTTTTAGTTTGTCTTTGCCTTACTGTTAATGAACAGGCTTTGTAAATCTCTTATGTTAATCCTATTACCTGTTCAGAGCTATTTCTGCGAGGGTCATCAATATTCAGGGATCTTAAATCTGAGCTTAAACCTGTCCAAGTTCAAGTGGAGTTCAGTAAACAGGCCTTCTCATCTACTGAACATAACCAAGGATACGAGGCACATAGAATCAAACTGTGAGTCTGCAGGTAATCTTCTTCATACAATGTTTAAAATTTTACCTTGGGGGAAAGAATACTGATTTTAATGCTCATGGGTGTTCTTTTAAAATATTTCAAAGTAACATTCAGTAATGACTTATCTAACTGTAAAACAAATTCTGCGGATCTTTCCCTCTTAAAGAGATTGGCACTACTCATCTTCACTAATGTAAATTCAGAATAAACACATAATTTTGAGTCTGATATTCCAGACTCAAAGATAGTTATTTCAGATAGTTAAATAAAACCATGAATAGCGAATTAATTTTGAAATTTAAAATTCTTCAGTCCTCCCTTTGAGTGAAGAGAGAATTGAAGGAAAGAAGGGATGATTCCTTGCACTTTGCATTTAAAGATATGACTCCTGAGCTGTGAAAGGGAGTATTACGCTCAGTGAGAAAGCATTCTCAGGCTTAGAACCAGGCACTTAACCAGTTGTGTGTTCTTAATTTTTGTTTTTTGTTTTTTTTTTTTTTTGTATTACATTTTTGAGGTTTTTACAGGGAGGGGTTGTCTATTTAAGTGGGGATAATAATAGCTGTTTCAGAAGGTTACTTCAAAAATTTAATGACACAGAAGTAATGTTTTAAAAGAAAAGAAGAAAAGAATAGGGGCTTCTGGGTGGCTCAGTCGGTTAAGCAGCCGACTTTGGCTCAGGTCATGATCTCATGGTCCGTGAGTTCGAGCCCCCATCAGGCTCTGTGCTGACAGCTCGGAGTCTGGAGCCTGTGTCGGATTCTGTGTCTCCCTCTCTCTCTGCCCCTCCCCTGTTCATGCTCTGTCTCTCTCTGTCTCAAAAAGAAATAAACGTTAAAAAAAATAAAAATAAATAAAAGAAAAGAATACAGGGAGTTTGTGGATATTTGTTAAATTAGGTGCAATTTTTCTTTTGATTGATTATATTTTCTTCTATTTTGCCTCATTGTGGAGGTAATTATGATTAATAATAATCTTTACAGTTTGCCTCATGAAAATGAAGTAAAATTTTCCCATTGTTTTGTCATTGAGCTTTTTTATTAACTTCAAAAATAGCTTTCAACTATAGCATCCATTTATATATATATCCTATACGTATATATATCCTAACATTAAAGCTAGAAAAAATTTTAGAGGTCATCTAACTCATCATGGCAATTTTTTGAGTAAATATTATGTTTATAAAATGCATTTGAATTACAGAAGTTGTCAAAATATATATGAACCATTCATGATAATGCGCCTACTGTAATTATAACAGTAAGTGCTAAAGTAAGTATAGTTACGAGATATACAGATATTCAAAACAAGGTATCTGCTCTGAATTTCCAGCAAGATTCCAACATTTCTATTTGCTTCAGAACAACTAAGGAAATGTCTGTTTGTAGTAAGAGCAAACTTGAATAGGTTAGTGTCTTTTTCTTTCATAGGAGCAAAAACTCAGTTATAATTTGGAAGCTTATATTTTCCCAGGATATTTGTAACTGATGATACTGGCTGACAAATAGAAGACTGCCATTTGCTATGCATTCCTGACATACAAATTGTTTAAAAGACTCCTTACATCTTCCACCTGTCCAGTCTCACTTATAACAAAATGAGACTCAAAACAATTTGAGAAGAATAGGAACCACTAACCATTATATATACTCTGCAGTGTCTCTTATTAAAGTTTCTATCACAATTCTTCTATCTAAGTTGTTATGAACTTTAGATACCAGGGAGAGTGAAAGTGATAAAGGGATGTTTTCGATGGCATCAAGGTGTGTGTTTTATATGTAAGAGAAAGAAAAGTAACGTTTGCTTGGTGTCAACCATTTGCTCAGCATCTATTTGTGACAGCCATTTTGAGGATAGTGTGTGCTATAATCCATTCATGATTCTGCGGATTTATTAAAAAAAAAACTTTCATTACGATAAAAAACAATGTGATAGTTGACCTACTCCAAAATTAACAACTAGAATGACTAAAGGCAGCAACATAAATCCTGAGTATTGTAACTATCTCTGCAAAGTCCTCCTCCATTAAATAACCGAAATTCAGAAAAAATATATAAACCACTATGACAAAAATGGAAAATCAAATTTAAATCACCACCCCTCATTTTCCACTTATGTACTTTTCAGAAAATCTTACTATTGTTTTCCAGGCATTTTCATGTACATTTTATTAGTCTGTATTTCAGGCTAATTAGCCTGTATTACCTGTATTAATCAACCTGAATTAGCCTGTAATTCACCAAATGAATTTCCCCTCAGGTTTCACATTCTTAAATGTCTTAAATGTTTTATGGCAAACAGACCTTACTAGAAGTATATCAAAGTATTAGGATAAAGATAACCAAAGTATTAGCATAAATCAAAGTATTAGGATAAACTTTAGTTAATAAAATAGAATAGAAAACAATTCTGAGATAAATGTATAATATATGTGTGACTGTGTACACACACATGTACACACACACACACACACACACATACACACAGATATTCTTGGGTGGGAGAGATAATTAGACATAAGCAGTGCATAAATGCATTGATTCCAAAACAAAATTTATATTGATTTGACAACATCTATTATTAATTTTAAATATTTTATTTTAGTATTTAAAATTAGTAATTATTTACTAATTATCACTTTTGCTCAACATCTATTAAGTTCCTACAACTAAATATTACACATTTTACACGATACATTGCATATCATTTAATACTCACACAGCCTTTTGAAGTGGCCACTATTATTACTCCAATTTTACAAATAAGAAAACTAAAACACAGAGAGATTTTGTGATTTGTTCAAGGTCACCCAGTCAATAATTGGCAGGGTTATATATTTGAACCCAAGTGTTTATGTATTACTATGTTATACTGTCACTCGAAGTATTGTAATGCATGGTTCTTACCCACAAGAAGCTTAGCTACTCCTCAGAGAAGACATATATAATTAATCAATTGGAGAATTATTCAAGAAATTAACTGACATATTATGAAGCATAAAATTCCCTCTACACTGATACTGGACCTAACATAACATTACTCTTACTAGAAACCTCCAGTTCTCAATGTCAGTAAATAAAATAGAGAGGTGGGATAGAGAAAGAAGAAATTATGTCTTATGTGAAATCATTATAGCTATCTTTATGATTTGAGAGGTAATGGAGGTCTCCACAAACCCAGTAATAACTCCTATGATATGACATGGTGCTATTAGACCTATCTGATGTGAAATTCCCAGCACTTTTTTACTAATAAAGGAAAAGCAGAACTGTTTGCTATAGGAGTCCAATATGACATTGGGAAAGATAGTCATGGCAAGGGTTAAAACATCTGACATTAATATATTAGCATTGGTGAGAACATTAGCCTGGCTTAGTTGATCAGATTAGTTCACAGTCACCTTGGAAAACAGGAGAGCACAGACCTAAGGAGATGTATGGTTAGGGGTAGAAAAGGGTAGGATGTGAAGCCCTGTAAGAGTGACACCCTTAATAAAGCACAGATCAAGGCACAAAATCAGGGTTTCTATCAAAAATAAGTCAGTCAGAGAAATACAAATACTTCATGATTCCATTCACGTGGAATTTAAGAAACAAAACAAACTATCATGGATCGGGGGTGGGGGAGAAGAGAGGCAAACCAAGAAACAGACTCTTAACTATAGAGAACAAACTGATGGTTACCAGAGGAGAGGAGGGGGAAAGGGGTTAAATAGGTGATGAGGATTAAGGAGGGCAGTTGTGATGAGCACTGGGGTTGTATGCAAGTGTTGAATCACTAAATTGAACACCTGAAGCTGATATTACACTGTATGTTAACTAACTGGAATTTAAATAAAAACTAAACAAAAAAGAAGTGAAGGTGAAGCAGAATTTCTATAGATTTTTCTCCACCTAGCAATTAAAAAAATTTTTTTTCGCATTTATTTATTTTTGAGAGAGGGAGAGAGAGCACGAGTGGGAGAGGGACAGAGAGAGAGAGGGAGACACAGAATCTGAAGCAGGCTCCAGGCTCTGAGCTGTCAGGGCAGATCTCAGTGCGGGGCTCAAGCTCACGAACTGGGAGATCATGACCTGAGCCGAAGTCGGAAGCTTAACCAACTGAGCCACCCAGGTGCCTCTGTTTTATTTCTTAAATTCTACATGTGAGTGAAATCATTTTGTATTTGTCTTTCTCTGACTGACTTCTTTCACATAGCATGATACTCTCTAGTTCCATCTATGTTGTTACAAATGGCAAGATTTCATTCTTTGTTATGCCTGAATATTCTACATTCTATTGTAGTTAGTACAGACACCAATACTTTCCTTAGGGCATCAGTGCACCCCAGAAACTGGCCAAGGAAATAACTGGCATTTATATTATTTGGCATGCAGGGGCTTCCTGCCCTATATTTTTATAGAGCCTTCTATGTTATCTCAGGAATATGGGTCTAGAAGCAGGGAAAGAACTAGTGAAGAATCCAAAAAAATGGACAAGTTAATCCTAGGTATGCCTCATTGCACTAATTGTAATTCTTAGACGATAGATGGTGAATCCTGAGAAATCAAGAGGCTGCAAGGCTTCAGAAATTAAGGAAAAGGCAGGCTAGGCAGACTCAGAAATAACAGCCAGCATCTTCATAATTTAGATAATTTGTCACAAAACAGAACCAGGGGCTATGGACTGAATTGTGCCCCCCACAATTCATGTTGATGACCTAACTCTAACTGTGATGGTATTTTGAGATACTAATTAGTAAGGAAGGAAGGAATGGTTAAATGAGGGCACAAGGGTAGGGCCTTGATCCATAGATTTAGTGTCTTTACAAGAGGGGACACCAGAGAACTCAATCTCTACACCATGCAAGAACACAGAGTAGTGGCTGTTTGCAAGCCAGGAAGAGAAGCTTCACCAGAAAGCCCTGCCAAACCTTGATCTGGGACTCCTGGCCTACAAAACTGTGAGAAAATAAATTTCTGCCCCAGAAGACTATAGTATTTTGTTAAAATAGCCTGAGCAGACTAAGATACCAGGAAGTTATGTTTATGTGATTTCTGACAAATTGAAAAGAGGCAGACAGTTTGAAAGACTGAAGTGTTAGTTTTCAAATATATGCCACACATTGAGAAGATTTGGGGAGCTACATAATAATAGCACTAAGAAGCAAACAGACTTAATTTTAGAAATTGATCTTAAAGACTGTTGTTTCAATTACATTTAAAAATTCAAATACCATTCTTTGGAGTATACAGTTAATTCTTAAGCGGTTGATACGAATCCCATGAGTGAAATATCACTTGGCTGCCCAAATCTCCATACAAAGCTAAGTATAATGTTTCCATAACTTTGCATTTTCTAGTTTCAGTTTGATACAGAACTGACATATTATTGCATATTACACTTGCTTTTATTTACTTATACTATTTATTTATTTATGCTGTTACACTCAGCATAAATCAGTGAGGTTTAATGCAAAACAGAGACATTTATCATTCAAGTAACTACTATCTCAAGGAATTTAGGGACATGGTAGCTTATTGATCGATTATTTTTCATATTCTCATCTTGGTTTTAATGCTTCTATAAAAAATTAGGCTGATTTATTTGGTTAATTCATTCATTCCTTTTAGCATTTTATTGAGGTAATGAAAGAACAGAAAAAAATGAGGATTTTTGAGGTTTGAGAGTCAGACAAATTCGGATTGAACCCTGGCTCTATCTACTGCTACGAGCTCTGTGAGCTTTGGCAAGTCACGGAATCTCCTGAAACCTGAGAATCCATGTCTGAAAAATGAAGATAATAATTTTTTTGAGAATTAAAAATAGTATCTATAAAGTATCTAGCACATAGTGGTTTCTTTTAAAAATGACTGCTGTAGGGGCACCTGGGTGGCTCAGTGGGTTGAGTGTCTGACTTCGGCTCAGGTCATGATCTTTCAGTCTGTGAGTTCAAGCCCTGCATTGGGCTCTGTGCTGACAGCTCAGAGCCTGGAGCCTCCTTCAGATTCCGTGTCTCCTTCTCTCTCTGCCCTCACCCCCCTCCACTCTCTGCCTCTGCCTCTGTCTCTCTCAAAAATAAACAACATTAAAAAAATTTTTTTAAATGGCTGCTGTAACTTATGGAGTATTTATAACATGTGAAACAATTATAAGACAAAAACAAGTAAAAAACTTGTTCCTGTCCTCAAAAAAGCTTACAGTAGTGGAGGAAAAGGAATGTAAAAATAAGTCCTAAAAAAATTGTTGTGGATGCTAGGAGAGAAGTCAATCTAGAGCATAGTGGGGAGATGACTCTAGTTTTTGCAAATCTACCAGCAAACTACAATAGTTAGTATTGAAGGCAAAGCTCTTCTTCAGAACACTGAGAATGTACAAGTCAATTGTAAACTAGATAGTCTGATTAGATCAGGTCAATATATTTAAAATGATTAACAGATGTCATCATCACAGTATCATGTGAACAAGGATAATGATAATAATGAAATAGTTTAGGGGTAGATTTGGGGTTTTTAAAGAGTTTTTTAAACTAATGTCTAAGAATTTTACTCACTTCCTTTCTATTCTAGATCATCACTATGGGAGGTGTTAGAGTTTTAAGAGCAAAGTGTGAGAAATGTTATTCCCTATCAGCCATTATTTTAAATTACTGTTAAAATCCTACACTAAGAGGAAAATAAAACCCAAACCTGGTAAAATTATATTTTAAACTATAGGTCTCATTAACATGTATATATGTCTAAAATCAAAAGGGAACAACATTACAGATTTTTATAATACATAAGATGGAAAATACAGTAACTGCTGAACCACAGCAAATTTTGGGATGGAAGCACTTTTCTGTCTTCTCGCCCTATTTTATCACCAATTTGCAATCACACACAGATGAGCTGGTTAATACCCAAAGTCTTGTAAACATCCTATTGTTATTTTAAAACCTTTAACCCAGAGCAGACATGGAATTTTTTAACCACTAAGAATACCACTGCAAACCAAATGCTGATCATATGTTTTAAATGATTGTTGTACTGTATTACAAACATAAAATACATATTTTTATTTTATTTTACAGACTCACATAACACTCACTATGTGTCTGGATCTAAGCACCTTCCGAATACTAATTCAATTAATTTTAGGATAAAATTTTGAAAAAGATAAGTTATTTGAGAAAATCAGAAAACACCAGAGTGAGGTGATGACAGGGAATATTATTAATAGGAGTATAGATCAAAAACATCAATAAGTTAATTATACTGGACTTGTGTCTCCTCTACAGAATCTTCAAGCAGTGTCAGCAAATATGTTTCAATATGTTTCTTTCAATTTGTATCTGTTGACTGGTTTCCCTAGTAGAAAATAGTAGTAAATTTTATCAATCTTTGTACTCTAACTCAAGTGAAGGCATTAGGTAAAGATGGGCTCTGATTTTTACTAAATAGACAACCTAGCTGACTTAGGTCTTAGTGTTTGTAAGTGTCATATTGGAAGAGTTTTGTTCTTCATGTAATTCAGAGCCTATGGAAATGCCGGCCACATAGTCTATTCTTAAAATATACTAATTGAATCAATGAATCAAGTTTTCCCCAAGTAATGGGATTATCTTTTCAGTAAACAAATTGGCAAAAGTCTTTTTGGAAAATGAATTTTTTTTTTTTTACTGGATTTCTAACTAGGTTGGCAAGAGGCAAGCCAAGAAGCAAGTTATGCTTCTTTTTCTTCAACATTTGAAATAAAAATTATCTTTAGATAGTCTTAATGTACTTATTGTGTATTTATTGTATTTACCGTGAATTGTAGTTACCCCAAATTAGCTCTATACTTCTGCGGGCGGTGGGGGGAAGTCTGGTTGAGTGTCTTCTTCTCTAGGGACTAAAGAACTATTGAAGTTATCAAAAAGTTTCTATTACTTTGTTGTGAAGTGTTCTTTTGAAGCAAACTAATAAATATTCATTTTTTAAATACAAAAATTATTTTTAAGTAATTGCAATAAGTAATTAAGTAGCTTAGTGTTTATGTAGCTTTAATGTTTATTTATATTTGAGAGAGAGAGAGAGAGAGAGAGAGTGAGCAAGCAGGGAAGGGGCAGAGAGACAGAGACAGAATCTGAAGCAGGCTCCAGGCTCTGAGCTGTCAGTACAGAGCCCAACACAGGGCTTAAACTCACAAACTGTGAGATCATGATCTGAGTAGAAGTCAGACGCTTAACCAATTGAGCCAACCAGACACCCTTAAGTAGCTTTTTAAATATAATGCTTATTTGTTTGTTTGTTTACTTTAAATTAAGCTGTACACCCAATGTGGGGCTCGAATTCACCACCCTGAGATCAAGAGTTGTATGCTCTACTGACTGAGCCAGCCAGGTGTCCCTTAAGTAGCTTGTTTTAACCAACATTTATTTATTTCCATTTTCCTTTATTCTTTTTAATTACTAAATCCATCGAATTTTAATATTTTGATTACATCTATAGTTACATAAATATTGTGTAATAAATTGGTGTTCCCTTGATAGCTTTTTTTTAAGTGACTCAAACCATTTATTTTGCTTATATTCCCCCTTTTACATGAACATGAGAAAGACACATGATTTAAAATCCATATCTACAGTCTCCAAGAGCTCTCGACAGCCTTTGCTTAAAAGGCTTTTCTTGTTCAAATGGATAAAATCAAATTGGCAAAGACCTTTGACATCCAGTGATTCTCAGTAAGGACTACAATGATAGAAACAATAAAATTATGGGGCGCCTGGATGGCTCAGTCAGTTAAGCGTCTGACTTCCGCTCGGGTCATGGTCTCAGGGTCCTGAGTTCAAGCCCCACATCTGGCTCTGTGCTGACAGCTTGGAGCCTGGAGCCTGTTTCGGATTCTGTGTCTCCCTCTTTCTCTCTCCTCCCCAGCTCATGCTCTGTCTCTCTCTTCTCAAAAATAAATAAACGTTAAAAAAAATTAAAAAAAAAAAGAAACAATAAAATTATGAGACCACAAAATTATGTTAGGAGCAGAAGTCAAACCAAATAAGGAATCCAGACAAAGAGTTCTGGTTTACCATTCCATGACTTAGGAAAGCACCAAACAAATCAAATCCAAGCATAATCAATAAAATCAATTAAAAAGTAAGATGGGAATAAAAGCATAAGTTGGATGATATCATTGCTTAAAAATGGCTTTGAAAGAAAGAGGCAAACAGGAGAAGGTAGAGGAAGAAAAAGTACAAAAGATGGTATACCCACTGTTAGTAAATCCTCCCTCACTTAGAAATTTCAAAAAAGTCACATCTATACGGACCCGCAGGGAATGTGTTAGTATGTATAATAGAGTTTTCCAGATGTTGGAAAGATAACTAAGTACATAAGTTGGATTTGATGTGAACAAAGAATAAATATGTTCTATATAATGACATCAAAGAGTTTCCCATGAATAAAACTTCATGTACTTTTGGTAGATATTGTGACATATTTTATTTAGTCAAAATTCTATAGGCATAGTGACTAATTGTTATCTGCTTGTTGGGTGATTTCACCAAAACTTGCTTGATGGTCTGGAGAGATGTTATGGAATTAGTTTTTGAACAGCACTGTTTCTTAGATCATTATTCGTTAGTGCCAGTTCAGAAGTTGAATTTGTCAAACCATATTGACAAAATGACTCTACTTCCGTATGTTAACTTCCATAAGAGTGTAATGACGTAAAATTTAGCTCTACAATTGAATCTAGGTTCAAATTTTTGCTCTACCACTTACTATGCAATCATGGACAAGTAACTTAAACTCCCTGTCCTTCAGCTTCCTCAGTTGTAAAATGACATTAACAATTATCTCCACCACATATGGCTATGTGAGAATTAAATGATTTTTGACACATAAAGTAATTGGAACAATGTCTGCACATAGTATTCATAGTAAGTTTATAATTATTATTAATTTTAAAAGTGTTGTTATATAAAATGTTGGGATATAATTGTATGATATTTGGTAACAAAATAAAAAACTATGTAATAAATAATGTTCACTAAGTACATAGATTTATGTACTGAAGGCTCTTTAAGTAAAAACAAACTATGAATTATGTAAAATATTTAGGTCAAAATATCTTTAATAACATAAACATCACATTGATGTCCTTTTACAAGGCAGACAGAAACATACTGAACACTTTATCACTTAGTGATAACATTTAGCCTACTGTGGAACTTGGCAGCAGGAGAATAATAGAATCTCATATATATATATATATATTTTTTTTCAGATTCAAAAAATTAAAATTAAAAACTCTACCTTTGGTCTACTATTGTTTACAACCGCAAAGAAAGTTCATAGTGGGAGAAGTTAGGAAGGAGCTTAATTATACTGTACGTAGAAAGGTATATGTATACATATATAATCATTACTTCTTTGTTCATACTATAGATTATATCAAATCTAATCCCTAAAATGGAAGAAGCCAAAAGCCAAAGTTTGGAGGAAGACTTTGAAGGACAGGCTACCCATACAGGTAAGCAAATCTAGAAGAAAATAATAATTATTAAATTAAAGTTAAATCTGGAGATCTCTAATGTTCTTATTGCCACTATTCAGTATGAAATTTAAGTAATATATTTGAATGGTTTCATGGAATCATCTAAAAATATTTGAGTGGAAAAATGAATGTGAAGTCAAATACTCTTAAGCAGTTTTATTTAGATGTCAAAGAATGAGAAAAACATTTATTATTGAGAATTTCTTACTGCCCAACTATTATAAGACCTTTCTATGTACAGTATAATTAAGCTCCTTCCTCTCTAATTTCTCTCACTATGAACTTTCTTTGCAATTGCAAACAATAGTAGATCAAAAGGTAGAGTTTTTAATTTTAATTTTTTGAATCTGAAAATATAAAGAAATGATAAAACATTCTTAAATTAAATGCATTTCAGTATTCCTCCAGAAAACATTGACTTCAATTCATTTCACCCAGAGCCTGTTTTCCTAATCTGTTAAATTGTACACGACTGTGTATATGCCTCTACTAAGAGTTTAAAAGTCAAATAGCATGGTTCAAGTTTAAAAGTTCAGTTTGTAGGGGCATCTGGGTGGTTCAGTCAGTTAAGTATCCAACTCTTGATTTCTGGTCAGGTCATGATCTCATGGCCATGCCCTGTGTCGGGCTCTGCGTTGAGTGTGTGGCCTGTTTAGGATTTTCTCTCTCCCTCTCAGAAAAAAAAAGATGTTTGTACCTCTTAAGCCTCTTCACTTATTTTGTAGACCCTAAAGTAATATAATATTATTGTCAACTATACTTCAGTTAAATATAATATTAAATTATATTATAAATTATATTAATATATGTACATATATAAATATAAATATATATAACAAATTATAAATTATATTAAATATAATATAAATATACTGTCAATTAAAAAAATAAATAACATCTTAAAAATAAGTAAAAATAACAGTTTAGGGTTTTTTAAAAACTCTTTTGACTCTTATTAAATTAATACTTTCCTCTTTTAATAATATGAAATGGAGCCTTTAAATTTAGAAAGAAGGTTGAATGAATTCACATGAGTACTTTAAAAAAAAATTTATTTATTTTGAGAGAGAGAGAGAGAGAGAGAGAGAGCACAAGTGGGGAGGGGCAGAGAAAAGGAGAGGCAGAATCCCAAGCGGGCTCCACACCATCAGCGCCTGATGCAGCGCTCCAACTTACTAACAGTGAGATCATGATCTGAGCCGAAATCAAGAGTCGGATGTTTAACCAACTTAGCCACCCAGGAGCCCCAAATTCACATGAGTACTTAACAAAATGCATGGGAATTCATTTTATAATGACACTGTGAAGAATACCTTTCTAATTATGGCACAGAACCAAGAAACCATAAAAGAAGATTGATAAATTCAGCTATAAAAATGAGAAGGGAGAGAGGGAGAGAGGAAAGATGGAAGGAAGGAAGGAAGGAAGGAAGGAAAGAAGGGAGGGAGGGAGGAAGGAAAGAAGGCACCAATGAACAAACAGAGGGAGGGAGGAGAGGAAGGGAGAAAGGGAAGAAAGAATGTCTGCTGTCTGATAAGTCATTAGTAGCAAATTCCAAAAAGCATTTAACAAATTGGGGGAAACCAGCTGTAATTCAACTGACAAAGAGTTAATTTCCTAATATATACTGAGAGCTCTTACAAATCAGTAAGAAAAAAAAGCAACAATCAAATGGAGAAATGAGCAAAAGATAGGTCAATTAAAACAACAACAACAACAACGACAACAGCACTGGGGCAGCTGGGTGACTCAGTTGGTTAAACACCTGTCTCTTGGTTTCCGCTCAGGTCATGATCTCACAGTTTGTGAGTTCAAGCCCCACATGGGCTTTGTGCTAACAGCATAGAGCCTGCTTGGGATTCTATGTCCTTGTCCCTTGCCCCTCCCCTGCTTGCTCTCTACCTCTGTGTCTCAAAACTTAAAAAGTAAACATTTTAAAAATAGCACTTATGGGGCACCTGGGTGGTGCAGTTCATTAAGCTCTTGGTTTCCGCTCAGGTCATGATCTCACGGTTCGTGGGTTCGAGCCTGCATCAGGCTCGTCAGAATCTGCTTCAGATTCTGTGTCTCCTTTTCTCTCTGTCCCTTCCCTGCTCGGACTCTGTCTCTCTCTGTCTGTCAAAAATAAATAAATGTTTAAAAAAAATTTAAATAGCACTTATGAAATTAGTACTATTGTGAGATACATTTTTTTCATACAGTTTGTAAAAGTAAAAAGTTTAATAACACACTTTGGAAAGAGGCATACTCAATATTACTGGTAGGAGTGTAAATTGGCACAACTTCCTTAAAAGTAGTATAGCAGTATCAAAATTAGAAATGTATATGCTTTTAGGGGCGCCTGGGTGGCTCAGTTGGTTGAGCATCTGGCTTCAGCTCAGGTTATGATCTCACAGTTTGTGAGTTCGAGCCCCACATCAGGCTCTGTGCTGACAGCTTAGAGCCTGGAGCCTGCTTCCAATTCTGTGTCTCCCTCTCTCTCTGCCCCTCCCCCGCTCATGCTGTCTCTCTGTCTCCTTCAAAAATAAATAAAAACATTTAAAAACATTAAAAAAAAAAGAAATGTATATGCCTTTTGACCAAGCAATTTTACTACAATAACCTATAGACAGAATTGCATGGATAGAAAAAAAAAATGTATGTGCAAGGTTCTTCATTCAGAATCATATATCATAGAAAAAATGTGGAAGCAACAATATACATCAATAAGAAACTACTTAAGCAATTTAACATCTACACAATGGAATGCCATGCCCCCATTTTTTTAAAAAAGAGAAGATCCTCTTTATGTATGTATATGAAAAAATTTCTGAGATATATTATGAATTTAAAAAAGCAAGGTGAGAAAAAGTATGTATAATATACTACCACCTGTAAAAATAACGAGAGAAAAAGATGCCCTTTTCTGCACATATAAACACATGCTATACACATGCATATTTTGCATAGACAGAAAACATATCTAGAAGATGAAGACTATACAAGTAAACAGAACACAGTGATTGACTGAATATAATTTTTAATAGAAGTAACTTTATATTAAAAGTACATATTGTATATTATGTATATGTATATTTATTTTATTATTTTTTGAGAGAGAGAAAGGGAGAGAGAGAGAGAGAGAGAAAGCAGGGGAGGGGCAGAGGGGGAGGTAGAGAGAGACCTGAACTGAAATCAAGAGACAGACACTCAACTGACTGAGCCACCCAGACATCCCAATATATTATATAAATTTAAAAATTATTAGAAATGTGGGGGAGAAAGCGAGTATATCCACATATATAATACAATATTAAAAGTATAGATAGGGCTAATCTTTAGTGAAGGATATTTAAAACTCCATATTTTCAAGAATTTAGACCTTCCAAACACTGTTATTATTTATCACGGCTACTAAACATCTGAATTCCAGTTGGATCATCCTTGATTTTATTAATTTTTCCTAAATCTTCAAATCCCAGATTTTCTACATTTGTAAAAGGTTCTTAAAATCTTAAAAGGAACTGGATGATTATGTAATAATTTTCTTAAAGCCATTTTGGTTATGTTAATTGAGATCAGGCTACTCTCACTGGTTGTCTTGTATGTGCTATTATTATTGTTGTTTTCTGGATCTTTATATCATTTCAATTTATTTCCCTAATAATCCAAGTATCCTTTGTTAATAGTGGGTGCCAATTTTAGTTTATTGCTGAAGCTTCCTTATTAATAAAAGTGCCATTTTTCTAGTTTCTCTCTACATTCTAATTTCTAACAAATTTACCCTCAAATTTGCCAATAGTTCAAAGTGTATAATTTGTATTTTCATTGATGTAGATGTTTCAGAAAAATTCTTAGCCATAACCCATTTAACAAGATTAATTTGGGAAAACATTTTTATGAGCGGGGCAGTCAAAAATTTCTAGCCAAAACAAGATGTTTGTTTCCGATGCAGAAGATGACAAGTCTATTCCCATGGCAATATTTAATACAAATTTAAGTTGTATAAATAGTCGTTTTGAAAATAAAAAGGAAAACAATTTGTTTTTTATTTTATTTCAGGACCCAAAGGAGTAATAAATGATTGGAGAAAGTTTAAATTAGAGAGTGAAGACAGTGATTCAGTTCCACCAAGCAAGAAGGAGATTCTCAGACAAATGTCTTCTCCTCAGAGTAGAGATAACAAAGACTCAAAAGAAAGATTCAGCAGAAAGGTAAGGAGAAATCAATAATAAATAACTTACAATGTTTTTAGTCAAAATTACTTGAAAGAATCACTTTAGAGATATTATAAAATAGATATATTTCAAAAATATATATTATAGTATTTATATTGGCAAAAAAACAGGAAATGAAGTGAATGCCTGTGAAGATATTCCATATTTAAAAATGTATAGCAGCTATTAAAAGAATTAGTTATAAATACATGAGCTGACTTACAGGCAGTTCTATAATATGAGAAAGCAAGATACAGAGTATGGTAAATTATACAATCCCATTCTCTAGAGCAATGGGGAAAAAAACCACATAACTGCATATATTTTTATGCTTATATGATTATATGAACATGTGTGTAAAAAAGTAGGGAAAGACACTCACCAACTTGACGATATTGGTTAGTTGGAAGGATGGGATTGGTTGAGAGATCTCAACTTCCTTTTTCCAAGTAGGAGAAAGAAGATAAGCAGAATAAACCACTTTTTTTTTAAGGTATCATGATTTTTTTAAAGCAGCATTAACAAAAAATCACAGTAATTTACTTGTCATATAATGTGTATTTCCATGTGATATGTTAAAAGATGATCTCTAAAATGTTAATGGAGATAAACTCAGAATATTAGAGTGAGGAAATTTCACTATTTCTTCCTTCCTTCCTTTAGCTTTTAGGCCATTTTTGAATCCTTATAATTAGCATGCATTATCTATATAACAATAACAATAATAATCATATTAATTAAAAACCCATAAAGTGATTTCCATTGTGGAATAAATCACCTTATGGATTATTATCTCTAAACCAGTGTATACCATTCATTATATATTAATTCTCAACAGACTGCATCAGAAACATAAAGGCATTTTTGAGTGACACATTTAGATTGTGTGTCTATACCTTTTTATTTTTTATGAAAGCCACTCCAGGGTAGAACTTGCTGGGATTTTTTTACCCAAAGTGATGGGTAGTTCAGCGGCACATTTCTTACTGGTGATCATCTCGTGTCTCCACAGCAATATTTAGGCATGCTCTAATCATGAAATAGTTATGAGCTCCTATTATATGCCAGATACTACAGCAGATAGTGAAGAGTGATGAATGAGACAAAATTCCTGCCCCATGGGACCTATCAGTTATAAAAACTATTATTAAATAAATAAATAAACAACACAATCTCAGGTAGTGTTTATTGCTATGAAGAAAAATAAACCAATATAATAAATAGAGAGCATAGGGTGGGCATTCTGTTAGGTGGTGTAGTCAAAGAAGGTGACATTTGAACAAAGACTAAAAGTGGGCAAGGAGAAGGCCTTCACACCACGAGTGAGGTAGGATGAGGGGGAGAAAATAGCACATGCAAACTTTGAGTCTATATGCTTTTGTGTCTAAAGCATATAAATTCTGACTGAATGATCTCTGTCATTTCTTGTGTTTATTCCTAGATGAGCATTCAAGAATATGAACTAATCCACCGGGACAAAGAAGATGAAAATTGCCTTCGTAAATACCGGAGACAGTGTATGCAGGATATGCACCAGAAGCTGAGTTTTGGGCCTAGATATGGGTTTGTGTATGAGCTGGAAACTGGGGAGCAATTCCTGGAAACTATTGAAAAGGAGCAGAAAATCACCACAATTGTTGTTCACATTTATGAAGATGGCATTAAGGGCTGTGATGCTCTAAACAGTAGCTTTACATGCCTTGCAGTTGAATACCCTATGGTCAAGTTTTGTAAAATAAAAGCTTCTAATACAGGTGCTAGGGACCGCTTTTCCTCAGATGTACTCCCCACACTGCTTGTCTACAAAGGTGGGGAACTCATAAGCAATTTTATTAGTGTTTCTGAACAGTTTGCAGAAGAATTTTTTGCTGGGGATGTGGAGTCTTTCCTAAATGAATATGGGTTACTACCTGAAAGAGAGATACATGCCCTAGATCAGACCAACATGGAGGAAGATATTGAATAAAGAGTCACTATGTCAACATCTCATATTTCTCCTTTACAAGTTGAGCATTGATGTTCATAGTATCCATATTCCTTTAGAGAACACCAAGTATGGCCATGGCTATTTTAATTTGTGGGAAAAAAAGCATGTACACTAAAAGTATTTACTTAGCATTTCTTAGTTACTTAAATGCATAGAAGTCTTTACTATAAAACATTGTAGTGTTCAGCCACATGCTTGTAGACAAAGAGAATATGAATAATGTGACAGTTTTCAAAATCCCTTTCAAATTATGTGTTGGCTTTTTTACTCCTTGTTTTTTCCTCAGTGTTATTATTTGGGTTTTCAAATTACACTATCAATTATAATTTTTCTAGTGTGATAAGAATAAAGTCTCACAAGGAAATAAGTTTTCTTTTTGAAGCCTTTTCTTTCTTGAGTATTACATTATCAAGGTCCTAAAAACATTATATAACCCAAAATACAAAAAAAAAATCATTAAGATACACACACACACACACACACACACACACACATATAAACTTAGAAACATTGTGTCACATTAAAGTTGCAAAAAAAAGTAGTATTTCTTTTAAATACAATTGCAGAAGCTAACCTTATTTAGGAAAAAAGGCAGAGTAGTAGCAAAGTCTTTTTATTCTACAGACAAAAAATTATCTAGTAGTGATAATAATTACAACTATACAGATATCATTTTTTAATTTTTATTTTTATAGGCCAGCATTTTATACGTATAACATCTAATCCTTTTTAAATTTTTTAATGTTTATTTAATTTTGAGAGAGAGAGAGAGAGAGCATGAGTGGAGGAGGGGCAGAGAGAGAGGGACAGAATCCCAAGCCGGCTCCAGGCTCTAAGCTGTCAGCACAGAGCCAGTTGCGAGGCCCAAACCCACGAACTGTGAGATCATGACCTGAGTTTAACCGAATGAGCCACCTAGGCATCCCCTAATTCTTTTTTTAAACGTTTATTTGTTCATTTATTTTGAGAGAGAGAACACGTGCATGTGCGTGAGCAGGGGAGGGGAGGAGAGAGAAAGATAGAGAGAAAGAATCCCAAGCAGTCTCCATGCTGTCAGCGAGGAGCCCAATGCAGGGCTTGATCCCATAAACCGGGAGATCATGACCTGAATCGAAATCAAGAGTCAGATGCTTATCCAACTGAGCCACCTAGGAGCCCCTATAATGTCTAATTCTTAACCACAATTCCACAAGTAGATAGTATTATTCGACTTTAAAAATGATGAAACTGAAGTTCAGAGATCTATTTCTCTTGAAAACACTTGCAAAACTCTCCTCCTACACAAACAAATGGAAATGCAAAATAAAATATAATTTGAAAAATGTTTTTAAATGCATGAATGAACTGAGCAAGAAGATAAAAGAAACTTCTAGGGATCTGAATCACTGTAGGAAATAATGGTGAGTGAGAGCTGAAGCACTAAGGCCCATATATGAAGACATAGTGCTTGATAAATCATCAAAAATTGGCTCCCTGTAGGAAGTGTGCTTAAAACAGTTTTGCCTATTTTCCCCTGGTGGACCAATGTTCAAATCAGACTTTGTCACAAGTTCTAGTCTCCAGTTTCCTAAATGAAGACTTTATAGATTCTCATTCCTTAAGCCTTTTATAGATTTTCTTCCTACTTCAAGCACTTCACCTTCCTCATATTTCACTGAGAAAATAGAATTTATCAGACGAGCCCTACTTCACCTTTCCATCACCAATCTACAATGTGCACCTGCATGTAAACACTGTTTCCACTGACGTTATAACGCAAGTGTCCATGCAGCTGAGACTCATGACTAAACTGAGCAGTAGAGCCAACCTTCTCACCCATTTTTCTCCTGCAAGTGTTTTCCCTCTCATTTCATCATGTTTCACCCTTTCTCTTTGTCATACTATTCATATTGGCTTGTAAATAAATTTTAAAATTGCCCACTATGTAAAATATACCTAACTATAATTTAAAATTTCCAGCTATTCCTCAGTTCCCTGCTTTCCTATACAGTCATATCTCTCAAAAGAACTATCTACAGCCACTATCTTTGTCTTCATTTCCATTTTTTTTTCATCCCACTCCCATCCAGCCTTTGTCTCAAACACTCTAATTACAGTTGAAGTCATATTGTCAAATTTAGTGGGCAATTCTTATTCCCTATTTTATTCTATCTCTTAATAAGCATATGTCAGAGCTGCTCACCTCCCCTCTTTTTGAGTCACTTCTTTCGGCTTCTTTCAAAATACACTGTTTGTTTGCTTTCTATCCTACTGACTATTTCATTTAAGTATGAATAGTCTTCTTTGCCAAACACTCATCCAAGGTAGCCCCCTTCTGTCCATAGTCTTAAATATCACCTTACATTCAGATCACTTTCAAATTCACATTTCTACTTTCACCTCTCTCCTAGACTACGAAACCCTGTGTCTCAACTGGAGAAAGAGAATAAAGGAGAAAAAGAATGGGAAAGAAAAAGAAGACCTGTAATTGTTGTAGATATTGGTGATACAAATATGGGTAATATAGAATTCCTAGCTATGGCCAGCATACATTGACAAGTCCTTAACATATAGTCATTGCAATTGGTAGTTTCTTTTAATGAACCTAAAATTCCATCTTCTATTCCTCTTTGTAAATTGGGAAAGGCATTTTAAATATCCTCTGGCCTGTTTCTAAGTTGGTGAATTCTAGACATATCACAAGGAGGAAAAGTTCTAGGAGAGATACATGCAGGGCAGTTACATATAAAATAAGAAACAAAAAAAAAATAGTCCAACTGTTTTCTCCTATCAAACAATTGCTAACAAATTTGTTAATCCTTTATGGAGTTCTCTGCTAGGGAATTAATGGACTCAAAAAGCCATAGAAACAAACAAACAAACAGGATCTTCATATGAGATATTAATAATGAAAAAACTCCTTAGTGGAATGTCTCTTTAGATTGACATTAATTCCATGAGCTGGAAGTAAATACTTAAAAAGATGATGACAAGGCAGTAAGGAATGATAGTCAAATGGATATTTTTAAAGAGAACAATATTTTAAGAATGTAAGTTCTCAATCGCTAGTCTTTAACTACAATGTGATACAGCTTTGTAGGGCAGGGGTAGAAAAGCATAGCTAAGCAGTGAAAAAAGTTTCATCTATTAAAAAGAAGAATAAAAAGGAGTGCTTTGAAAGCTTCCTTCAATGAAAGCTTTACTCTTGTATCAACTGTGCATTTAAAATAGAGAACTAGCAAGCTTAAGCAGGACTGAACCCAGGAATGTATTTAACCCATAATTGCCAAAACAAAAGTAACTAGGTGGCACCTTTGTAGGGAGTAAGTGATGATAGCAACCATTCTCAAAATAAGCACTTGGTGACTAATGGATGCCAGAATGCAGCTTTGATGGTAACACTCATCAGAAAGAGTCGGACAAAAGGCAGGATTTGACTAGAATATCTGAAACCCGCTGCTGCAGAAATCCTGGATTACAAACTCCCCTCATGTAAACACTCATTCCGCTATTATGTTTGGCAGGAGAAGAGATCATTTTTGTCTCAGCAAAAGAATGAAGTTTAAATGTAAAGGTCTAAAATGCTGTAACATGCCTCATAACAAACCACCCAAATAATAAGGGGAATAGCCTTGGAAGAACCAAGAGTGTCAGTTGCAAAGTAATATTAAAATAAGAGAAATATTTTAGGGAACAGCAAAATTATCTTAGTAAGTGAGAAGCTTATTCATTCATTCGTTCATGAAATATTTATGGATGAGCTGCAATGTGCCATGTAGTGTTCCTGACCTTAAGGAGCTTACAGTAGAGAAAGGAGACATTTAAACAAGCAATAGGTAATGCCTGCATCTATATCCATGTATATATTAGTAATGGTGGTTAATAGCCTGAGCACTGGTGCCAGACTACCTGGTTAATTCAGTGATCTTGAGTAAGTTAGTTAACCTCTCTGTACCTATTTCCTCAACTGTCAAATAAGGATAATCATAGCACATCCTCACTGGACTGTGAGGAAAAAGTGAATAAATCATGTAAACAAACTACTTAGAACAGTGCCTGTTACATAGGTATTACTCAAGTGTTATTATTATTATTATTATTATCATTATTACTATTACTAACAGATACTTATGAAGTATAATGGTACATACAGTACATAGATACAACCTCTGAAAGATATGCTCATGTAAATAGAAGCTAATTTACGAAGATGGTGGGATGCAATTCATCTATCCCAAACACCTCACACACATTCCTGCATATAAGGACCTTATTAAAAATTCTAAATATTTGAATTGAATGAGAGATCTCCCCAAAAATTGTCATTTCAAGTTGACTGAGGATACCATGATAAATATAAGTTAAATTATTTCTAAAAACAAAAGTGTGAAATAAATATTAACACACACACGAGAAAGAAATCTACAGAGTTTTGAGGACTATTATACTGAATTTTTTTTTGTACAATATAATCATGATCATATACTTAGTTGTTCAAATATATCTTGTAAACTATTACCTCACGATAAAATTTTGATTTTCTTTGTTTTCTTTATCTACACTGGTTTTCCACAAGTTTTGAGTGTCTAATACATACAAGTAATTATGTTAGATATAGGAAGTAGGTGATAAAAATGGGTAAGATATAGTCATTCTTTCTTCTCAAAGATTTGCAATCTAGGAGAGCACACATTCCTAAAATTAAAAGACATGGGGATTTATTTTTATTTTGTTTATGTATTACTGTTTGAGATCCTATATTCTGGAACCCAGCTGATATTGGATTTCAGTGAAGAAATCAGTATCCATTCATGCCCCTCTGATTAGCTAAATACAGTCATCTCTATTCTGTTCTTCCTCTTACTTTCACTCTCAAAGTATATGTTCTTCAAGACCTCCAATTTTTCAACCCTACCTCTTTAACACTTTCTCCATTTCATGGTTTATATTATATATAATATAATGTTATACATAACATACATTATCTCATTTGATTCTCACAACTGCCCTAAGAGGAGGGCACAGCAAAGATTTTAATATGTCCTGTTCAAGGATGGAGACAAAAATTTTTCAGCTTTATTGAGGTGTAACTGACATTGTAAGTTGTCTAAAGGATACAACACCATGACTTGGTATACATATACATTGAGAAAGGGTCTGCCCACACACACATACACTAAATGAGTTAATTAATACAGATGATGGAGAAATTGAAGTTTATGGTTAGTTTACTTGTCCAGGTTTATACACCTAGTAAGATGTAGAGGCTAAACCTAACCTTGGTCTCCCAATCCTAGTGCCTATGCTCTAAGATACATTATACTCTTTGTTTACCAGTCACCAATACAAAGCATACATTATCAACAAAATTTGGGATTCCCTAAGATTAGAAAGTCTGTCTTAATATATTTCATGTCCATGTCAATTCTTCAGGGAAAAAAGAAAGTTACCTGGAATCCAGATAAAGCTTCGGTAGGTCGCACAACTCCAAAATTACCGTGGTGGCCATGGCCCTGGTAGACAGAACAAGTCTTAGGTATATAGCACATAATCTCAGTTTTCACTTATGGATTTTCCTTATTTGGGCAATAGCATTCAGAGGAAACATAAATTGATATCATAAACATAAAATAAATATCTTTACTTGAGGTTCTCATCTATAACAAGTATCAAAGTTTTTTTTATCTTTCAGAGCTTTTTTTTCTTAGTATAAAGATAATGCTTCTAAAAAATCATTTTCATAAAACCAGGTGTTTCACCCTAGGCTATTTTATTTTTCAAAATGTCCACTCCCTACTCCCAATCCCTGAGCACATACTAGCTTGATTTAATCATGTTATCTCAAAAACAGTAATTCATTTTTAAGGCTGACATTTATTCATTGCTGACATGGCATGATTATCTCCTCTACAGGGTTCCTGTTCTAACAAATTAATGCACTTTCAACACGCAATGATTATCACACATGAAATTGAACTTGAATTTCAGAGACTTAATACTAATAAAGTGTGTTAGTCCCACAGAAATTTAGAAGCATAAGACCATGGCTGTACATTACATTCACATTCATTAAAAATAAATACAGATGTGATTTTCCCATCATTTTTTCCACTTTGCACATTTATTTTTTTATTTTTTTGTAATACTTTTTTTAATTTTATTTTTTATTTTTTAAAATTTACATCCAAATTAGTTAGCATATAGTGCAACAATGATTTCAGGAGTACATTCCTTAATGCCCTTTACCCATTTAGCCCATCCCCCCTCCCACAACTCCTCCAGCAACCCTCAGTTTGCTCTCCATATTTATGAGTCTCTTCTGTTTTGTCCCCCTCCCTGTTTTTATATTATTTTTGTTTCCCTTCCCTTTGTTCATCTGTTTTGTCTCTTTAAGTCCTCAAATCAGTGAAGTCATATGATTTTTGTCTTTCTCTGACTGACT
The DNA here is from genome assembly GCF_023721935.1 of Panthera uncia. NCBI lineage: Eukaryota > Metazoa > Chordata > Mammalia > Carnivora > Felidae > Panthera > Panthera uncia. The sequence goes on from NC_064813.1 coordinate 21,433,482, forward strand.
AATTTGACTTAGCGTAATACCCTCCAGTTCCATCCACGTAGTTGCAAATGGCAAGATTTCATTCTTTTGGATTGCTGAGTAATACTCCATTGTATACATATACCACATCTTTTTTATCCGTTCATCCATCAGTGGACATTTGGGCTCTTTCCATACTTTGGCCATTGTTGATAGTGCTGCTATAAACTTGGGGGCGCATGTGTCCCTTCAAAACAGCACACCTGTATCCCTTGGATAAATGCCTAGTAGTGCAATTGCTTGGTTGTAGGGTAGTTCTATTTTTAATTTTTTGAGGAACCTCCATACTGTTTTCCAGAGTGGCTGCACCAGCTTGCATTGCCACCAACAATGCAAAAGAGATCCTCTTTCCCCGCATCCTCACCAACATCTGTTGTTGCCTGAGTTGTTAATGTTAGCCATTCTGACAGGTGCAGGGTGGTATCTCATTGTGTATTTGTATTTCCCTGATGATGTATTTGTATTTGTATTTCCCTGATGATGAGCGATGTGGAGCATTTTTTCATGTGTCAGTTGGCCATCTGGATGTCTTCTTTGGAGAAGTGTCTATTCATGTCTTTTGCCCATTTCTTCACTGGATTATTTTTTTGGGGGGTGTTGAGTTTGATAAGTTCTTTATAGATTTTGGATACTAACCCTCTATCTAATATGTCATTTGCAAATATCTTCTCCCATTCTGTTGGTTGCCTTTTAGTTTCGCTGATTGTTTCCTTCACTGTGCAGAAGCTTTTTATTTTGATGAGGTCCCAGTAGTTCATTTTGCTTTTGTTTCCCTTGCCTCTGGAGACGAGTTGAGTAAGAAGTTGCTGTGGCCAAGATCAAAGAGGTTTTTGCCTGCTTTCCCCTCAAGGATTTTGATGGCTTCCTGTCTTACACTGAGGTCTTTCATCCATTCTGAGTTTATTTTTGTGTCTGGTGTAAGAAAGTGGTCCAGGTTCATTCTTCTGCATGTCGCTGTCCAGTTTTCCCAGCACCACTTGCTGAAAAGACTGTCTTTATGCCATTGGATATTCTTTTCTGCTTCATTAAAGATTAGTTGGCCATACGTTTGTGAGTCCATTTCTGGGTTCTCTGTTCTGTTCCATTGATCTGAGTGTCTGCTCTTGTGCCAGTACCATACTGTTTCGATGGTTACAGCTTTGTAGTATAGCTTGAAGTCTGGTATTGTGATGCCTCCTGCTTTGGTTTTCTTTTTCAAGATCACTTTGGCCAGTCGGGGGTCTTTTCTGGTTCCACACAAATTTTAGATTATTTGCTCTAGCTCTGTGAAGAATGCTGATGTTACTTTGATAGGGATTGCATTGAATATGTAGATTGCTTTGGGTAGTATCGACATTTTAACAATATTTGTTCTTCCTATCCAGGAGCATGGAATCTTTTTCCATTTTTTGGTGTCTTCTTCAATTTCTTTCATAAGCTTTTTACAGTTTTCAGTGTATAGATTTTTCACCTCTTTGGTTAGATTTATTCCTAGGTATTTTATGGTTTTTTGTGCAACTGTAAATGGAATCAATTCCTTGATTTCTTTCTGTCGCTTCATTGGTGGTGTATAGGAATGCAACCAATTTCTGTGCATTGATTTTATATCCTGCAACTTTGCTGAATTCATGAATCAATTCTAGCAGTTTTTTGGTGGAAATTGAATTAGTAATCAAAAATCTGCCAAAAAACAAGAGTCCAGGGCCAGATGGCTTTCCAGGGGAATTCTACCAAACATTTAAGGAAGAGTTAACACCTGTTCTCTTGAAACTGTTCCAAAAAATAGAAATGGAAGGAAAACTTCCAAACTCTTTCAATGAAGCCAGCATTACCTTGATTCCAAAACCAGACAGAGACCCCACTAAAAAGGAGAACTATAGACAAATTTCCCTGATGAACATGGATGCAAAAATCCTCAACAAGATATTAGCCAACTGGATCCAACAATACATTAAAAACATTATTCACCACGACCAAGCAGGATTTATGCCTGGGATGCAGGGCTGGTTCAATATCCGCAAAACAATTAATGTGATTCATCACATCAATAAAAGGACAAGAACCATATGATCCTCTCAATAGATGCAGAGAAAGCATTTGACAAAATACAGCATCGTTTCTTGATAAAAACCCTCAGGAAAGTAGGGATCGAAGGAGTATACCTCAAGATCATAAAAGCCATATATGAACAACCCAATGGTAATATCATCCTCAATCTTTTGAGCCTTTACCACTGTTATTCAACATAGTATTGGAAGTCTTAGCCTCTGCAATCAGACTACTTTGCACATTTAAGAGATTTTAAAAATTTATTTTTTTGTTTTCATTTTGGTGGTGGACTGGAGAGAACTTTTATTTTTAATTTATTGTCATGTTAGCTAACATACAGTGTATATAGTGTGCTCTTGGCTTCAGGAGTAGATTCCCATGATTCATCACTTACATGCAACACCTAGTGCTCATCCCAACAAATGCCCTCCTTAGTACCCATTTTCCCCTCTCCCTGCCCCTCCATCAACCCTCAGTTTGTTCTCTGTATTTAAGATTCTCTTATGGTTTGCCTCCCTCTCTGTTTGAAACTATTTTTTCCCCTTCCCTTCTCTCATGGAATCTTTTGGGTCTTCCATATAAAGTATCATGTCATCTGCAAAGAGTGAAAGTTTAATAATTTGAAATTTACAGTATAATTCTATTACTTGACACAGGAGTTAGTTGTATACACACACACACACACACTTGTTTTGGTAACAAATATATATTTGTTATTAATTTCTACTTAATTGCATTGTGTTCCTAAATGTAATCTGTCTTACAATATCCTAATTTATTAACTTTTGAAAATCTCTGTGTGCTAGAGGGGGAAGAATGATTAGTTGGCTAATTACTGATTGCAGTATTTTATATATTTCCCTTAGATCAAGCTTGTTGATCATGTGGTTAATATCTACATTGATATTAATTTTTTGTTGATATCTTGATATATTAAGGATTGCAAGCACTGTACTAAAATCTCTGATGGTACATTAGTCACTTTCTCCCTGTATTCTATCAATTTGTGCCGTGATATTTTATGACATTTTATTAGGTATATATGTTTAAAATTGATAGATATTCCTGGCAAAAGATTCCATTTTATCATTATGTAATGACCACTTACAAATGACTGTAAATTTGTTTGCCTGATATTAATTTAGTTATACTTGCTTTAAAAAAATTATTTGTTTGGGAAGCCTGGGTGGCGAGAGTGAACATCCCGGTCTTGTTCCTGACCTTGGGGGAAAGCTTTCAGTTTTCCCCACTGAGGAATCTTTTGGGTCTTCCATATAAAGTATCACGTCATCTGCGAAGAGTGAAAGTTTGACCTCCTCCTGGTTGACTTAGAAGCTGGTTCTTCGAAAGAATTAACAAAATTGATAAACCACTAGCCAGTTTGATCGAAAAGAAAAAGGAAAGGACCCAAATAAATAAAATAAAGAATGAAAGAGGAGAGATCACAACCAACACAACAGAAATAAAAAAAATAATAAGAGAATATTATGAGCAATTATATGGCAATAAAATGGGTAATCTGGAAGAAATGGACAAATTCCTAGAAACATATACACTACCAAAACTGAAACAGGAAGAAATAGAAAATTTGTGGTAAGGATAATATATGGATTATGTTTTTAGAGTAATAATAGTAATTATTTCCCTAAGTAACTTCTTGAATTCTCTCCTTTCTCTTGTATTTTTTATCATTTTTAATATTTTACATATACTAAAGAATATATGTATAATAAGTCTCCTGTGATGAATGTCATTAATTCTTTCCCACCCCGTATGCATGTGCTACTCTTCCATTGAGAGGTGAACTTCTTTTCCCTCTCCTCTAGGAACTATACTGGCCCTGTTTGCTTTGACCAATAGAATATAGAGGAATGACATTCTGGGGTTTCTAAGCCCAGTCCTTTAAGAGGTAACAATTCCCACTTCCTTGCTTTTTGAACACTGATGTTTGGGGCTCTTCCTTTTGGAATCCAACCACCATGATTTGAGAAGACTAAGCCACGTGGAGAGGTTATGTGGAAAAGCAGCAGATAAATTGTCAAATATGTGGATGAGCTATCTTGGATGTCACAGCCCTTAGATAACTGAAGCCCAAGCTAACATCATGTGGAGCAGAACCTTTCAGCTGAGCCAGCTGAACCCAGTCAATCCATAGAATCATAAATAAATGATTAATAAAACGATTAATAAAATGGCTAGTGCCAGTAAGTTTTGAGATGATTATGAAGAGATAACCAAAATAGAAACTGGTGCCTAGAAATAAAGTAGTACTGGGCCAAAGCCAAAACATGTAGCCTTAACATGGGAACTTAGAAGGAGACAAAAGCTTTAAGGCCTTCAGGAAACAATGATGGCAAGAACAATGAAAAAATTGTTACTGAAAGGCAACCCTTGTTATGAAAGGCACTTTCACATGCAGTAATGTGAAAGGTAGAACTAATGAACTTGTGGAAATCACAAACTGGAAGAAATAACTGAATAATCTTGTGGATCTGGCCAAGGAGATTTCCAGACAGAATACTGAAAATTCCAACTGACTTTTACTGGCTTTGATCAGAGATGGAAAGAGAGATGAACTAAGTAAGAAACTGTTCAGTTTTGGAGCAAACTTTATAGGAAATATAAAGGCCCTGAACACCTTTTTCCAGCCAGCAAGAACTTCTAGAGGAGGAAATGACCTCTGGGCAATGCTCAACTCTAGGGAATTGCAAGTAAAACAAAGCACAAGTTAAGTTAGGATCGAGAGTACAGCTAGAATAACCTTTAAGACTTCAGAAATATTTAATCCAGTGCCTCATAGATCTCTTAGCTAGACAAAAAGACTTCTAAGAATCTTATAAGCATGTATTTTATTTTAGTCCACTCAGCAAGGCAATTGGTACCTGATTCTTAAGGATGTTGTCTTTCAGCATCCTGACACTTAGCTCAAAGTAGAGGGAGAGGCCTATCTTGAACAGATTTGTGGGTGTGCCTTTTGCTGAATGGAGTGGATTATAATTTGATTCATAGAAAATACACAATATTTTTAAAGGAATTACATCAGTTTGGTCTAAAAGGAAGAGGCAGTTCAAAATAAAAAGAGGCTTCTGGGCCTTCAACCTTCAAAGACAAGGGAGCAAGTTGAGAAAGCTATTCAACTTCAAACAAGCCACTGTCATGGAAAAGGACAACTCAGATTACAGTCAAAATCTCACAGGGAAGGGCCAGAGCTGAGAATTAGGCCCTAATTAACATATACTCCCTGTGCCTAGAATCATGATGATTTTAGAGACATGTGCCCAGTTGGGAGTTCAGAATTGCTATGAACCATTTCCTGCTTTGTACCTCTCATTTTCCCTCCTTTCAGACAAGAATCTATTGCCGGTCTTACCATATGGATATATGGGGAAGAAAACTTGTTTCTTAGTTCATGCATCTTCATATTGAGAAGAGCTGAAGTAAAGGTGGCTCATCATGTACCTGAAACTGATTCAAATGATGAGATTATGGGCCTTGAGCCTGAATCTAAAGATGAAACTTTTAAGGTGTCTTGAGAGGTGGTGAATTCATTTTCCACATCAGGAACATGAACTGCTATGTCCAGAGTCCACAGGGTATATTATGATAATCATCTCCAAAAATGGTTGCCATCAAATCCTTTCCTTCTCATATATGCATACCCATTGAGAGGTAAAGGTTTTTTCCCCTTCATCTTTAATCTAGGCTGGTCCTGTAGATTACTTTGACCTACACAATGTAGTGATGTTCTGAGATTTCTAAGCCAGGGCCTCAAAAAGACGCACAGGTCCTACTTCTTTCCTCTTGGAATGCTCACAATTGGGGTGTTACTTCTTGAATCCTAGTCATTACGATAGGAAGAAGCCAAGTCACCATGATGGAAGAACCCCAAGCCACACAGGCCACACAGAAGAAAACTGAGGTGTGATAGGTGAGTTCCCAGCTGATGGCCAGTATCAACTGCCAACCATATGAATGAGCTATTTTGGATGTTTCAAACCTAATCAAGCTCCTAGAAAATTGTAGTTCTAGCCTACACCATGTGAAGAGCAACCTGATTCCTGTCAATTCAAAATTGTGGGGGGGAAAAAAAAATGAAACAGTCATTGTTTTAAGCCAATTAAGTTTGGGGGTCATTTGTTAGTAGTAGACAACCAAGAAAAAAAATATATATGTTAATACCATCAGGTACATAAAGTGAGTATCAAGTAACCCATTTCAACTCAAGAACTAAAAAATCACCAATAATGTTTCATCTATTCATTTGTTCCTTCTTGTCTTCCTGCTCTGCCATTAGTCCCACCTTGAAATGGTAATCAACATCCTGAATTTTTTGTATCACTCTGCTACATTAAAAAAAAAAATATATCATGTGTTCCTGTGTAATATAGATGAGATTTGCTTGTTTTTAAACTTTATAAAAGCTATCTATCATACTGCAGGCTTCTGAGACTTGCTTTCTCAGGTCATTCTCCCTATTAAATTACAAAACCCATAATTTATTTTTCATTTCTTGTCAATAAACATTTGGGTGATTACAAATAAGGCTGCCTTGAACATTCTCACAGATGTACTCTTGTATACATATGGAAAGAATTTCTCTAAGGTATATATGTAGAAGTAGAATGGTCAGGTATTAGAGTATGTATATGGTTTACTTTAAAAGATACTGCCAAATTGCCTTCCAGGGCAAACTGTGTGTTGATTTACAACCCCACCTGTAAATGTCTTCTTGATGCAAATCTTCTTCATTAATATTGTCGTATTTCTTAACTTTTCATTTTACTGGATGTAAAATGATATTCACCATGGTCTTAGTTGATGACTTATGAGATTAAACATCTTTTCATGTGCTCAGTCACAACCTCTTAAAATGTCTGATTTGTCCTTTGCTCATTATGTCTACAGTACAGTGATGAATAGAAGTGGTGATAAAAGCATCCTTATTGAGTTCCTGATTTTAAATGTATAAATACAACTTAGTCATACTGCACTATCCTTTTTTATATAATGTTGAATTCAGCTGATCAATAGTGCTTTTGGTTTTAATATCTGTTAATGTGTGGGATGAATCTGGAATTTTCTTTTCTCCTACTGAATGTAGGAGTAATCTAATTCTACTATCAGTAGTTATACTAGATCCACAAAATGAGCTGAAGATTCTTTGGAAGAGTTTGTATGAGATGTTTAAATAGTGTTGTCCTTGAAAAAGAAACATCTGTAGATGTGGGCTAGTCTGTCAAAAAAATTTTCATTACTTACTTGTCAACACTATCGAATAAGTCTATCTAGCTTGTCTATTTCTTCTTTAGACAATTTAAGGAAATTGTATTTTTCTAGACCTTAATCAATTTTGTCCAAGTTTTCAAATATATTAAGATGCTCCTGTCAGTCTCAGCATTTTCATCTCTGCTATATCTATGGAATCCTTTTTTTTAAATGTTTTTTGAGAGAGCGCACAAGTACGGGAAGGGCAGAGAAAGAAGGGGACAGAGGATCTGAAGCAAGCTCTGCACTGAGCAGCAAGCCCGATGCAGGGCTCAAACTCACCAACTGTGAGGTCATGACCTGCACTGAAGTCTGAAGCTCAACTGACTGAACCACCCAGGTGCCCCAAGAATCCTTTTCAATCTTTATGTTGTCTACTTGGGCCCTGTTTTCTTCTTGTTCAATTACACCAATTTTATTGTCATGAAGACAACTTTGACTTTGTGATTATTTTGTTTTCTAATTCATTGATTTCTTCCCTTGCCTGTATCTCTTTGCTTCAACATTGTTTATTCTGTTGTTCTTTTCTTAAGTTACATACTCAAGCTTTTTAAAAAATTTAAGCATTTAAAGTCATTTCCTTCAGTACAGTTTCTGCTGTACCACCCAATTTCTCCAAACGCGGTACTTATAACTAAGTTCTAAGTATTTGTTTTTAAAACATGTAAATGTATGCTTTTTAAAAAACTTAACATTTCTTACTGATCTCAAACTTATTTCTGATTACCCATTTAATACTGACTTTTAAAACTACTGTAATTTATTTCATGGCCAATACATGGTCAACTTTCGCTAATATAAAATGCATAAGAATATTCTCTAATTGCTGATTATTTTAAATGTGTTGAATCAGTATGTTGATTGTATTATTCAAGTTTGGTTTTCCATTCATTTTTGGCTTGGTTTATTTACCAATAATTGAGAGCTGGTGAAATTTCCCACTCTGTTGTTCAAGTTGTTGGTCTAGCCCTATAATTTATGTATTTTGAGGTCATTTTATAAAGTATATGCAAATTTAAAATTGTTATTTATTTCTAGTGAATTGATCCTTTTATCATTTGGTGGCTTTCTCCATCTTTAATAATACTACCATAAAATCTAATTTGGATTTAATATCACCAAAGCTAGACAAATTTTATTTGTCTGTGTTTTCATCTTTTAAAAAACCTAGCCTACAGCTGGATTTTAAAAACTTAATCAGTCTGTTGTTGAACTGGGTTTAGTCTATTCAAGTTTAATAGTATTACTTAACTTGTTACTATGATTTTATCTATTTTGCCCTTCTCCACCCCTAATTTCTTCCTTTTGTACTGTTACTGTATTCCTATTCCATTATTTTAAACTTCTTATCCTTTGCAATGATTCATTCCCTATCTACTATTTTTAGCAGTTACACTTGAAATTTTACCATATATATTCAACATACTTTAAACAGTATCTTCAACCACTTTCTGAATAATAAAGGCACCTCAGAACACTTTAATTCTAACCACCCTCCTTCCATCTTATAAGCTACTATCCAGTTTTTCAATTATATCCTATTTTAGAAGTCCACATTCATGTTGCATAAAATGTTTATTTAGTTTTACATTTTTTTTTACAGTTTTACTTCTTAAAAACACTTTTTTCATTACAACTGTTTTATATTAACAACACTTGATTTACATGTTTATCACTTTATTTGTTCACTAGTCCTTCAATTTCAGATCATCCTTACGGAATCATTTTCCTTCTTGAAGATCATCCTTTTGCAGTTTCTTTAGCGAAAGTCTGTTGATGGCAAAAATCTGTTTTTCATCAGAACATTTCAGTTTTGCTTCATATAAATTCTAAGTTGATAATTAGTTTTTCTCATAATTTTGAATCCATCATCTTTTGGGTACATTGTTGCTATTGAGAAGCCTACTAAGTATGTGACTGTCTTGCCTTCATTGGTGATCTTTTTGTCCCTTTGATTGCTTTTAAAATCTTGTATTTGGTTACCTTTTTGTTCTAATACTTTGGGTTAGGCATGGATTTGATCCAGATATGCCTGAGATATAATACGTTTCCTGAAATCATGAAGTCATATTTTTCCAACAAATCTGGAAAATAGTTATCTTCAAATATTGCCACTCCTCCACCCCTCTCTATTCTTTCCTCGTAATACTTCTAGTCTTTGTAATTCTTCTCTCCATATCTCTTAACTTCTCTTTAATATTTTTATTTCCTCGTTCCTTGTTTCTCCTTGCTGAGCACTGGATAATTTCTTTAGAACTCACAGTTTATTTATTGTGTCTTCAGTTGAGTCTAACATGATATTCAACATGCTTGAGGTTTTGGGTTTTTTTTAATTTCAAGTAACATTTTTTTCATTTTTAGCAGTTCTTTAGTTCTCATTTGTGCCTGTGGTTCCATCTTTCATAGAAGTTGGTGATGAGACCTTGGAGAACTGAATCCAAAGCTTATTATTTCTATGGGAGCTTTCTCATGCTAGCTGGTTTCGATTTGCACTGGTAATCTATACTGCTTTATCATAATCTATGGAAATCTTGAGGCTGTATCTTGCTTCTGCCAGAAGTATTTATAGGATACTATAAACTGGGTAGCAACTTCAACTGTACTGGCTAGGACAGCATGTCAGATTCAGATTCATCTCCTTGTTTCTAGTTGAAGGCAAATTGCATATTGGCAGTGTTGCAACTAGTATTTGCCATCTGAGTAACCACTGCCCACTTGCATGTTTAATATTCACAATTCCCAACTCAAAATGTGTTCATTTTTGTGGGGGAGTCAAAATAGAGGTATGATTCTCAGAAACTTCCCTACTGTCTTTGAGCTGATTAATGCATTCAAAAGTAGGTTTCATTCAGGATTTAGTTTTGTAGTACCTAGTCTAATGTACCACTAGAAGTAAATGTCTAATATATTAAAACATGTATGATATGCTAACCTGAGAAAGCACATGATTTATGGCAATCCTTACCAACTCAAACCTCTCTGAAAAGGTTGCCTTATCCCTTGACCAGAACTCAATCAGTATTTTGTAACTGAGTATGCCTTAGAAAGGTCCTAGAGTATGAGTTCACCTAATAGGTAGTTGCCCCACTTCTTAGAAATTTCTCCAGTTATTCTATTACTAAGATATACAGTCAACCCTGACTATTCAAGTTTTCAATATCCTGATCAATATGCAATCCAGATCAAGAGGACTAAAATCTATGAAAGTAAGCCATCATTTTGAACATTTTTAAAAATAGATAATAAGGATTTGTGACATGCAACTTCCATCTATATGCACAACTTTATTTTTGCAAGCCTGAGCCATCTATAATATAAGCAGGGCTAAATGAGGCAGCTAGTGATTTCCATTTAGTCAGAAACACACCTAGTAGGCATTATTGGCAGCAGATCTGGCTGCTACTGTCTGAAATGTAGATGGATGGTCTGCATCTTTATGATTCATAATTGTTGGTCAGTGTTCTCTGGATGATCAGGAAGCTCTTTGTGTCTCCCCTAATCACTGAAGTAGTGAAAGGAGATCCCCGCAGCAAGGACTGCAACTGCAACCGCTGCAATCACACCTACAAGTAAAACAAACACAAAACACGTGGAAATGGGATGAGCCAAAGAAAGGCTTAACTGATCCTCAGCTCTGAAATGCAGGTGACTGATGCGCCTCAACGAGACACACATGCACAACACATATACTTCCACACACACATATATATGTACTAAAAGCCAGCAAAGTCTGAGGAGGAAAATACAGCTGTAAGTTGAACAGCTTGCCAAGGTTGAACTGGTAACCATGTACTTCACCACTTAGCAAACAAAACCCTAAAAAAAAAAAAGCATGTCTCTTTAACACATATGTACTCACCTAAGAGAAAGACTCACACATACTTGAAAAGGTTTCTTTCTTTTTTTTCTTTTTAATTTTTTAATGTTTATTTATTTTTGAGAGAAAGGGAGACATAGTATGAGTGGGAGAGGAGCAGAGAGAGACAGAATCTATGCTGTCAGCACAGAGCCTGATGTGGGGCTTGACCCACGAACCATCAGATCATGACCTGAGCTGAAATCGGATGCTTAGCTGACTGAGCCACCCACGTGCCCCAAAAAGCCTTCTATAAATATGCACACTGAATAAGTCAGTCAGAGAAAAGACAAATACCATATGATTTCACTCATATGTGGAATTTAAGAAACACAACAGATGAACATAGGGGAAGGAAAAGAAAAATAAGATAAAAACAGAGCAGGAGACAAACCATAAGAGATTCTTAAATACAGAGAACAAACTGAGGGTTGCTGGAGGGGTGGTAGAGGGGGTGGGCTAAATGGGTGATGGGTACTAAAGAGGGTACTTGTTGGGATGAGTACTGGGTTTTATATGTAAGTGATGAATCACTGAATTTTATTCCTGAAACCATTATTACACTATATATTAATTGGTTGGATTTAAATAAAGTTTTAAAAAATTAATTAATTAAATAAAATAAATATGTACAATGACATCCAAGCCATCTCATGGTAACTAGCTTAAACCATAAGAGAGCTCCAATGAGCAGTGTGTCTCAAACGTTACAAGGCAAAGTCAATTGTGTAGCTATTAAAACTACAAAAACTCAGATTCCACTGTTATAAAATCTAAGAATTAGTAAGCCTGTGCTGGTAACTTTTATTTTTATTTATTTTTTTTCTGATAATTGTAAGTTAACCAAAACAAACTGACCAGAGAAGTCCAGACACAGACCCACACATATACACACACTTTGGTACAAAGAATTTGGGTAATCAGCTAATGAGTAAGTGACAACAAAAACAACTAAATTTCCTAACTTCTCTCAGTCAAAAGTCTTAATGCTTACAAAGCATTTTTCAAATTGGCATTCCACTTAACAGCCTACATGTTCTTCCATTAGTAAGTCTGAACAATGTTAAAGTGACTGCCACACTTCTTGGAGCCTTTAAAATTTTGAAATTCAAATGACATATCGGACAAAGGGCTAGTATCTAAAATCTATAAAAAGCTCACCAAACTCCACACCCGAAAAACAAATAACCCAGTGAAGAAATGGGCAGAAAACATGAATAGACACTTCTCTAAAGAAGATATCCGGATGGCCAACAGGCACATGAAAAGATGCTCAACGTCGCTCTTCATCAGGGAAATACAAATCAAAACCACTCAGATATCACCTCACGCCAGTCAGAGTGGCCAAAATGAACAAATCAGGAGACTACAGATGCTGGTGAGGATGTGGAGAAAGGGGAACCCTCTTGCACTGTTGGTGGGAATGCAAACTGGTGCAGCCACTCTGGAAAACAGTGTGGAGGTTCCTCAAAAAATTAAAAATAGACTTACCCTATGACCCAGCAGTAGCACTGCTAGGAATTTACCCAAGGGATACAGGAGTACTGATGCATAGGGGCACTTGTACCCCAATGTTTATAGCAGCACTCTCAACAATAGCCAAAGTATGGAAAGAGCCTAAATGTCCATCAACTGATGAATGGATAAAGAAATTGTGGTTTATATACACAATGGAGTACTACATGGCAATAAGAAAGAATGAAATATGGCCCTTTGTAGCAACGTGGATGGAACTGGAGAGTGTGATGCTAAGTGAAATAAGCCATACAGAGAAAGACAGATACTATACGTGTTCACTCTTATGTGGATCCTGAGAAACTTAACAGGAACCCATGGGGGGAGGGGAAGGAAAAAAAAAAAAAAGAGGTTAGAGTGGGAGAGAGCCAAAGGATAAGAGACTCTTAAAAACTGAGAACAAACTGAGGGTTGATGAGGGGGTGGGAGGGAAGGGAGGGTGGGTGATGGGTATTGAGCAGGGCACCTGTTGGGATGAGCACTGGGTGTTGTACGGAAACCAATTTGACAATAAATTTCATATATTTAATAAATAAATAAATAAATAAATAAATGAATAAATGAATAAATAAATAAAATTTTGAAATTCATTATAAATTTCCAGACTTGCATTTGACTTTTTTCATAGAATACATACCAAAATCTTCTACGGTAACAGTTTTGCAAAGAACACCAGTTTGCAAAGCACTGGCCCAACTATACTAACTGAGTCCCAAAACTCAACATGTTTTTCTTCTAAAAACACCAAAAAAATTAACAGAAAGTATCATGTTCGAGGGCACTTGAGATAATGCATTATTTATAAATCTTTCCATCTCCAGGATCTAGCACTTTCCATAATACTCAAATACTCCTTAAACCAGTACTTCTAAGAAAGCAAAAATGGAATGGAAATAATTTTAAAATAATAAGAAAACTCAAAATTCAAAATATCTTTTCAATGTTATAAAAGAAATTAAATACCTATGTTTTGCTGAATTTTCAGTATTATTCTAGTTTTAATTGGTTTTTCAGGATGTTCATCATCTGTGCTGTCCAATGAAGCTTCAGTATTCACAGAGTACCTCATACAAGCTGCAAGAGGATAATAATAATTTAATAATAATTCCTAAATGAGAATTACCATTTTAAAATTAATTTTAAAGAATACTATAAAGAGCATATACAACAAGCTCCATTTTCCTTCAACTTGACTTTTTTTAATAACACAATGTATTTGCTCATTATCAAATGCAGGCCAATTCAATCTCATGGAATGTATGTTAAGATGACAATTTTTAAAATCCTGTATGTAATTTTATAACTGACTGAAATCAAACAGCCATAGAGCTAGTTCTGAGTGACTCCCACAAATTATAATTCATTTACTATATGGTAGTAGAAATAAACTGATACCAAAAATCAAACCAGATAGGAGCAGGGTAACCTTCACTCTTAATTGGGATTAATTTCTATCGTTCTTATTGATGGTTTGACAATTAATAACTTCAAATAATTAGATATTAATAATAAAAGCAGGGATTTGCAAATTGCAGCCCATGGGCCAGACTTTATGTGCCCCACAAAGCCTAAAATATTTACTATTTGGACCTATAAAGAAAAAGTTTGCTGACTGGATCTAACCTGAAATTTGATATGTAGTTGTACCCTTTAAATTTTTTCACGTTTATTTTGCGAGAGGAGCAGAGAGTGAGGGAGAAAGAGAACTCCAAACAGGCTTCCACACTGTCAGCGCAGAGCCCGAAAGGGGCTTGAACTCACAAACCGTGAGATTATGACCTGAGCTGAAATCCAGAGTTGGATGCTTAACTGACTGAGCCACCGGGGTGCCCTGACATATAGTAGTACCCTCTTATCTGCAGATAAGTATCTTTCAGATACTTGCAGTCAACTGCAGTCCAACAGCAGATGATCTTCTGACACAGCATCAAAAGGTCAACAGTAGCCTAATCCTTGGTCACAATGCCTGCGTCATTCACCTCACTTTATCTCATGAGACATTTTATCATCTCATATCATCACAAGGGGGGAGTATAAATACAAGAAGATATTTGGAGAAAAAGAAAGAACACATGCACATAACTTCTTTAATAGTATACTGTTATGACTGTTCTATTTTATTGTTAGTTATCATTGTAAACTCTTACTGTGCCTAATTTATAAACTAAACTTTATCACAAGTACATATACATAGGGAAAAACACAGTATAGAGAGTTTGGTACTATCTGCAGTTTCAGGCTTCTATTGGGGGTCTTAGAACTTATCCTCTGCAAATAAGAAGGGACTACTGTATTCAAGCAAAATATGATCATAAATTTGACCTTAAAACAACTCAATGTTAAGCAAGGCAACTCTTTATCCCATTTTACAGATGGAAAATAGGACCTGGGAAGTTAAGTGCATATTTGAGGGTAATGGATAGCAGACTGAGGATTCAAATACAAGTTCTCTATTTCATTATACTAGCAATAATTTATGTAGGTTGGTTTAGCTGAATTTATTTAACATTGATTAAAAAAAGTGTTTCAACTAAAGGGCCGCCTGGGTGGTTCAATCGGTTAAGCATCCGAATCCTGACTTCAGCTCAGGTCATGATCTCACAGTTCGTGGCACTGAGCCCCGCACTGGCACAGAGCCTGCCTAGGATTCTCTTTCTCCTCTCTGCCCCTCCTCCCACCTCTAACCAGAGTGCATATCTCTCAAAGTAAATAAACTTAAAAAAAAAAAAGTGTCTGAACTAAGAACATCCTTAGAGATCACATAGACCAGTGGTTTTCATGTTTTTTCCTAGTGCTAAAGAATCTGACAGAAAATCCCAGCATGTAAAATAGATGAAAATAGAATTACGCAGCTAAAACAAGAATGGAGGGATCCTGAAGCCAGACTCCCTTCCTTCCCTCAGAGGTGGTAATCAAATGCTGTTCTATAGAGCTCTAGGGAACTATCTGAAAGCATCTGCTCCATGTTGATACCTTTGTTTACAAAGAGAACACAGAGAGACAGTAACTACTGTTTAAATTCAAGGTAAAATGACAATGGAGTACTACGTGGCAATGAGAAAGAATGAAATGTGGCCCTTTGTAGCAACATGGATGGAACTGGAGAGTGTTATGCTAAGTGAAATAAGCCATACAGAGAAAGACAGATACCATATGTTTTCACTCTTAGGTGGATCCTGAGAAACTTAACAGAAACCCATGGGGGAGGGGAAGGGGAAAAAAAAAAAAAAAGGTTAGAGTGGGAGAGAGCCAAAGCATAAAAGACTCTTAAAAACTGAGAACAAACTGAGGGTTGATGGGGGGTGGGAGGGAGGGGAGGGTGGGTGATGGGCATTGAGGAGGGCACCTTTTGGGATGAGCACTGGGTGTTGTATGGAAACCAATTTGACAATAAACTTCATATATTGAAAAAAAAATAAATTCAAGGTAAAATAGATAATTTCCTGGATTTAAAATGTCTTTACAGACATCTTTATATCTCAATATAACCGCACAGGCTCACAAGTATGATACATAAACTTATGGAAACAGTTATTTGTGGTACCAAAATGGATGAAAGAGAAAGAAAAAAATGCCTATTTTTACCAATTTCCCATGAAGATAAGTTTACTGTCATTTTCAGAAATCATCTTTAGCAACTACTTCATTACAATCTAGGCTATCATGGTTTCTTTTTTCCCTCTTCAAGCATATGATGAAAGTACTTTAAAGACAAACACAAAACCCCCTTCTCTTTTTTTTCTCCCATATCACATTGGTTGCAAAGGCTAACAAACTCTTATCATGAATTATCTCTAGAACCATTCAGTCTTCTATATTTCCAGTTTTCTAGTTTTCTCAAGGGCTCTAACACTTTAGTTCTAGATTACATTAGCCCACCCCTAACTTTATATTTCCCCTAACTTCACCTATAGATCAAAAGGTTGAATGCACAGCACACTTTTATTCATGGTAGCACACACACACAACTCTGGCTTTTCTGTCAGTAAATAAAATAAATAATTTCTATTAGTAAATAAAATAAAAAAACTTTTTTTGGGGGGGCCACTAAAATCCTTGTATCTGATAACAAATAAAAATAATGGATGAAGCAGAAATTAAACTTATTTGCTAAAGGATTTTTTTTTACTTGAGTACTTGTATTTAAAGAGCACAAAAATGGTTTTGTCATGATGTTGCTTATGCATTTAACATTGAATTGTTACCTGCAAAAGTCATGCTCTAGTAATGTCAAATCCTCTGCACAAATAATTTACTTCTCTAAAAAAAGATATTTCATTGCTCTATTTCCATTTTGAATCTGTCATACAAAATCATATTGCTTCGATACAAATCTGAGATCATTTACAGAAGCAGAGCCATAACAACTTATTTGTGCTTGTTTTTGGTGGGGACTTTTAGGACTTTAATTCAAATCTCAGACATTATGTCATTTTCCTAGTATCTGAAATTTAAATGCAAATAACATGATTCGATAGGAAGTTAGATCTTAATCATTCCTTAAAACCAGGTAATTTTAACTTCAGACAAGCCCCAAATTAATCATGTGAGAAAGTAGAGCAACTGTCAACAAACAAGAAAAAACAAGAGCCATAATGAATGCATGCTAAGTTATCAATGTGATCAATTTTATTCCAAGCTATTGATAGTTAGGACTGTTTAGATGCTTAAAATAAAATGTTAGGACTTGAACTCCTTAGTGGTCTTCTTCCCCATCCCTGAATACTAAAGTAATGAGGTTTCACTATAACCAGTGATGTAGTTGTAAAAATACATGTTCATTAGTACTTCTCTTTCCTTCATAATTATCAATGTTTAACCAAACAACAATTAATTAGCTCTAATAAAAAGACACAATTGGCAAAGATGAGTTTCACCAGATTTTAAAGGTAGGTCTCCAAATTTTTAGCTGATACTGTAGATAAAATACATCTGAGTTATTAATATCTAGTAGGAGATGACTAACACACCTAAGAAATTCTAAAGCCACAGTTATCCCTCACCTTAAGTGAGTCATTTTTACAAACAAATTGTTCTTCATCCCTTAAGTCATTTAAAAGTATGTTATTTTAAGGTACTTACCTGGCAAAATATGTATTTCAAACATAGCAACTACTTGGCAAGTATATTATAGTATAGAAATAATAATAATCAGCAAATAACAACACCAAATACTTAGAAAATTAAGCCAGAAACTTATAACAAGTTTAACACCCCTAAATGTACAGTAATTGATTTTAATTTTTGAACTTGAACAACTGAACTCCACTTTTTATGATTTTACACAAAAACCCTAATTTCAAATATTTAGGAAAATCTATGTATACCATAAAATACTACTTTTATACTTTATGTTAACATTTTTCATTATAATTCAGAAGGTTCATTTTTAAAAAGTTTTATAATAATGCTAGTTAATATCATCTTACAGTTATGTATCTCTTTTTGTTTCGAAAGTATTTTCCCTAACATTTATATTAAATTCTCGTATCAACCCCAAGAGAATCTGGGGTTCAGAGGTGAATTGTTTAAAGTCACACAGATGTAAGTGGCACACCTGGACTCAGTTAAAATATTATCTCCATAAAATTATGCATCTAATATTTTTTAGTAAACTAATAAATGAATAAATGAGTGACAAATAAATTGAGAAATAAAGAAGTGAATAAGTGAATATAGTTCTAAACCAATAGGATACTAATGAAAAAGCACTTGATTTTTCTACTAAAATGTTTGTTTTTACCCTGTCCCATAATTTGGGAATATGTTATTTTGTTATTAAATATGCTAATTACCAAATCATTCCTTCTAATTCAACAAAAACTTGATGAAGCAAAACTAATATAATTCTAGACAAGTCATATTCTTGGCCACAATACATCTGATGCTAGTGTTCAATTCCTAAAAAAAACCTAGATTTACTTTTAGTGCATTCATCATTCAAAATGAACTCAAATGTCACAGAATGAACACAAATGCTCTCAGATTTTTTCTAATCCCAGACAAGGATAATGCCTGTGCTGAATGTTCTGATAATTCTGTTCATCTCTCTATTATAGAACTAGTCACCTTGTTTTAGAATAACTCATTTTTCTCTATTTCCCACTATACCATGAGCTTCTAATAGTCAGGACTATATATTTGATCTCTAGAACCCTCATGCTTAATACATAATAGGCAATCAAAAATAATCAATCAGGGGTGCCTGGGTGGCTCAGACGGTTGAGCGTCCGACTTTTGATTTTGGCTCAGGTCACAATCCCACAGTTTGTGAGACTGAGTCCAGCATCAGGCTCCACAGTGCAGAGCCTGCTTGGAATTATCTCCCTCTCCCACTGCCCCTTCCCTGATCATGTTCTCTCTTTCTCTCTCAAGATAAATAAATTAAAAGAAAATTTTTTAAAGTAATCATTCAAACACTAATTTGGGATTTATGTACATTTCAAAAACAGTGCAGACTCCGTAAACAAGCACATTTCCCATAATGAAGTATTATCTTCAATACATCATATAATACTAGAAAAACATATAATCTAGAAATCATGAGTTTGACACAGGATACATTTAAGTATACGCAGCTAAACTTTCCAAGTTGCTGTTTTGTTCCTTTGTGTTTGTAATGTTAAACTCTTCCTACTCAAGTTAATCCATCTCTATACTAGATTACCAGCATAAAAAGAAAATCACATATTTTTAAATGTTAGTCTGTTTAATATGTTTAAACATGTTTAATATGTTTAAATAACATGTTTAAATATGTTTAATATGTTTCATCACATATTTTTAAATGTTTTCGGAAGCCTGCTATACACTCTTATATACTTATTTATAGATATGTTTTCATATCCTGCCTTCACTAGAAACAAAACAAAAACAAAGCAAAGCAAAACAAAACAAAAACAGCCTTCTAACATGTAAGGTCAAATGTGAAAGTGACAGGGGAAGAAATTATGTTACATAATTAGATGCTATGGCAAATCTGTGCTCTATAAAAATAAAGTTGATCCAATGTTTGGAACTGCCTTTTTCAGCTTAGTATCCCAATTATAAGAAAGAGACAAGAAAATAGAGGCCAATATATGAAAAAGATGTTTAATAAAGTGTTCAAAAAACACTGCGACATTATGCTTAACCAAATATTAAGATAATGAATTTTAAGAAAACTTTGCATATAATAAAACAAATACCTTAAGAGCTATATATTTCCACTTATTTAAGGATGAATTTTTTTAATGAAGATCTACTTGCTAGGCTTAGAAAAATTTTAAGTATCTTAAATTTTGGTAGAATTTTCCAAGAAAACACTGACTACATGTTCATCATATGTAGAAATTAAACAGACACATTTTTAAATGCCTTGAAAATATCAAACAGAACTAGTATCAAAGAAATCTAAAGACATATTTAAGCTAGATGCCTCATAGGTAATCTTAGAAAAAGTTTAATGAGGTTCTTAAGTAACATTATATAATTACCTGTGTTTATTTCCTCTGCAATTTCCAAATCTTCTATTTGAATCATATGATCTAACATCTCTATAAAATGGTCTCTCATTTCTTCAGCTGACTCATCACCAAATTTATAATCACATAACATTATAGTGGATCCCGGAATGGGGACAAAAACTCGGTGAGGGAGGATGTGAAACTCTTTTTCAGAATCTAAATGGAGAAGGAACATTATCAATATTTAGATGGGTCTGTCACTAGGATCAGTGATATATTTTGATAAGTATATGAAAATATACACTAATAAAAACAAAACCTAAAAGGTCTTTTCATTTTCTAATTGATCTTACACAAAATTGCTCTTACTGAATTCTGCTTTACCTTAACACCCCTGGCCTCTGCAAGGGACTCCATGATGCTCCTATGAAATGTAAACTTACCCACTGCCTTCAGTGTGAAGATACTGTTAGTTATACATTCTTGTAATATCCACTGTCCTATGAAAGAACACCCAATAGGAATTTTGTCCCTGGTCTCAGAAATAGTTGTTTTTCTTATTTCTTACTTTCTTATTGTACTTCTTGCAAGCAATGGATTTTATAAAAATAGTATTTCTCTTCTTCATGTAAGTTTGGAGCCAAATTAGTGGCCCACTTACACCAAGTGTATAGGACATGATAGTACATTTCACACTAATCTTACCACTGACTTCATCTTACTAGATCTAGGCTGATTACATGTTTTATATACGAATCTTACTATAACTTCATCCTGCTTTCTTTTTCATTTTCCCTTTACCTCATTCTTACCGCTAGTATTTATCTTGTTATCTTGTTAACTGTAATACCTTTTTGCAAACAGCCTTAAATTATCAATAGAAAAAAAATCTGGATATAAATAAACAGTATTTCATTCTTTGAATACTCACAAAGTAAAATATAATACTTCCCCTAATTTTTAATATAGTCACTGGTCTACATAAACAC
The DNA here is from genome assembly GCF_023721935.1 of Panthera uncia. Lineage (NCBI taxonomy): Eukaryota > Metazoa > Chordata > Mammalia > Carnivora > Felidae > Panthera > Panthera uncia. Next base: position 21,454,598 of record NC_064813.1, read on the forward strand.
ATAATAATTGTTTAGCTCAACACGATGATTCTAATGAACTATTAACAAAGATAGAGATATTGTGTAAAGAATGACCTCTTTTAGCAATGGATGTGATTAAATAAGCTACCAATATACAGATCAAATAGAAAACTAGGGCTCACTTTAGTAGCAATCTACATTTCCTTGTCAGGAAACTAGTAGTAGCTTTATAAAACTATAAACAGAAGATGATGAAGGCGGCCTTAAGTGTCACAGGAAATGCTATGACTTAAAAATTATGTGTTCTTACCAGATTCTGCTTATTATCTTGTTTTCATATGAGAACTGGGAGAAAAATTTTACTATTTGACCAGGCTGCCTCCTAGCTGTAATATTATATTACTGCAATTTTTACTGTAGCAGTATATTGTCCACACATTGAAATTAGGAATGTATTATTTTATTCTGGGCTACAGTTTCTTATAACAGGCTAATGTAATTAGTTAAGGCCTCAAAGGCCACTCAATTACCAGTGAAAACTTTTATTTTTATTGAAAATTTAGGAATAATATTAGATTGTAACATTACCTTCTAATACATCAAACTTAACGTATACATATCACAACTGCTATGAGAAGTAATTTTACTACTTGAACATCACCAAAAATTTCAAAACACTAGCTCACTTAATATAAAACAATATCAATGCATTTTTAAATGCTCTAAATAGAGTATTTAACTAAAGTGTGTGATAGGGTAGGTCTTTGGCATTAATGGTGAATGTATCCCTACGTCCCCAAAAATCCTAAAATTCACAGTTCAATTATAGCACAGTCTGTTGCTTAGAAAGTGAAGTAATGTTTAGCACCAGGAGAGTTATTACATACACAAAGTTAAGTAGTAAAAACAAGGTCACACTGGGGCACCTGGGTGGCTCAGTAGGTTATTAAAAGTCTCTCTCTCTCTTTTTTTTTTTTTTTTTAAGTTTAAAGTTTATTTCTGTCTGAGCCAGACAGAGTGCATGAGTGGGGGAGGGAGAAGGGGGGAGAGAGAGAGAAAGAGAGAGAGAGAGAGAGAGAGAGAGAGAGGATCCAAGCAGCCTCCACACTGTTAGGTCAGAGCCCAACGGGAGGTTCGATCTCATGAATCATGAGATCATGACCTGAGCCAAAACCAAGAGTTGGATACTTAACTGACTGAGCCACCCAGGCACCCTGCATTTGACTCTAGATTTTGGCTCAGGTCATAATCTCAGCAGTTCATGAGATTGAGCCCTGCAGTGGGTTCTGCACTGACAGTGCAGAGCCTGCTTGGGATTCTCTCTCCCTCTCTGCCCCTCCTTTGCTCTCTCTCTCAAAAACAGTAAATGAATTAAAACACACACACACACACACACACACACACACACACACACACAAGGCCACACTGACATGAGGCTGATAGGCTGGTAGGCTGGGTGACTAATTGACCAGGTTTTACATACTTTACAAAACAAAAATCTCAATCCAACTGCTACATATAAAATTCAAATTCATGTCTCAGCAAAACTACACATTATTACTAAATGGAGCTTCAGGGTTACTTGTGAAGTACAGAAAGGACAAATGTTAAATTAAATCTGGCAATTCCACCAATCTATCATACTACGGATATAAAAGAGATAATTAGTCCACCAAACCTAATATACTAGCTATCAGTAGTCCTAAAAGAAGTTAGTTATACAGAGAAGATTTTCCTATAAACATAAAAATATTCCCTTAACAAGCTAATGTACATGTTTCATTTAGATACATATTTAACTGTGAATTGCAAATGCACTCACACCTGAATGGTTGGAAGGTAGAGAAAAGTGTGTAACTTCAAAAAGCATACTCAATATTATAATTCTCCTTTTGAGTAAAAAAAAAAAATATTATTAACACAAATTACATAAATGGTATAGTTTATATTTCTCAAAAGATGGAATAATTATAAAAGGTTAAGACAGAATGACCCAGTCTTTTTCAAATCTAATAAAGTTTGTTATAGTAATAATGAGAAGTATATAAATTAGTATACAAAAAAACTTAGGAGAGATCAACTGCATATATACTACAAATTAATACCTACTAAAAATTTATCATATAATACTTAACACTAATAAATATTTTGTTTTGGATAATTTTTTTTTAAACACCAGATATTAATTTAATAATATTAGCTTTAAAATGTTAATACAGTTTACCCATTCTGGCAGAAATTCATGCAGAGTTTACAAAAAAATCCTCCCTTAGATTTTAAAAATGTTGACAGATTTGCTATTATAAGGTGTGTCAAACATTTTTTTGGGGGGTGGCAACTGAAAAATTGTCACTTGCTAAAAAAAGTAAAAGATGCCATATCGTTGTAAAAGACAGATATAAGTAGTTACAAAGGATAACATATCTATTACATTTTGACATCCTATTACTGTATTGATAACACACACATAAAAAGTTCTTAATTTTATACTCATAACTTTTTTTTCTGGAACTTCATTCAAAAGCAGATCCTCAAATAGTATTTCACAACGATCTGCAACTGTATTCAATATATCTCTCTTCATTGCCTGTAAAAAAAAAAAAATCACAATAAGAAATGAAATCCGTGACTTTAGATTTGCATTATTTTATTACCACTCCCCCCCCAACATAGTTGTCCTCCCTGTATAATCATGTTCACTACAATAATTGGTGGTACATCATCTCATTTTTGTTAAAGTTTATTTATTTGAGTGAGAGAGAGAGAGAGATAGAGAGCAAGCTCAGGGGAGGGGCAGAGAGAGAATCCCAATCGCTGATAGTGTGGAGTCTGATGTGGGGCTGGCTCCATGCCACAAACAATGAAATCATGACCTGAGCCCAAATCAAGTCACTTAAGTGACTGAGTCACCCAGGCGCCCCACATCATTCCCTTTTTTTAATATCCATTGCTTTAACATGATTAACACATTAACAGTTTAACAGCACATTTGCCTAGCCTTCATTTAAATAATTAATTAAAACCAAATAAATGAATGAAATTTTGTGTCTAAACAAATAAAGCTAGTGTTCCAAATTAGGAAATGTATAATTATAACAAAAGTGCCAGTCATCATTTTTTAAATTTCTGAATTATCCAGATTATAGAATACTAGGTAATAATATTTCCAATGAATACTTTTCCTGTTATTTATAAAGTTTAACTTCCTTCTGAAGAGATAATTTCAAATGTACTACTATATTAAAACTGTGGATCACTGAATAAATATGTATAATCATCACTTTAAAAAAAGGCATAGACCAGATATCCTACAGATGAAAATCTTGGGACCAACGACATGGTACATTTGGATTAGCTAAGAGATTTGACCTTTATCAGTTAAAATCAAATTAATAATTATGAAATCGGAGACTGAAATAAGATTTTAGGATTTTTGAATAGTTATGTTAACATGCTTCTGTTTTTCATACAGCAGTTATTCCTTCTGTACCTGCACAGCATCTTTAACCTTGGGTTTACTGCTATGAATATAAGCTCTGCATTTCACGGCACCCTTAAGGTTTACCGAGCCACTGCAGATCTGGACTGTGGCTGTGGATCTGCGGTCTGAATTCAGAAGCTGAAAGACAAAATCTATTTAAGTTCTAAGAGCCAATAATTATTAACCATATGAAACATTTAAACATTATATAAGCCATTTCATGAAGTGACTGAACCAAGTGTTTGAAAATATCTTCCATAAATTACTAAAAGGCCTCACATTCCTTATTAAATTATATATTATTTTCTGAGTATTTTAAATGTACTCTGAAGTAAAACACAACCCCCAAAATGGGACACAGTAAAAATGAAAATTCTAAGTATACCTGGAATAAATAGGGTCAATTCTGAAGAACAAACACAAATCATGTAACTTGTGAATAGTGCTATGTGCCTCTGCAATAATAATAATAATAATCAGGAAAAAAGGAGGAAAAATGGTGAAGAAACTGAAAGACATGACTATGTAGCTACTGAGAGCACATGAATAGTTAATGTCTAATGTAATTCAGGCAAAGTTAGTTTGGGTTTTTTTTACATGTGTTTTTTAAAGAATTTAAAGTTAATACAGTCAAGGTCTTATTGGTAAAAAATCTGTCATAAACCAAAAAATTCAAAATGTTCCAGGACTGGTTAAAACAAAGTTTATCCTCAAACCAAGCAGCAGGGTGATAATGCTCATACTGTACCTGGAATAAGCCTATGATACTTGTAGAGATCATTGATATATCAATAAGGTGAGGGTGGAGGAGGAATACTGGGCTTCCTTTATCCACTACACAGAACTTTACTACAAATGAAACTATTCCATTTTGGAACATAATGCCCTTTTTTATGTATTTAATATCTAATTTATATGTCTTACAATATACAACACATTTTTATTAAAAAAATTTTTTTTTAACGTTTATTTATTTTTGAGACAGAGAGAGACAGAGTATGAACAGGGGAGGGTCAGAGAGAGGGAGACACAGAATCTAAAACAGGCTCCAGGCTCTGAGCTGTCAGCACAGAGCCCGACACGGGGCTCGAACTCACAGACTGCGAGATCATGACCTGAGCCGAAGTCGGCCGCCCAACCGACTGAGCCACCCAGGCGCCCCTATACAACACATTCTTAACATATACATGTATAAATTAGGGCACTGTTTTCCACAAAGTACTAGACTATATATAAAAGACTACACACACACACACACACACACATACACAGATGGAGGAGAGTTTTCAAAAGATATAAGGACTAACTTACTCCTTTTTGGTGGAAATGTACCTGTATGCTACAAAGATCAACGACTTTTGGTTTCTTTGGACTCAGGAACAAACTAGCTTAAAAAGAGACTCTGGGAACCTAACTTGGTCATAACTGGAGGAATTTTTGTGACACTGATATGGTATTTTGGAAAAGAAAAAGATTCATCTGGTTATGGTGACCAAGAACTTTACAGAAGTGGTGGTAGCATTTGGGGTAGATCTTAAAGTATGGATAGGATTCTGACTGCCTGAATGACAGAGAAACAACTGTACTGGCTGGCCAAGACACATGGCTCAGAAAATAAACAGAATTTTAAAGGCACAGAAAGCAAACCTCTGAAACTTTTCTAACTAGTCAGTATAGAGCAATGAAGGAATTTAAAACAAGGAGATTATTAACACAATCAGTGCCTAACCCTTATATACACTCAACAAATATTTTGTGAGAAAAAAACCTAACAAGTAAGACTTTAGATACAACTATTCCATTTAGGAACACAATGCCTTATTTTATATATTTAATATCTAATGTATATGTTTTACATATCTAGTAAAAAGCATACAGGTACAGGAATAGCTTTAAAACAAGGGACACTTCTAACCTCAAAGGTACTAACAAGAGAAATTGAGAACTATGTTGATTGGCATTAAGTCCAATGACAATCTAGTAAATGCTCTATTGCTAAACACAGAGAAGGAAAAGAAAGGAAAACAGCCTCCTATGAAAATTACTTTTAAGTCTATTTTACTTAGGTAAAATAACATACAATAAAAAAAATATCCTGTTCTACATGCATACTTTTAGGAATAACTAATGGCTTTAACTTTTTATTCTTCAAGATATCCAATTCTCAACTTCTGAAAAGAAGAGGTGTGTAATTTAAAGCAACCATATAAAAATATAAAAATTGCTAATGCTGTGTGATTTTTAACAAATCAGAGGCAGTATAAATATACTTCAAAATGAAGTATATGACAACTCTTGGAACATCTCTGCACACATCATTTTAAGTTGTTAAGAACTACAACTTTGCTTATAAAACCTATAACCCAAAATATCACACACATGTATGTATGTGTATGTACTTATATGTTATACGTGTATATGTACTATAAGTATACATATACTATACGTATATATATATATATATATACATATATATATAAAATACATACATAAATTGCTATCTACTTGATACTAAAATTTTAACAGCCTTGAGGCAAAACACCAAAATAGGTTTCATTAAAATAATGTTTCTGGTAAATAAATTTCCTAGAACTGGACATTTTGTACACCTTATGTTTCTAAAGTTCTTTAATTCTCTAATTATAAAAACCAGAATAATTTCATTATGATTATTCTAAGAAATAATGTATTTTGATTAGATAAGTAGTATTTTAAAATATTTACCAAATGTGTTAGCACTTTGACATCAAAACAATGACTAGTCGCTTGAACATTTCCTCTAGAAGATTTTTTCTGAAAAAACACAAAAGTTAAAAAACTTGATTATTGAGATCTGAGTGGAATATAAAAGATAATTTAGGAGCCATCCTACATATTCTAAGTAATTTAGAGGAAAAGAAAGTCTTATTATTTGTTTCATATTAGCTTTTTCTATAGATATGTTACTTTGTGTATTCTCTATCAATCAATGTATATTCTTAAAAACAACTAATTCCCTACTTTTGTTTCTCTAAAGCAACAATTGGCAAACTATGGCCTATGGGTCAAGTCTAGACTCCCTCTCGTCTTTGTAAATACAGAATACAATCAAGATCATTCATTTACATGTTATCCATGGCTGCTTTCATGCTACAACAGCAGAGGTGAATAGCTGCCAGAGACCATGTCGCCGACAATGTCTAATATATCTACTATTTGGTTTTTTACAAAAAGTTCACTGACCCTTGCACTAAAGGGGGAAATTACCAAAGTTTCTCCTCAGATCAAAGCTATTTTAGAAGTTTGTACAGATTCCTTCTACAAAATGGCCAAACTTAGTCTTTAAACTGCTATCAAAGTAGAACATGTACCTTCAGTTTCTTGTCTTTTTTTTTTTTTTTTTTTTTTTTTTTTTATGTACCTTTAGTTTTAAGCAAGCAGTTTACAATTTGGAAATCAGAATTTAGATGACATGTACTTCTTCAGATTTCAGGATCCAATTAATTCAGAAATAATCTCCCATAATTTTCTGAAAAAACATTTATTTGCTTTACTTTAAAAAACCTTAGAGGGCACCTGGGTGGCTCAGTTGGTTGCCTGTCCAACTTCGGCTCAGGTCATAATCTCAGTTTGTGAGTTCGAGCCCTGTATCGGGCTCTGTGCCAACAGCTCAGAACCTGGAACCTACTTCCAATTCTGTGTCTCCCTTTCTCTCTCTGCCCCTCCCCTGCTCGTGCTCTGTCTCTCTTGCTCTCAAAAATAAACAAACATTAAAAAAAATGAAAAAAACAACCAAAAGACCTTAGAAATAAGAAGTAGATGGAAACTGTTTTCATGAAGGCAAGAACTAAAGATGTCATTTTTAATTTTTCCTTAAGTACAAATAATTTCATAAGATGATTTTCTCTCAACTCACCTGCCCTTCTAACAGGTCACAATCTTCATCTTTAACTTGTCCATTAATCAAATAAACACCATTTTCTATTTGCTTGGCCCAGCGTACAAGTCCATTCTTAAAAAAATATAACATGGATATCTTTCAGATATAATGCCATCTCAATTAAACTCCCTAGAGTCTACTTTTTTCCCACCTGATACACTGAAATGTTAATGTGGTAATCAGTAGTGTGGTATTTATTTATTTCTTGAGTTATTAACATTTTGCCATTTTTGCTTTGTATATTAAAAAAATTATTTTTCAGTATAGCTGACACAAAACATTACATTAGTTTCAGGCATATAACATAGTGACCCAACTTCTTTATATGTTATGCTATGCCTACAAGTGTAGCTACCATCTGTCACCATATAACACTATTAGAGTATCACTGACTATATCCCTGTGCTGTGTCTTTATTCAGTCTCAAAAACAACAAAAAAAGTATATCCCCCAATTTTTAGCACCTTACTCCTATTTAATAATAGTTTTTCTAAACTTTATCCCAAACTAACATTCATATCACAGACTTAGAAGGCTTAATAATTACATGACCACAGTCAAATAAAATTCAGTAATGCTCATTATCTTAAAAAAGTGAGAAAAGGGAAAGAATCTCAAGAACAAATATATAAGGGAGTATAAAAGGGGAAAAAATAAGCAAGGTCCATCTGCTTCCTTCAACAGAAAAAAAAGAAGAGAAATGAGATATGAACAAAAGAATGGTACAGAAATACAAAAAAGGACTGGAAAGGAGAAAACAAAACTAAAGAACAAACAGTATACCTTTTAAATAATTGTATTTTATGTAACTGTATTTTACAATGTACTTAACTACATATTAATTAACAAATATTTATGGAGCACCTATTATGCTAAATGTGTTACCATTATGATGCTGTCCTATCTCTAAATTTCTAATCTGGCTGGGGTAATAAATTAGTCACTCATAATATCATTATAATTAGTATGCAATTTATGAGGATCATAAAATGAATGGCTCAGACAACCAGAAAAACAGCAGATTATCTATTCAGCAATCACTAAAGAAAATTCATTTGCCTTAATACCTTTGTATTTTTCTCCAAAGTATAGCTGACTGAAGTAGTAGACAGCGGGATGTGAATATTAATATGAACTGTACACTCTAAAGAAAGCCATGAAGTTGATAGTCCATTTTGATACTTCCAATCTGCTGGTTTTGCTGAACTCTTTAGCAGTGGGGAAAGTAAAAAACAAAACAAAACATAAAATATGTGATTTAGGTAAAATATATCAAACAATAAAACATCATAAAACGTACAACATAATAACTCACACAAACTGCTATCTAACATATTGGCCAACTTCTTTCATCAAAGGGCAATAGGTTAAACTAAACAGAAATGAAGCATGCATTAAGTTCACTATTCTTTAGCACATTCCAGACAGCCTTGGCAGCTCCATCCCCCAGTGGTGGGTTGAAAAAGAATCAGATAGTTCATGGGTAGAATTCTGACAAGTCCTCTGGTTCTTCTCACCTGTAGCTTCAATAGTATCAATTCTGAAGCTTATGATGCAGAGCAAATAATCACTGAGCAACTATTAGGTGTCAGATGTTCTCCTTTCTGTCCTATACCTTGCTAACAGAAAACTGCAAAGTTACTTTTTCACATTGCTTTTAGACATCTTAGCAAAATGTCAGTCTGGATTCTGCTAGTAGGTAGCTTGCTTACTAGTCAATATAGCTAGCTACCAAAAGCCCAGATACTTTTACTACCAGCCACTCAAATAGAATACTAAATATATAAGTAGGTAGGGGAAGCTTAAGAAAAATATTTTAACAATGGAAAAAAACCTAAATTTTCCTTATTTGTAATGAAATTAATCACATTTCAAAATAAACAACTGTAGTTGGCTGTAAACATCAATAGGAAGTGAAATCATGGAAAATTATTAAAACTAAATATTTAGTTTTATTTTTAAAATAATTTACAATACAAAAATCTTTAAAGAGGTATTTTTCTTACCTTTGGATCATGGATATCATAAGTTCGACAAAATATTCTTTACTGGTTAAGGGTAGAAATGACCAAAAAAGATAATTCATTCTTATTAATCAAAAGAAAATAAACCGTCAAAAAATAAAAATAAGGTGCATGCATCCAAGAGTTTTTAACAAAATCAGACTACTTTATATACTGAAATATATACACATATATGTTTGCATATATACATCTTGTAACTAAACATATAAAAATATCCATATTTTGTACAAATTTATATAAACACAAAAATCGTTCTGATTATGATACCTATGATGCTGTAAACTATTTCCTATTGCTTAAAATCCTGCCAATCACAATGAATAGAATGCAAGCACTTGCAGAATTTTCCTCAAATACACACCCTCTATAATAGGAGTGCTGCTTTAAATGGAGTCCAGTCTGAAACTGTTTACTGAGTCAAAGATCCTGTGCATGAAACTTTTAATTACCAAAGGCATTGTAAACTCAGCTTCAGCAGGAATGATCACTTCTTGAATTTTGCCTTTTCCACATCCTAATTCACTAGGCCCTTGCGCTGCTTAGCTCCCTTGGTGTGGCTGCCTCTTGCTTGGGAGGTACCCTTGCTCTGACAAGATGTAGAGAAAAAGAAGCTAAGGAGCCCCTAAAGTGGCTTTTAGTGTCACTTGATGTTGGCTAAAGACATAATAATTACTTGGATGTTCTCCACTGTCCGAATCAGTGTATCTGTGCTTTGAACTGACCATTCTGAACTGGGGGTGAAAATTTACCATGATAAAAGAATTACTTTGCCTCAGCTGTAAGTTGGGCTTCTACCTCTCTGTACGGGACCTACTGAGCTTCAATGTACAGGGGTAGTTAGCAGTTAATGAGCTCAGAATCCCCAGTTCTTCCCACCTTTCTCAAAATCTTTAATAATCCAAGACATGATTAACAACAATTACTACCATAATTACTATTGGCAGTCCTAATTATGTGTTATATACAGGAAAAGCTTACAAGTTATGCCTGTTTTTTAAATGATGATTTAAATCAACGGGAAACTACTTGCAGGAACATTATTTTGGTCTCATATATTTTAAAATACAAACACCTATACAAAAGATACTTTTTTGTAGAAGAGCAAACGTGAAGTGTCACTCGTTCTGAGACTTCCTCTTCTGTGAAATTCCACAGTCTCCTTTTATTCATAGATTTTTCCATAGCAAATACTAGCTGAAAGAGAGGAAAACAACATCAACTGAATGCAAAATAAGAGAACAAAAATGAGTGCAGAAAAAGATAATTATAATGTCCCTAGGCTCCCAATTAGCTTTAAAATTCCATGATTCTATCGTTAAATTTTTTTGTCTACAAAAAAGTGACTGAATATTAACCTTTTGGATTCCATTTTTAGGGATGTATAAAATTTGGGTTTTAAATATTAACATACAATTCACTATCATTAATCAACTGGACATGAGAAATTAATTTGGGGCAATTAACATTTAAGTGTAGAATAAATACTTTATTTTAATTAGAATCAGAAATGACAAGTGATTTTTAACCTATAAAAATGAAGCATGTCACCCATTTGGGATTTCTTATTTAAATGTCACAAAAGATGTAAGGCACTACATAAGTACACATAAAATATACTAATAACATAAAAGTAAAAAAAAAAAAAATTAGAAACAGTGACATGTATTTATGCCAAAATAAGAATTTTAAAAATACATACTTGATATGAGAGGGGTCATAAATGTGACTCAAAGCTTCCTAACAGTAATGTGCACAGACCAACCTAATCTGTTACTTAATTCACATGGTCCATAAACTGAACACAACTGTTGAGAAGAGGCACAACTTTCTTGATAATGAAGAAATTTCTTCAAAGATGATAGTATGTAATATAACAAAGATCTCAACAAAGACCTTATGGAAGACACAAGTTTTATAAGGTTATTTCTTACAAATTGCCTCAATAAGGGCAATAGAAACAAAGTTAGGAAACTGATAGTCCATCATTTCTGAAATACAGCATTTCTAAAGTCTTACTTCCTTCTTAGGAACAAAAATAATACAAAAGTAAAAGGAAAGAGGACCACCACTATCTCTCTAGCTCTGAGCCCAAGTTCACCTTATTCAAACCAGTGCCAACCACAAAAGGATGCACAACAAATGCAATTAAAAATGTCTAGACTTATACTTCAAAATGTCAAAAAGGATAAACAACTGTGAAAGGTACATTTATTTTAAATGGAAAAAACAGCAGAAAGTTGAGTAACTTGCCAGGGGAGGGGAATATCTCCATTTTCTTCCCTTTTTTCCTTTAGGTACAAAGATTTAATACGGGACATTTGAGAGGAGAGAAGATTACAAGACTGAAGAGTCTGTAGCATCTGTGATTCTTATTGGCTGCACACTTTTTTACTAGGAAACGTTTTTTGGAGATTCTGTGGGGTTTTGCATTTATCAAGATTATAGGGTCCCCTTCTCTCTTGGGGTGGGAAAGAACTTTATGAAGACTCATTTGGATCCTGAGTGCTAAAAGAGATGAAAGGTGCCTGTACAGAGTTTGCTTTAGATTTGGGCTTAAGGGAAAACAGCTTGTGGACCTTCATAATTAATTATGGACTATGTTACCCAACTCACTGATATAGGAATAAAACAAAAAGGAGGGGACTAATGATAGTCCTGATTAAGTATCTGATAGTCCAGAATAAGTATCTGATTATGTTTTACTCTCAGAATCTTGAGAAAATTAACACATGAAGAATCACAAAACCTATTAATTTCACATTATAGCAATCACTTGGAACTAAAAGGAAGTTAAGCTAATAGGTTTAATTTTAAAGATAATTTTTTACTATCATGAGACAAGTCATAGTGGTTTAACAAGTACTGTCCAATAGTAGTACTCTGCTAGAACGTCCATTTAGTTCCAAGTGATTGAGGAGGGCACTTGTTGGGATGAGCACTGGGTGTTACAGGTAAGCGATAAATCACGGGACTCTACTCCCAAAGCCAAGAGCACACTGTATACACTGTATGTTAGCTAATAAATTATGTTTAAAAAAATAAAATTAAGTTAAAGCTATTTTAAAATAGCTTTGATTGAAAATAGAAATATTGACCTTTTGTTACACTCAAAATACTATGCAATCAGATGAAAAAAGCTGTTTTAACATAATCCCAGCATAAAGGATTATGAAATGCTAACCTAAAATATGCCTAGGATCATTGCATATATGTATAATCAATTCAAATAAGATGTAAACCTTGATCATCTTAAGAATTTTTGATATTTCAGACTTACTCTACGCAGGGCATTTTGAAAATCATTTCCCATTTCTAAAGTTGTAATGATAAATACTCCAAGAACTAAAAGTCCCCCTGGTAGCATTCTGGACACCTAAAAATAGAAATATAGTATTAGCTAACATAAGCATTTCGCATTATATGCAATGTTTGGTGTTTGAGAAGCTAAATACTAAATCCACAAATACTTACTGAGTACTAACTATATGTATACCCTACAGGTATACATACACAGGTGTACAGGAGCTTTGAAAAACTGGTTAAAATACTACGAAACAGTTGATAACCATGATGAATGGGGTGTCAGTATGTACACAATCTTTCTAAAGTGTCCTTAATTTTTGTCTTAAACATACTTTATAACTTAAACCATTTAATAATGATACCCTTTAGTTACATCAATAAACAAAACCCCTTTCTCACAAGATCAAAGTATCTTGTGAGATATCTTCTAAAATTTTTCAATGGCTTCCACTGTCGGTTACCTAAATAATACATAAATTTTATCTACTACTAGTATTTCAGAGTCTCCAAAATCTAGCTAATCAGATATTCAGAGCCTCACTTGATGCTACTTTTCCCTGAAATATTCAAGTATCATTCAAAAAGTTCTGTTTCCCATACATGTATCCAGCTTTCTAATTCTAAACCTTCACTCCAGCTGCTCCCTCAGCCTGAACTGGTTTTCCTTTATCCTTCTACATGACTGAACTCTACTGTACGTGAAAGTCAGCTTGAGGAAGCTGCCTTCCCTGATACTTTGATCTCCCAACTCTACAAGACTCTGGTGTTGTTTTCCCATGGAGCTTATCACATGAGCCCGTGCTACAATCATTGGTATGCGATGGTCTGGAAGTTCTTTAAGAGAAGAAGTGATTCTCAACTAACTCTCTATTCCTATAATATTCAGAAGAATGTTAAAAGCCTGGGATTTGAATAGAGGGCGTCTGACTTGAAAATCCATTGTTTCCTATTTTTTATGTTTACTTCAATTTTTGTACCTATTTATTACATTGGGTATGAATGTTCTTTCCAATTTTTCTTTACTCTAAAATAAATGTTTTTTATTTCAGACACAGAATCTGAAGCAGGCTCCAGGCTGCAAGCTATCAGCACAGAGCCCGATGCAGGGCTATAACTCATGAACTGTGAGATTGTGACCTGAGCCGAAGTCAGACACTTAGCCAAGTTACCCAGGCACCCCTTTACTCTAAAATAATATTGTAAAACTTCTAGCAAGGCTTTCTATGTTCATGGCATTATTTGCTTAGAATAAATTTCCTGAGGTGGACTTGTAGATTATGAAGTTATGCATATTTTTGATCCAAACTACTAGTTTGTTCTCCACAATATGTTATTTCCCTTCACATGACTGTGGCTAGTTCTTAATACCATATGGATTTCTTTCTATCATCTAAATTCAGAGATCAAAATGCTTTGGTTATTTTTTTGTGTGCTCAGTGCACAAGAGAACTGATCACAAAGTTAAGTCTTCTTACATACCAGTCTATTCCTTAATATATTTACATTGTGTCTGCTGGTGGTTCTCTCAGATTTCATAAATTCTATTCACTATAGTAACATATGCTTGACATATAAATAAAGAACAAAGTTTTCATATTTAGCACAGAAAATCTGTATGTTTTCAAAATCACCATAACACATAAAATTAGCGATTTCTTTCTAGAGGCAAAACGGTTAACTTATTTTGCTATAAAAATTTTATGTCCGTGTGTGTGTGTGTGTGTGTGTAAACATATACAATATATACCTCTCTATGCATATATATATATATATATATATGCATATATAGTATACACTGCATAAGAAACCAGAAGAAAAATTAGAGTCCAAAGTTACTTTAGAAACCATTGTGAATTTAAGTTTGAAATATTTATTATTTTCATTAGAAGATATTAAAAATTTCTTGTATTTACTACACACCACTCCTATTACACATACAAACATACAGATAAACACGTGCAACTCTGAAAAATTTAAAGTTGATGGGAGATGGAAATCATTTTTACATTACTCTAACATTTACATTACTCTAACATTTCCTATTAGTTGATACAATCCATTCAATAACTACTTTTAAGTGAATTCCCTCTCACCCACTCCCAAATCTTTTTCCTCCTTATATAAAGGCAACGCCATTTTCCTAAACATCTAGGCTAGAAATCTGTCATGTTTAGCTTCTTTCTCAATAGCTCTTCACTCCCAGTCTACTTGGTCACTAAATCATCTTGCTATTGGCTCTGTGACTGGAGCGTTTTGGCAGTGAAGTTTTAGCTCACTGCATTAGTTAATTCATGCATTCATTTATCCAACATTTTGGAGTTCTTCTTGTAAAACATGGAAATACTACACTTGGCACTGAGGATATACCCATAAACAAAACAGACATGACCCGTGTCCTCACAAAGCTTAGAGTCTAGGACGGGCTCACATCATCTTTTTTTTAACTATTACAGTAACTGATATTCAGTCTCTCTACCCTCCATTTATACTGTACCAAGGTATTGAAATTATTTCCTCAATTATTGATCAATCATATTAACTCCTTCTCTAAAGGAAGCTCTGAAAGTCTACCACAGAGCTACTATCCACCAAACAAACTCCCCACTTCTTAGGATAGCGCTCCAAAACCATCCATAAACATCCTCACAGCCTTATGTCTAAAACTACATTCTTTTACATATCCGGTCTTTCGATTGTAACCAATTGCTTGCTCTTCCCCTAACATGCCTTTAACATTCATGCCTTTGGGTCATTTATTCATACTATCCTTTGTGTCTTCAGTGTGTTCTCTGACTTCTGCTGGCAGTACTATTCATGTTGCAAGTTTAGAACCTTTTGTGAACCTGTTTGAATCTAGCCATTGGCAGATATTTAATCATCCACCATTCTATATTCTTACTGTACTTTTCTACTTTTATCTCATTTCTCTTACAATTGGTTTGTGGTAACTTTGATTACAACATACATTCTAAGGACATAAAAAAAAACCTATCATTTTATTCTACATGAAGTCTTTAAAACAATCTGACCAGCAACTATATTATCAATAACTAGTATTATTTTAGTATTATATTATTATTGTTTTATTAGTAGTATTATAATATTTTAAAGAAAACTCAGAAATAAGCTAAAGGACAAACAACAAAGACAGGTTAAAAACTACAATGGATAGGGGCGCCTGGGTGGCTCAGTTGGTTGAACATTGGACTTCGGCTCAGGTCATGATCTCATGGTTCACAGGTTCAAGCCCCACATTGGGCTCTGCACTGACAACTCAGAGCCCTGGAGCCTCCTTCACATTCTGTGTCTCTCTCTTTCTGTCCCTCCCCCACTTGTGCGCACACTCTCTCTCTCAAAAATAAATAAGCATTAAAAAAAAAAATCCTACAATGGATAAAGATTAGCAATAGAAAAGAAGAGCATATAAAATCAAAGGCTTTCAAATGAGACTGCCTGGTGCTGGCTTCGGCAGCACATATATCAAATCAGCCTGGGTTCAAATCCCAGTTCCATCACTTATTAGGTAATATTGGGTGACTTAACCTCAAGTAATAAAATGCATTTTTAAATTAGACACGAGATATTTCTATCTTTGATGTACTATGCAAGTTTTGAAAACTTAAAAACGAGTACTCTGAAATCCTAGTCTAGTAGTCTGAGGCTGAAGTGCTTTTATTTTGTCAGTCAATAAGCACAACTTAACTCTATAAAAAACAAATATGATGACCTGGTTGGCATGTTCTGTGGCCCATTCTTCATCCAAGTTATCCAACTTAGCTTTTTGTTGATGTTTGAGGTTCTCATTTTGTTCCTCTTTGGGTGGCGTTCTAGTGGCAAGAATGACATAATCCTTTTGTGAAGAACACTTAAAAACAAATTAGAAAAGCTTATTAGAGTGTTATCCGATCGAAGAACATAAAGCTCTTACGACATGCAAAAATAATATACGTACAGCATAAATTGCTAATACTTGCATTACAACGGAATTAACAGGGAAACCAATTATCATGGATAACCTTGCAATGTTTCCCTCACGTGTCATTTATATACATGATATACTTAATATCAGATCCTCATTTGCTTGGACATCCTGAATGTGAATCATATAGTGGTCCTTTAGTGGTTCTTAAAAACAGTTTACTGAATGAGTGAATGTACTGCATTTTAACTAAAAGATAAAACGCTTTGTCAATTTTCTAGTTATCATATTTATTTTCTAAATAATCTGAACAGATTTGATGGCTCAGCAAATATAAAAACTCAGTAAAATAAAGCAACAAATTATCTTGTGTGTCTTAGTTTCACTGAAACAATGATAGAGCGAATTTGTACATGTTTGTCCACAGAAAAACAAACGGGATTTGGGACACATAATTGAAGTGATATCAGATTTATGTTCCTCAGTTTTAATAACTGTTAAATGGTAACCAAAGGTGAGCTATCTAAAGATAAATTTAGGGGGGCGCCTGGGTGGCTCAGTCGGTTAAGCAGCCGACTTCGGCTCAGGTCATGATCTCGCAGTCCGTGAGTTCAAGCCCCGCGTCAGGCTCTGTGCCGACAGCTCAGAGCCTGGAGCCTGTTTCAGATTCTGTGTCTCCCTCTCTCTGACCCTCCCCCGTTCATGCTCTGTCTCTCTGTGTCTCAAAAACAAATAAACGTTAAAAAAAAAAATTAAAAAAAAATAAAGATAAATTTAGGGAACTTTTAATAGCTCAACCTCCTTACAGTGAAAGTACACTATAAAGAAAAAGTAAAAACAAGGCAGATAAAACCAGTTAGCATGGTGTCATTCTCATACATGACCTGAAACTCCTATCGAGTGTCATCCTGGAATAGAATGCAAAGGAAGAGGAATTATTTCTACAAAAGTAATTTTGCCAGAAAGTTATATTCATATACACACAGGAAAAGGTAGATGCTGATTAAGAAAGCAGAACTTTAAAAAAAAAAGAAAAGAAAAAACTGACCCAGAGAGTAGGAAACAGGCAAGCTTGAAGAAGGAGAAAGTGATGAGTTTAAGAAGAAACATACCAGAAGGGATGAAAAGGCAACAGAAGGAAAGAATGGAAGGAAGATCTTAAAACGTGAGAGGCTTATTTGTAAGATGGTGGTTTTGCCAAGCTCTAGAAGCCTATACAAGTAAGGCAAGTTTGGAAAAGGGTATTTCTCCCTGACCTTTTATCTTTACTGACTATGTCTTTTTCTGAGACTCTCACTCCCTTAAACTTTCTTAAATAAAGGGTAGTTGAAAACCTTAAATGAAAAGTTCCTAAGGCACCTGGGTGGCTCAGGTAGTTAAGCATCTGACTTTAGCTCAGGTCATGATTTCATGATTCTTGAGTTCGAGCCCCGCATTGGGCTCTGTGCTGACACAGTGCACAGCCTGCCTGGGATTCTCTCTCTCCCTCTGTTCCTTCCCCAGGTGGGCTCTCTCTCTCTCAAAATAAACACATAAACTAAAAAAAAAAAAAAAAAAAAAAAAAGCTCCTAGCAAAAAGAGCCCCATATTGGATACAAGTAACCTGAATCACAAAGTAGTTCAGATTATTGCCAAGAGGTACGTTGGCTACCTAATGTGAGGCCTCATAGGGTGGTATTATCTGTGTGAATAGTACAGGGTCTACCCTCTGCGTTACAAGTTAGGAAATCAGCTGTATGAAAATCCTGAAAATGAACCGGTCTCTCAGGGCTAGACTGACATTAACTAGGCTCATTCAGAATGATGCTGAAAACAAGAATATCATGAAGGGGTGTGAACACATGACTCTTCTGGACAGTACATTCTTTATAAGTAGGTAACAGAGGGCACCAAATTATAAAAGGAAACAGCTTGAAAATCTGGATAGAATCAAACAAAAAAATTACACAATTAGAAGATTCTAAAGCATCATGATAAAATACTCAGAAAGAAAATTATTACGATAGAACTTTTTGCTCCTAGGCATCAAAATCAAGCCCTTGGGCCACAGTGCACTCAGCTCTAACTAGTGTTTAGATGGAGGTAGGCCAGTGTGTCTGTGACTCTCCTTTTGTTGTCGCTTTATACTGCTGACCAGTCCTACCTGCTGATTATACGATAAATCAGCAGGTGCTTATGCTTTTTAACATAAGTGCCCAAATCTCTGTTCCATTTTGTGTTGATTTTTAAGGCTTAACTCTAAAAGGGAAATAAAATTTGTCTAATTTCCAAATTTCTCCTATTCCCTTTTCCTCCCTTTCCACTGAATCAACATTAAAAAAAAAATCAGTAAAATGGATACCATAGCATGTAACAAAGACATGCCCACTATCGCCACCAAGGTTGAGATAAGATAAACAATGGGAAATAAAGTTGTCAAAAGCTACTTTTGCAAAGAATTAGACAACCAGGAATTAATAAAGATTAGATGAGAGTATAAAACACTTGGAAAGACATTAAGATACGTATAATCTGGTCAGTAAAATTCTAATTTTGGGGTTTCTTTTACATTATAATTTACTTTTACATTATCAAAAGGAAATGTGTTCTCACTTAAGCAAACTTGGGGTCTGTCCTGCTTCTCTATATTTTTCCTCAAAGATCCATATTAAGTTCTTCTTTTACATTCCATTCTTCCATTCCCTAACCTTATGCTTATTGTTAAACAGCATATTTTAATTTTAAATAAACAAGTAATTTGTTTTATCAATAAATGCACTAAAAGATACATACCTGTCCAATTAAAAGACCAGAGACAAAAGCCTTTCCTTGAAGATTAATGTTTGAAAGATACTGGCCAACAGCCTCTTCTACGATGTAGGTTCTTCCCATTACTGAGAACTAATTCTATCTCCTAAATTATGAGAAAAAAATATATGGCATTCTTAAGTAAAAGTATAACTTGCAATGTTTTTGTCATGGAGGTTGTATACAGACAGAAGTGGTACTCCCCTGATTCTATCCCATGCCTTGCAGAGATTGCTTATTAAATAGGGAATTCTTTCCTGCAAAGTTTAAATGTAGCTTCAGAGTCCTCAATACAGTGTTGCTGGAAATGATTACCAATCAACTAGAGTTGACATAAAAGATAAAACCCACTTCTATAGCTAAGATAAGGGAGGGGAAACCAACCTAGCAGTCAACACACCTATTTTTTTAATTTAATTTGCTACTCCTTAGTTGTAACATCTTTGATAGTCTAAGCTGAGCCTCATTGTACTCATTTCAAAAACAGGAAAGAAGACAATTTCTGAGCTGCTCATTGGGAGATAGAATCAAATTCATTTACTCAATAAGCATACTATGAAGAACTACTATGTGCTAGAAATTGAGCCAGGTCGGATGGCACAAAGATGAATAATACTTGACCTCTACCCTTGAGTAACTCACAGTCTAATTAGAATTATGAAATTTGATAAATAGCAATGCAAGAATAATGAACATTTACGTGGTTTCTACTTTGTATAAAGCCTTGTTCTAAGTACTGTACATGTGGTAATACCTAATATTCACAAAAACTCCATGAGGTAGGTACTATTACTATAACCCCCCCTTTTTAATAACCCTCGTTTTATAGATGAAGAAAAAAAAAAAGGAACTTGCTCAAGCAGCAAAGCTGGTAAGTGGCAAAAGTGGAATTTCAACTTAGGCAGTCTAGCTGTAGAATCCATGTCCTTAAATGCTATGTTCATACTGAGGAATCATAGTTGGTGTTTCAATTAACCCTTTACTAAGGGTAACTCCTGTTCTGCTCTCTCTTTCCAGTTTATGGATGACAGCTGCAGCATTTTGAATAGGAATAAGAGTCATTTGAGTTCTGGAAAAGATTTCAAACTTTTGGCACAATAAAGCCAAGGCAACTATAAGTATGCTGCAGTGGCATATCTGACACCCGTAAAGAAAATCACCAGTCACAATGATTTTTCCATTACTCCAAAAGTAAAGCCCAGCAAATTGGTTCCAGTTTGAAACTGTCTACAGGGTGTTGTTTTTTCAAAAAAGCCTGTTCAGTTTTGTCTCAAAATGCATCACATTTCTTCCTAGCTCTTTTCCAACAAGTGTGCAAGTAAATGGGGTTTGCACAAAATTTCTCTTTAGACTAAGTCTAGAACTGCCTATCTAAATCAGTAACGCTGCTATAAATTTAAAGTCTTTCCATTTTTAATAGTGCCTTAACATATTAAACTTTCCTCTTCTTCATTGTGCTATTCTACTTTTCCTTCTGTCTTAATAATCCTTAATTCTTCAAGAAAAAGCAGTGACAATGACTCCAAAGTAATGAAATGTAACTTTGCAATCCTATTTTTTCCAAACTATCACCTAGTAACCATATTACTTTAGTGCTTCTTCAAAACTTTTTATAGTTGACCATACTTTACAAAAACCCTACTAAAAATGTACATCTTGCCTAATACAGTTCAATTTATCCTGAAATATTGTGTGACAGCATAAGCTATGCAAATTGTCCAAGCACTGTGACTTGAGACAGCTCAATCTCTACAAAAGAGAGATTTCCTAGTCTACAAAATAAAGAATTTGGATCAGGCAAGTCTGAAAACCCATCTAATTTTAGGACTCTGTGAGTCCAAACACAGAATATCTGCATTTTCCAAATCACGAATAGTGGGCTAGGGACCTAAGACAGTGCTACCCATACCAGCAACCTTAGTTAACATGCTTACATAAAATACTTTGGAGAAAAATCAAATCTTACCTTACTGATATTCACAAAAGGGCTGCTACTGTGGGAACTGCAGGAGAATGACATTAGGAATACTTTATTTGCAATAAAGGACCTAATAAATTCTTTCAGAGGCATATTTAAATATGAAATAATCTACAGGTTCGGCTTAAAAGTCACAGAATTACGATCTGGAAACAAGTAGTTCTGTTATAGAGGCAGGGTCATAAGCGGTTTTTAACAGTGTGTTTTAAAACTTTTGTTACAACACAAAACTTTTGTATATAGTTTCTCCATTCAAGAAGTAGAAACATATGGTAACACTTTCTGCAGTATCACCTTAAAACAAAGAAAAATGAAACGAGCGCCTTAAATTCCTGTTGGCTCACTGTTACTCCGCTACACACACACACACACACACACACACACACACACAGGCTCTAAGTATGCCTTTTTAAACAAAGTTAAGTTTTGTCAAAGCTGGACTTGAATCTCGTGCCGGAATGTCTGCCCATATGTTTCTTACACTCGGTCTCTTCCTTACTTCCTTCCTTCAAAAGGAGGTTCTCTGAGCCCGAGTGCACACACTCAACCCTCACACTCACGTATTACACCCGTAGGCCGACTCACCTGCAGTCAGATTCTGCACGCATGACAGGCAAACCTGTCGAACCGTCCGTCCTCCCGAGAAAGGGGTTTAAGGTGCAAGAACCAGCCTCCAGGGGCCAGATTCCCCTCGGGTCCAAATTCCACAGCCAATGAATTCATCAGAAAGCGACAGACTTCCCACACCTCACTTCCCACTCCAAACCCAGGGTCTCGGGAGTCAAGTGGCGCATACTGATGACGCACGCTGCCCCCCTTCCTTCATCGCAGCACCTCAGCCAAAGGGACTGCGGTCGCCACCCCGCCCCCTTCCGGGCGCCATTGAGAGCGTGGCGGTAGCCCGGCGCCTGCCGTTCAACCGTGTTCGGACCGATGCCCTCTAGTGGCTCAGTGTCTAGAAGCCGCCAAAGAGGACGACCCATGGCATCCCGGAGCTTTGACGGTAAGGTCGCCTGGCTCTTCAGGGAGGGACGTGAGTTGACGAATACTCCGTGGCGCCATCTCGCGGACAGTAGTCGTACGGCCTGAGGAGAGCCGGGGGGCGGGGAGAAAAGAGGAAGCGGAATGGGCGGTGCGCAATCAGGCTCGCCGAAGGGATTGAGGAAAAAAAAAAAAAACAAAAAAAAAAAACCACTACATTTCCCACAGGTCTGTGGGGCTTGAAGCGGGTGGACTGGGGAGCCGGAAATCGGAGTGCCCGGCCGGGTCAGAGGCCGCCTCTGAACTCGGATACCCAGGGTGCCCACCTTCCGGCGGCTGCGCGCGCACTTCGGGCGCGGGCGCTGTGGCGCGTTCGGCGGCGCCTAACGCAGGACTCGATTTCCCAGGGTCCCGCCGCGGGAGTCTCCGGCGGGCAGGCGCGCGCGAGTCCCGGAGCGAGGTGGTCGAGGCGGGCGCCCAGGCTTCTGGGTCCTCTTGGTCTTCGCCTTTCTTCTCCGGTTCTGCTGCGCCGGCCGCTGGCCCCGCGGCCCCCGGCCACATCGACATGGCGGCGGTGCTGCAGCAAGTCCTGGAGCGCACGGAACTGAACAAGCTGCCTAAGTCCGTCCAGAACAAACTTGAAAAGTTCCTTGCCGACCAGCAATCCGAGATCGATGGCCTGAAGGGGCGGCATGAGAAATTTAAGGTGGAGAGTGGTAAGTGGCGACGCTCTTCCCGCCCGTGGTTCTGGGCCCGACTCCGTAGCCATGGCTGGTCTTCTCCCCTTGCAAGCTCGCTTTCTGCGTACGACTTCGCTGATGGCATCGCTTCCCTGTGCTGCCTCGCCCTCCTGTAGGCCTTCTCTTACCTGCTTCCCTCACAGTTTGAAAGGAAGGAGCCCTTTTGTTTGAAACTGAATTTACATTTAGCTCCGTTTTCTTTGTAGTTAGAGTAGTCTCACATAGGGACACTTAACGTTGGTCGGCACACAAATTGTGAAGATCTGGGTTTCTTTACCCCGGACTAACCAGCCAGTCCGCGCGACCCCCTCCCTCTAAGCTTAGAGTACCGTGTCTTTACGTGGCGCGTAAAATGCTAGCGATTGCCGCTCAGTTTTCCGGTCACCTGCCTTCAAAGGCCTTTGTCGAACTGACCACTTCGTGCACCTAGTTCTGTTTTTTAGCCCTTCGAGCGGGTCCAGTAACGATGTCGATATTCACAAAAATGAGTAGGTGCATAACAGCGCTGGAAACGCAGCGATCGTAAATAGGTTAAGTAAGTTTGATACCTTGGATTTCTCTGTAAAAGCTGGAGTTTAATAGGAAGTATCTCAAGACCTGTTTATAGATACCTCTAGCAGACCCTCAAGTAAAGTTACCGGCGACAGTGACTTGAACATCCTTGAAGAGAGATTAAGACCACCGTGATTATGGTTAGAAATAGAAACTCTGTAAGTTTCTTGGTTTGGGGGGGGTGGAGGTTATGGTGCTGTTTTTGCTAAATTGATTGAAAATTCTGAATACATTATCACTTCAAAAAAATGTAATTATCGAGCAGAATTGGTGTTAAAAAGTAATTCCCTGGGGGCGCCTGGGTGGCCCAGTCGGTTAAGCGTCTTAGGCTCAGGTGGTGATCTCACGGTTTATCAGTTCGGTTTATCGGTTCGGTTTATCAGTTCGAGCCCCGTACAGGGCTCTGTGCTGTCAGCTCGGAGCCTGGAGCCTGCTTCGGATTCTGTGTCTCCTTCTCTCTCTGCCCCTCCCCCGCTCATGCTGTCTCTGTCTGTCTCTCTCTCTTCTCTCTCCCAAAAAATGAATAAACGTTAAAAAAATTTTTTTTAATAATTCCCTGAATCCCAACACTGAAGGTTGTATACAGCATTCTTTTCATTAATTTACACATAACTATCATTTGTCTTCTATGTACTTGATACTGTGCTGAACAATACACATGCAGTCCTTCCTGTGAAGTTAGCACAGTTTTGCTTAAGTTTTGTTATTTTATACTTTCAGGTGTATGAGTCTGTTTACACAACCTTTTAAAACAAAGCAGTTTTTAATTATTCTTTCTCCATTTAATAAGGTTTTTTGTACGTGTGTCAGCTTTATGCTAAAAAGTAATGTGTGGGGAAAATACTAAGATAAGAGATTTTGCCTACCTTGAAGAATTTCAGTCTTGTGAATAGACAGAGAAGTAATTTGTAAAACTCTCTTTAGTTCTTGTTTTCTTTCATATACGTGTATATGTTCATATATACATATATAGATAAGTATATAAGGAAATGTTAAAGTCCTTTCAGTGCTCTGTGTACCTTTACTTAAATTCTCTTATTTGGAGTGAGATTCAAATACTGTGTCTTAACTATTAAAATCAATGTTATTAAAAATAAGTAGCAGTATTGACAGTATGTGCACATGTGTGTTTGATTTTTTTTTTCTCTGCTCTTCTGAAGAACAACAATACTTTGAGATAGAGAAGAGGCTGTCCCACAGCCAGGAGAGGCTTGTGAATGAAACCCGAGAGTGCCAAAGCTTGAGGCTTGAGCTCGAGAAGCTCAGTAAGTATCTAATTGTGTCCTTATTTTATTCTTGGAGAATGGAGATTTTTAGATACCTTTTTGTGTGCCCTGGAAACATTACTATTTATGAAAATACTGATTGTCATAGGGCTTAATGGTCAGGAGATCTGAGTTCCAATTCTGCTGTTAAAAAGTTCTTTTGCCACATGTAAATCATAACATATAAAATGGCTAGAACCACCTGTCCGTCTGCTTACACAACTGTACAGATCAAATGAGAGATGTTTGAAAGCATTTTAAAAAATCATAAAGCAATCAATAGAATAAAAGAACCTAAAATTTATAGGAAAAAAAAATAAAAAAAATAAAAAGTCATAAAGCATTATGCAACGGAAAGTGTGATTAAGGAGAGTGACTTTATTATTTGCATGTTGAAGATTAAAGCCTATTCGTTCTATTATAATTTTAACTGTCACAATTTTTACAAATGTGTATGAATCCCAGGATATTTCCTCTTTAAGGCCCATTTCTTGTGAAAGCTGAGTGATTTCCTTTTTAATTAGTTTCCTTCTATCATTAAGTTCTAGAAGGTACACAAGATCTTAGTTAAAGGTCGTGGCATTTCTTAGGAAAATGATGTGTATTATATGTTTTGCTTATGAAAGAAGAAAGCAAATGTCAGGAAAGAGCTTTCTAGAGTAGGGACATGGTATTATTAGGGATAGCTGGATTTTTAATTTGATTGGGAACACAGAAGCTAATAATCAAGAGAATGGTTAACACTTCAACCTTTTTATTTAACCAGGTCTGTGGCCATCGAGTATTTAGGTCATAGTTTTTTTCAGCTCATTTTGAAGCACTTAATTTTTTTAAAAAATATGACATGTATGTACGATGGTATATATACACGTGTAATGAAGGTGTAAGTAATTTCTCGAGTAGCTACATCTGGTTCATCCATCTGTATTTAGTTCTGTTTTGGCATGATAACTAGGTCTGTAGAGCTGTGGTACTTAAGAATTTCAGGAAAATTACTGGATTATTGCTCCTTTTATGAGATCTGGAAAAGATGAGGGTAACCTATCATTTGTCTTCTATGTACTTGATACTGTGCTGAACAGTACACATGCAGTCCTTCCTGTGTGAAGTTAGCACAGTTTTGCATAAGTTTGGTTATTTTATACTTTCAGGTGTATGAGTCTATTTACACAAGGCATCTAGTATGGCTTCTAGGAGTATACAATTATATTTGTGTTTTTTTAGTTTGTCATTCTAAATCTGCGCTTTTGGAAGGCAGCAAATGATACAAGTGTGAAATAGAAAATTTAGACTAATTTAACAAGATTTTTCTGTATAATAAGCATCTAGTATGCCTTCTAGGAGTATACAATTATGTTTGTGTTTTTTTAGTTTATCATTCTAAATCTGTGCTTTTGGAAAGCAGCAAATGATACAAGTGCAAAATAGAAAATTTACACTAATTTAACAAGATTTTTCTGTATAATAAGCCAACTGTTTAAATAGAACTTAAGATCGGAAATAGTGATAACGTATTTAGTCATTAAATTGCTAGCACGTAAATAATATAGATGTATTTTAATGGAGGAAAGTTTCAGGAAGTATATTTTTCCTAGTTACTTGTGTGCATTTAAGGGAGAGACTGTACAAGGGAAGATAGACCATTATGAGTGGAGATTGTGGGTTTGATAATTCAGTATCAAGCATAACTTTTTCCCTCCATGGTAAAGGCTCTTTTTAAAGTGATAAACAAGCTGAATTAAAATTATCCATTATTGTTATTTGCTCTGTATACATTTTCTATACTTTAAATGTTGTTATTTACTTTCTTGGTTTTGTCTTTTTTTACTCAATTTTCTTATTTGTAAATATAATTTATTCTTTATGATTGACTCAGAGATGTCCTGGAAAAATGATAAACGTGAGAACTACATATGCGTTTTCCTGTAAATGTTGGTTAGAATGATCAAAAATGTGATTTTGGAGACAGGATAGCGCAATTAAAAATTTGGTCTACAAGTAAACTTGGAATATTCATGAATTTGGAATGTACAACTTGGTCTTTTTGAGTCTCAGTTTCTTCATTTTGAAATACATATGGGTGGCAATTGGATGAAAACCGTCATTGCAGTTTTTAAGTTCATAAAATTCCTTTTATTCAGACAATCAACTGAAGGCACTAACTGAGAAAAATAAAGAACTTGAAGTTGCTCAGGATCGCAATATTGCCATTCAGGTAAAAGTTATTTTTGTGAATAAAGCTAACTATAAACATGATACTTGAGGAAGTATTCTATTCTGGTTGTGTTTACTCATTACTTAATGGGAAAATGAAGCGTGTTCTATCACTAAACAAAAATGCATAAATATATATTCCTTAATTGGTCCTTTATGTGTTTTATTGATTGAGCATTTTTTTTACTCATCAGAATGTATTAGTGCTTAATATAAAAGGGAACTTGCTTTTAACTCTGTAGTTCTTAAGGTTGTGATTTTTTTCCAGAAATTCATGTTGTAAATAAAGTGCCATAGAACTGTAGGTAGGATAGACATTCACAGATTTATCTGTCCACCTACTTAACCTACCTAGAAATTCTCTAATGTTTACTATTGCTCAGGCAGTATTTCAACTATTGTGATCTGGTTGGGGATATGGGTGAATCCATATAATAATCATTTTAGAGTAGTAAGAAGAATAACAGATAGAATATGATCATGAGGATTGGTCACCCATTGGTTTAATAAAGTGGTCATAGTCCGTGAGAAACTAGATGGAATGTCAGCCTCTTGCTATTGCTTTTTTAAAACTTGTGTTTGATTTGAAATTAAAATGTACTTGGTATATTAAAGGTACTTACAATGGGAAAGAGTGCTAGACTTAATCCAATAGAAATTTAAAATTTTCTGCATAGAACTAGAACACAAGGAAGCTATTAAGTATTTTTCATTTAAAATATGACTGTTTGGATCCTTAATACATGACTGCTTTCATCCTTAAAGAAAAATCATTCAAGGGGGAAATGGGCAAAGGAATTAAAAAAAAAAACAACAGGAAGCTGCACAAATGGTCTATGGCAATGTGAAAGGTTGCTCTGCTTTACTTGTAATCAGAAAAATGCAAAAAAATAAAAAAAATTTTTTTAAGGAAAAATGCAGATGAAACAATCAGGTAATTATTTTTTACCTCCTCCTGTGAACATTGATTTCTTTTTTTTTTTTTTTTTTTTTTAATCTTCAGTTCTGGCATGAGTGGCTTGAGATTGGTGCTTATGAATCATGTTAATTGCCATTATCTTGCTGTAAAACAGTTGACAAAATATATTAAAGGTTTTAAGACATTCCATTTCTAGGGCTCTTTCTTAAAAAAATAATTTGAACCAAGGTGTAAATACAGTGACAGTCATCATAATTGTATTTTATGGCAGCAAAAAATTAGAAATAAAATGTCCTGTCTACAAAGTCATGTTTAAGTAACTAGGACATTTCCAAGTGATAAATAATGATATGGGAAATTTTTTCATAAGCTATGAAAAATAATTTTTAAAACTGCAAAATATAAATAGAAGTGTTGAGATTATGGGTAATTTTTAAACTTTTAAATGTATTAAGTTATAAGGAAAAACCAACCATTCTTAAACCACAGCTAATGTTAAAGTTCTGTGTTCAAGTTCCTATAATGATTAATCAACTTTATTTTTTAATTTAAATGTATTATGCTTCTCCTTTACATGATAGAGCCAGTTTACAAGGACAAAAGAAGAATTAGAAGCTGAGAAAAGAGACTTAGTTAGAACCAATGAGAGACTATCTCAAGAACTTGAATATTTAACAGGTATGAGAAAATACTTTAGGCTCTAACTTCACTCTTTCCTGTCTCTTCTTACAGTGCTAGGAATTAATCCTCAGTCCATTTCTGTTGCTGGTGTTTCTTTGTCATAGCGCAGAATATAATTCGATGTAATATCCTATTGTGTCTGCCACTCGTTTGTCTTTAGATCATTACCAAGGTTTTAAAGCAGTGTCTAGATAAGTATGCATAAATGAAAAACATCTCTAAGAAGTTGTAATTTGAACCGAGATTTACATGCTAACACTACAGCGTTATTTATAACATCAGATTGGAAGCAGTTTAAGTGTTAGTTGTAGAGGCTAAACTCCTTCATTTTATACAGACACACTTGCTGGAATAAACTGTCCATAAACATTCAATATGTAGAAGAACCTGAAAGGAGAGCTTATATTTAAAACTACAGACTGAAGGAGTTACGAGGCAGGAACATAAGCTAAGTAACACACGTACCGTAAGATAGATAGTAGATAGTATGTGAAACAGTTGATGTTTTAAGGTAAACATGACTCTTAAGCAGTTTAATGTATCAAATTCCCTTTGGTTACTTTTTAAAAATTTTTGAAGTTTTATTAATGGAAGAATTTTCAATTATTTATGTTGCTATACAGTACTATTCAGTTAGGTAACTATACTTTTCCAGTCTCAGAAAAGTTACTTCAGAGTATTTGTTGATGAAGTTGATCAACTAATAGGTAGATAAAATTGAAACATTTTTTTTTGTTTGTTTATTTTGAGAGAGGGTATACACACAAGCAGGGGAGTGGCAGAGAAGAAGAGAGAATCTCAATCATCAGTGTAGAGCCTGATGCAGGACTTGAACCCAGGAACCATGAGATTATGGCCTGATCCAAAATCAAGAGTTGGACACTTTAACCAACTGAGCCACGCAGGTGCCCCGGAATTTTTTTTAATAAAAACTTTCATGTAGGGGAACCTGGTTGGCTCAGTCAGTTGAGCATCCAACTATGGCTCAGGTCCTTACCTCACAGTTTGTGACTTTGAGCCCCACATAGGGCTTACTGCTGTCACTGCAGAGCCTGCTTTGGATCCTCTGTCCCCCTCTCTTCCCCTCCCCCACTTATGCTCACTCTCTCTCAAAAATAAACATTAAAAAAAAAAATTTAATAAAACTTTGCTGTAAGGAATATATAGAAAACTAAGCATGTACATGTTCTGGCTCTGTTGAGTAGGTTTTTGTTATCACTGCTTTTTAACTTAAATGGCTATTTATGAAATTTTAATAGATCTGTAAGTATATATCAGGAAAATTAATGCTAATTTGCATATTTAGCTTAAGATACTGCATTTAAAATAACCAGTGTAAGTTATATGTTGGCTTGGGTGCACAAATTTGGTTTATCATCTGCATGTTTAAATTAAATTTATAACTAAGTATGACAGAAACAAAATAAAGAAGTCGAGAACTACTTTGTATTAATTGCTTGTATTTCTAGAGATGTATCTTCGATGTTTGGTTTCTCTGAACATTAATTAGTCATTATTTTCAAATTCTCTTCTGACCTTTCTAGAGGATTTTAAACGTCTAAATGAAAAACTTAAAGAAAGCAATGCCACAAAGGGTGATCTTCAGTTAAAACTGGATGAACTTCAAGCTTCTGATGTTTCTGTTAAAGCAAGTAACAAATAATTTCTAATGCACAAAATACAATGTTTGCTTAAAACTCCCTAAATTAAATTTTAAATGTGGGCAGGTTATCTATAAAGTGACTAAAATCTATGTTTTTGTTTTTGTTTAATATCAGGGAATTAATTAAATATTATGGCCATTTTAATTGAAGTGTTTATGTGATGTTTGTTTCTTATAGTTCTTGATATGATTATCTTACCTGATTACCTATTTTCTGTTAAGAATGCATGCAAATACTTATTTCTGTTAAAATAAGATTCTGCTTGTGTTCTTTAGCTACAGACAAAATCTTTTATTAGCCCTATATTGTCTTTAATTGTAAACATGATTTTCTTGGATATTTTTAGTATCGAGAAAAACGTTTGGAGCAAGAAAAGGAGTTATTACATAATCAGAATACATGGCTGAATACAGAGTTGAAAACTAAAACTGATGAACTTCTGGCTCTTGGCAGAGAAAAAGGAAATGAGATTCTAGAGCTTAAATGTAATCTTGAAAACAAAAAAGAAGAGGTAAGTTAGTAAAACTTTTTTTTCATTTTGGTTAAAACTTACATTTATGTGCCAGGTTATTACAAAAATATTCCATGGGTATACCAAATGAAATGTATTATAATGTTAGAAATGTGGAGGACATAACTCAAACATTTGGCCTAGGAAATGAACCAGTTGCATATAATTAAATATTTTAAGATCTTCTTTGATGAATTTTGATACTCTCTACTATTTTTTTATATATCTTTAAGACTTGTTTAAGAAGTGGTGATAAATTTTGTCAACTAAATCCAAGTGTATTGTTCTGTGAGCTGTTATTTTTCATTCTCTTACATATACATATTTTATATGAAATCCTTTTTTGGGTTTGGGGATTATTTTGCTTTCACTTGGCAGCTAAACTTTATGTTTATCGAAACATACGTTTATGTTATGTAATTGAAAATTAATTTCAGCTAATACAACATCTTCCCTCTACCCAACTCTCTTGTTCCTAGGTTTCCAGAATGGAAGAACAGATGAATGGCTTGAAGATGTCAAATGAGAATCTTCAAAAACATGTAGAAGAGCTGTTGACCAAACTAAAAGAGGTATAGAAGACCACTTTAAAATTTCTCTTTTATAAAATCGTCAAAGCATTTATGAGGCGGGGCGCCTGGGTGGCTCAGTCGGTTGAGCTTCTGACTTCGGCCCAGGTCACGATCTCACCGTCTGTGAGTTCGAGCCCCGCGTCGGGCTCTGTGCTGACAGCTCAGAGCCTGGAGCCTGCTTCGGATTCTGTGTCTCCCTCTCTGTCTAACCCTCCCCGACTCATGCTCTGTCTCTCTCTGTCTCAAAAATAAAATAAAAAAACATTTAAAAAAATTTAAAAAAAAAAAGCATTTATGAGGCTGTTATTTTTAAAATGATTTCATGTTGTGAACTATTTCTGGCACCATAAAATGGCCAGGATACTGATATGCTGTAGCTAGGTTAAAATAGCTAGACCCAGAAAAGGCAATCACGTAGTTTATCCAATATCCAATATATTGTTTGAAAATGAGTATGGTTAATTTTAGTATTTATGTATTACACTTTAAGATAAAAACATATTTTTGTTTTTAAGGTAATTCACCTTTATCATGAAAATTGATGTTAATTTTTATCTCTTTGTAAATTGTATTTTTTATCTTAGTCTTTGATAAGCATTCTAAATTCAGTTCAGATGAGACTGCTGTAATTGGGTCTTTTTTGCAGGCCAAGGAACAGCAGGCCAGTATGGAAGAGAAATTCCACAATGAATTAAATGCTCACATAAAACTCTCTAATCTATACAAGGTAAATGCCCAGCCTCACATTTTAGTGTCCTACTGTTGCATTTTTGGATGTCAGATAACTTTGTAAGATTAAATTTTAGAGTGCTGCTGATGACTCCGAGGCAAAGAGCAATGAACTGACCCGAGCAGTAGATGAACTGCACAAACTTTTGAAAGAAGCTGGAGAAGGTAAGACTTAAATTATGGGGATTATTTTTGGTTTTAGATAAAAGGTGTTTTTTTTCTTCACATTTGTGTAGGTTGTTGGATTTGGAAGGCAATCTTATTAGAGACAAAATTTGGTATAGAAGAAAGATTCTTGGAGTAAGAAACTTTGAATTCTATTTTCAGCAGATATTTTCTATTTTGAAAATAGAGTTAGCTACTGGTTTTCTGTTTTTTTCATCTTATAATCCTATATATGGTCTGATTTCTAAAGGAAATTTTTCTTCCATTTATGAGACACTTACTTGATGAGTAGTTTGGGTATTTTCTTACTCCATAAATAAGCCTAACATTTCAGTTTGTAAATTGTGTCTTTTAGGGTCTTTGATTTTCTTATATTCTTCATTTTCGTATGATCTTTTTCCAGTCATTTTCTGTGTTCTAAAGATCAGAATAAAATCAAAGAGATACGTAGAGCCACTTCTTTACAACCTGAATTCCCTTATTTTCCCCTTAGATTGGAGACATCCAAAGGAGAAGTAGATTCACCAGGCTAGGACATTTAAGGAATGTAGAGCAAGAACTTTCAGAGGGTGACTGTCAACCATAAACCATAGCCTGTCTACAATTTAATGTTGTCTACTGAAGGGAAAAATAATGACTATTCTGTTACGTTTTATAAACTTCCAAGATTTTAATTGTATGTTTGGATATTGTCTTTAAAAATGTTTTTAGCCAATAAAGCAATTCAAGATCATCTTCTAGAAGTGGAGGAATCTAAAGATCAAATGGAAAAAGAAATGCTTGAGAAAATAGGAAAGTTGGAGAAGGAATTAGAGAATGCAAATGACCTGCTTTCTGCCACAAAACGTAAAGGTATGGATTAATAGGTACTTAATAATGGTTTGAATGAAGTACTAGAACTTCCTACATAGTTCTTACTAATTTCCGCTAATAGTATTTCTTTATCATGTTGTGATAAAGGAAACTCCATTAATTTATAGAATTAGAATTTTTTACTTTAAAATTAATATCTATCTGTATCTTTACTATATTGTCAAGTATAATTATCATTTGATCACACATAATTTATGTGTCAACTTCCAGAATATCTTTAACTATACTTAACTGCATGATTTTTAGAATTGGATTATGTTACCTGACAATTTGATACCCCATTGTAAAATCCACATAGGAATTTGTATGTAATGCTTCATAGGTGTCACATTTTACTCGTCTTGAAAAAACTGTTAGTGGCTTTAGTTTGAAATATTACAGAAATACACTAGATTCCTATGTCTTGGCACAGGAGCCATATTATCTGAAGAAGAACTTGCAGCCATGTCTCCTACTGCAGCAGCTGTAGCTAAGATAGTGAAGCCTGGCATGAAATTAACTGAGGTACGAATGGTATTTAAATCTTACTGTTTTCCTTCAGCAAAAGGAAATTTGCTGAAATTTAATGCTGAGAAAAATTATTCTTAAAATCATCTGATGATTTCTTGGAACATTCCAAGAAAAGCTTTCTTGGTTTCTGGTTCTTACAACATAGTAAATAAACATTAATGTCTTATATAAGGGCTAACGCATGTTTATTATGAGGCTGTATCAATTACAGGTATATACTTTTGTTGTTATGCTCAGATTTGAAACAATCCCTCTTCTCCTTTCAGCTGTATAATGCTTATGTGGAAACTCAGGATCAGTTGCTTTTGGAGAAACTAGAGAATAAAAGAATTAATAAATATCTAGATGAAATAGTGAAAGAAGTTGAAGCTAAAGCACCAATTTTGAAACGCCAGCGTGAGGAGTATGAACGTGCTCAGAAAGCTGTGGCAAGTTTATCTGTTAAGCTTGAACAAGCTATGAAGGTTGGTTCCATTCTTAAATTTTAGCTGTGGGAAAAATCTAGATGACACATGATTTACTAGGTAACTCTTTCCTAGAATTAAAGTGTTTGAGTTGGGAAAGGCTAATCGTGCTTTTTCAGCAATAGGGTAATTCTACTTTATTAAACACCTGTAATAATGAAATGTTCTATTCTTACTCTGCTAAAATTATGGGAGCCTTTTATATTTTTTAAGACATTAGAGATGTTTTCTGTAGGATTCTCTAGTGGATGATGAATAGCCAGATCTCGCTGGGCTTCTCTTCAAATTAAAATAAGTCTCTTTGTAATAGAACTCTTTTAAATTTGTCACAGTCATTCCTTGTCAGTCAGGTTCTGATATTCTATCTAGAAATGGTAACATTGTTTGACCATAGAGAAGAACTCCTTTTTTATAACATTTCATAATTTGGCAAATATTTATGTACATTATTTTGTTAACTGTTCTTTGCCAATTGGAAGTACCAAGGAAATTCACAAATATCTTCCCTTTTAAGGTTCCTTTTTATTAGATAATGATTAAAAAACTTTCTGATAATTTTGCTTTTAGGGTACAACTATTAATATTACTGAGAAGTAGTCAAAGTTTATTAAGCAAATTTTATTGAGAAAATTCAGTTAAACCCATTTGTATCTGCTGTTCTAAACTGATCAGTTTCTTTTTTTTTTTTTTTTTTCCTGGAGATTAGTATAAATAAATAGGGTCCTTAATTCAAACTTAAAATTTTGTTGCTGTTGCTATTACAGTTTACTTGTCAGTTTAAATCAGGGTATATTATATTTAATGGTCTCTTTCTTCTGGGTTATATGACATCTGTCAGTCTTGCCTTGACAGAATATTGGCATTTAAAATCTGCACACACACACACCCCCAACCCCATTGTTCGAAAAGAAGTCCCTTGGATATAATTACATCATCTTGAGTTTCTCACTGTTGAGAGTGTTTTGCCTGGAGCTTATTGTCTGAAGAGGATAGTGAAGTAGAGGGGCAGATGGTCATTGTGGAAAAAACCTATTTGTTTTTCACTAATGTGCAGGTATAACAATAAAAATCCTTTACATACTTTTTTAAAACTAGTAAAGAATTTATAGATAATTTCTGTATTTTCTTTATAGTAGAATCTTTTGTCCATAACCAATATCATGTGTCCTCCAGTCTAGATTCTGTGATGTTCATTTGTTAGATACTTAAGAGTTTTATAACCAAATTGCTTCTTCCTTGGCATCATAGTTAATCCCATTTTAAACTCAGCAGATTTGTATCATTGCCATCTCTCATGAGTATTTGCCTTCTTCATTTTGTTACATACTTGTTTCTACAGAAAATGGTTTATGCATACCTTTAGGGCAGTGCATTCAGGTACTTGAAACCACAGGATAAATATGAGCCATCTTTCACTTGGATAGTATTTAAAACATTATTATGTAAAAAAAACTCATCAAGAGGCAAAATTTGTATGGATTTGAGATAAAGTATAAGATTTCAACAAATTTTGTGCTTTTTTCAGGCTCCTTAAAAGTATGCCCCTAAATTAGTGATATTGTGATGCGAAACTTAGCAAGGCACTGCTTATGCTATTTTTTTTAACAGCCTTGAAACATTGGCTATTGCTTCTTTAGAATTAATTCCTGATGCCTTTTTTATACAAGTCTTATGCATCCCTTACCCAACATTTTTTACTTTTGATATGTATTTGCAGATAAGCAACGTATTAATGATTAGCATTAAAATACAGTCCTTTGTTTTCATCTCAGTAACACAGCTTTTGAGAGTATTTGTGTGATGTTATTTGATATACACTATTAATTTTATGTGGTTGTATAATTGTAATTTACAGTTAATTCGGAGTGGCAAATTCTCCATTGTTTGCATTAGCATAATGATAAGCAGTACTTGAGATATTAAGAAGTGTATGTGTTCATATTTGTAGAGAAGTAACTCTTTAGAAACTACTATTTTATACAGAAGTAGTTGAGCACTGTGTATTTTTATTGTTCATATAACTACTTTATTGGTATAGATCTTAGAAGGGAATACAGAATTTTCATTAGAATTTATGTTTTAAAGGAGATTCAACGATTGCAGGAGGGCACTGATAAAGCTAACAAACATTCATCTGTGCTTGAAAGAGACAATCAAAGAATGGAAATACAAATAAAAGATCTTTCACAACAGGTTAGAATTTTTTGTTTCTTTTCTCTTTTTTTTTCTGTATAGACTGCCCAGTAGTGATCGAATCTGCAGGTATCTAAGATAGAACTACTGCATCTGAAGTTCTCATCAGTTAGGGATACTACTCTAACAGAATTATAGACTAGTCATTGTTTTTTTGTTTTTTCATCACCCTTCCCATTTATATTTTAAGTACTTGATAAATTTTCAAATTGCAAGTACCGATTGTAATAAATGATATAATTCAAGGATAAGTAAAAGTTTCTGCCTCCTACTCAAGTCCCAGAATATAACCAGTGCTAACATTTTTTCATGTCTTTTTTCATATATATGCAGACACATGTGAACATTCATGAACATGTATAAGCATTCCTTGTTTTTTGTTTTTTGGTTTTTTTTATTTATTTTGAGAGAGCACATGTATGAGCATGGGAGGGGTAGAGAGAGAGGGAGAGAGAGAATCCCAAGCAGGCTCCGCATTGTCAGTGCGGGGCTTGAACTCAGTGAACTGTGAGACTAGGACCTGAGTCTGCGTCAGAATCAGAAGTTGGATGCTTAAGTGACTGAGCCACCCAGGTGCGTTCCCCCCCCCCCCCCCGCCCACCTCTTGTTTTTATTGAAATAAAACCATGCTATATGCATTACTCTGGGACTTTTTTTTTCCAACTGAGTAAGTCAAGAATGTAGATCTATCTTGTTCATATATTTTATCCTCAATTTTATGTGTAGGTTTACGCACATACATGAAAACCTCATATGAATGGAATT
Source organism: Panthera uncia (assembly GCF_023721935.1). Taxonomy (NCBI): domain Eukaryota; kingdom Metazoa; phylum Chordata; class Mammalia; order Carnivora; family Felidae; genus Panthera; species Panthera uncia. Next base: position 21,491,768 of record NC_064813.1, read on the forward strand.
AAAATCTATTTTTCATGCTGTCCTTCTTCCGCACCATACAATATATACATAAGCATGCAAGTGCAAGCATACACACACACAGGTATATATTTCTTTGTGTTTTATTTGGCCACTGTTTTACAAAAATGGGACCATCCTTCTAGAATTGTGAATTGCTGGTTTAAAAAAAAACAACAGCTTTCATTGACACTTTTATAGAAATGAAAAATAGTTTTTCCCATTAAAATTAAGTTTTAATATCTAAAACAATCTTGATATTAAGATAATTTAATATTGATGGCTTTCATAAAGTAATATTTTCATTTGAAAATTTTTATTGTAAACATTTCCAGAATCAAAGTCAATGCTATTTGATAATATATTAAAATTTTGTTTCTAGATTAGAGTGCTTTTGATGGAACTTGAGGAAGCAAGGGGTAATCATGTAATTCGTGATGAGGAAGTGAGCTCCGCTGATATAAGTAGTTCATCTGAAGTAATATCACAGCATCTAGTATCTTATAGAAATATTGAAGAACTTCAACAGCAAAATCAACGTCTCTTAGTGGCCCTTAGGGAACTTGGGGAAACCAGAGAAAGAGAGGAACAAGAAACAACTTCATCCAAGTAAGCAACTGATTACCTCAGTTTGTTTAGCAAAAATATTTATTAAAAAGTTCTTACGTGTCCCTAATAGTGTTGTAAACTGGGAATATGATGACTTAACGGAAAAAAGAATTGAGCAACAATACAAAAAAAATTTTTTTTTACTCTTAGGGATCTCAATTTGTGGATGAGATTGATGGTAAGATAGAATAAGGTATATAAATAAGTAGGATAATTTTAGTCCCGTGTGTTCAGTTCTGTAATGGCTAGAAGTCTGTCTTTGAGAGTGTAGAGGTGGAGGACCTAGCCTAGGTTTAAGGAAACAGACCAGGCTTCATGGAGAAGGTAATGTAGGAATTACTCAAGCAGAGTAACGAATTTTTTCCAAAAATGTGTTTGGTGCCAGAGAAAGAGCAGTGGCTAACAAGACTGAGATTTGGACTGAGTGGAATTGGTTTGATTTTTGCAAACAGATTTTTCAGGTGACATTGGTGAGTACCTGAGTCCTGTATGGTGGAGGTTTTTAAAGTGGTTCTTAAAATACCAGCAGAAGAAGGAAAAGATAAGAGAGACAAAACATTATGCTTAATGATAGATGGTAAAATGTTTATTAATTTATAGTTTATTGAAATACAGTAGAATTTATAGTAGATATTATAACTCAATCTCAGTCATGTGAAATAGACTGATTTCTTTTCCTACAGAATCACTGAGCTGCAGCTAAAACTTGAGAATGCCCTCACTGAATTAGAACAACTCCGGGAGTCACGACAACATCAAATGCAGCTTGTTGATTCTATAGTTCGTCAGCGTGATATGTACCGTATTTTGTTGTCACAAACAACAGGAGTTGCCATTCCTTTACAAGGTAGGTTTTTACATATTATCCTAAAAAATTCCAAGTAATTTTGGGAAATATTTTTTAAATGTATATTATAGAATAGATTTTGCAACATAAGCAGTGTTTACTGATGGTAGCTTCAAATTTATCTACTATATGTGATTGATCAATCATGACATCACCAATCCTAAAACACATAATCATTTTAGGTATGACTAAGAAAGAAGAAATTCTGACCATTGTTGACAAGTGTGCATCTTAGAGTCCATGAATTACTATATTTGTCTATTTTTAAGTATAGTTGACATACAATATACTATTAATTTCAGGTGTACCTCATAACGATTTGACATTTGCATACAACATGAAATGACTCCCACATTCTATAAGTCTAGTTACCTTCTGTCACCATACAGAGTTAACTCACTATCACTGACCATATTCCCATACTATACATTACATCTCCATGACCTTTTAGTTATGTCTTGTTTCACCATTTCATTTGCAAATATTGTCTCTAACCAGAAACTGAAAGTGATCATGGTAGATTGTTCATTAGATTCCTTCTTTCATAATCTCTGTAATCTTACTGTTTCGTTTAAATAAGTCGAGCTTGTTTATTTTGGCAATGCCATATGTACAAAGAGATGTTACATTATTACTTTTACATTTCTGAAGCTTCAAGTTTAGATGATATTTCTCTTGCATCAACTCCAAAACGTTCAAGTACATCACAGACTGCTTCCACTCCTGCTCCGGTACCTGTAATTGAGTCAGCAGAGGCTATAGAAGCAAAGGCTGCTCTTAAACAGGTAAGAACACACCATGACACTTTTATCTTGGTTAGATTCTTTGAGAACACAGGTGGTCATCTTTTAATAATTTCATCAATATTTAGTTGCAGGAAATTTTTGAGAATTACAAGAAAGAAAAGGCAGATAATGAAAAAATACAAAATGAGCAGCTTGAGAAACTTCAGGATCAAATTACAGATTTGCGATCACAAAACACCAAAATATCTACACAACTAGATTTTGCTTCTAAACGGTAAGTTTTCTTTTATTCATAAGTTAATAGTCTTAGTAAAAATAGTCTGAACTTCAATATTCAGTTGAATCCAGTTCAAGGATTAGTTTGCAAAAGTTTACTCATTTGTGGACTATAATCCAGGGCTGTGGGGGTTCATTTTTGAATATTGATTAATGATTCTCTTGGGCATTTCCTAAGTAGGCCAGGTAGTTTTTTAATAAGTTGAAATTGATGTGAAGAATGTTGCTGGTTTTCCTTCCTGAGATTGAACAATCTACTGTTTCTATAGGACGAAATTATTTCATAAATGCATAAGAGGATGAGAAAAATGTGAGCAAATTTCATTCAGCCTTTTCTAGGTAGAAGAGAAGCAAGCACTAGACAGTTAATTTTGAGAAAATTCACTTTCTTGGTCATTTATAAAAGTAATAGTAAACCTCATTTTATAGTTTTAGTAGGTCTATCAAATACTTGTTAGTTTAGTAAGTTAGAATGAAATGTATTTCTGTATACTGCATGATAAAACTAGGTTTTTGTAAGCATATGGCAGGTTGTTTCCTCCATACAGTCCCAACAGTTTGATACCCCAGATATAAGCACCTTTTTTCCCCTATGTTGATAACTGTAGCCAGCCATTTGTAGGCTTTCAAGCACATAATAGAAAGAATTATAGAGGAAAAAAGGATCTGCAAAACTCTAACCATGCATAAATAAATTGCGTTCTGTATCGTGGTGGGTGTTTCATGTATCAACATTATATTGGTGCTATTTTGAATGTGATCAAAATTCTTAGCTTAAAAAGAATCAAAATCTAGCTTAAAAAGTTAATTCAGCATGAAATGAGAACTTAAAGTTTACTTAGAATTTGAATTTAACTGTTAAATTTGGAGTTGAAGGTTTTACATTATTACACAAGGTACTTTTTTTCATATTGTTAATCGTGTGAAATTAGTCTGTTGTAAAGTTCTTCAAGGAATAAGCTAGGATTCAGTATTTCAGTTGCTAATGGAATTCTTTTCTCTCACATAAGTTATGAAATGTTACAAGATAATGTTGAAGGATATCGTCGAGAAATAACATCCCTACATGAGAGAAATCAGAAACTTACTGCAACAACTCAAAAGCAGGAACAGATTATCAATACAATGACGCAAGATTTGAGAGGAGCAAATGAAAAGCTGGCTGTTGCAGAAGTGAGACCAATTTCCCTCATCTGATTTGCATTGTAAATTGCATTTGACATGTGTTTTTTAGTTATTACTTTGATTCCACTGGTTGATATGATACAGGTGTTTGAGAGGTTTATGGATTTCAAGTCTACTTATTTGTTAGAAAGAGAGTGCATGTGCGCTCAGGGGAGGGGCAGAGAGAGGGAGAAAGAGAATCCCGAGCAGGCACCATGCTGCCAGCATAGAGCCCCGTATGGGGCTCGAACCCACAAACTGAGATTATGACTCAAGCTGAAACCAAGAGTCACACGCCCAACTGACTGACATCCCGGCTCCCTGATTTCAAATCCTTATTAGCATAGTTTCTAAATACCTAGTTGTGCATCAGTTTAGTGATTGTTTCTATCAAAACTAAATGGGGAAAGAAATTTGCTTTTCTGGACTAAGATTTCTTTACAGGTCTTCCATTTCATACTAAATTTGTAAATCACTGTTTCTGTAACAGACAAATGAATATTTCATTCATTCTTGCTCATTTGTGATAAAAATATAAAAATCTTATAAATTATATTTCTGAATTTCAACATGAATACAAATATCTACTAGAAATTGGCAGTACTTTCAACTATACTGGATTCTTGATGATGAATTTCTATTTAATGTTTTACTGTTCTGTAAAGTTGTCTCACAACTTTCTGATCATTGTGAGCTAGGTGCACTTGTCCCCCATTTTACCGGTTGAGAAACAGATTCAAAACTTAAATGATTTCCTGTTTGAAATAGTCGTGAGAGATGGGTTGGTTGGGACTTATACCTAGGTTTTCTAATTCTGTTGGCTACATCCCTTCATTTTTATATGTTTCCACTCATTTGTGGGGAATGGACAGCATCACTTTTTCAAACTGGGAGAGTAAGTTTTATGATTGCTCATTTATGATTTATGGTGTAGTTATGAATACTTTGAGGATATTTGTTTTCAGAGCACCCTTCCAAATCTCCCGAGACTCAGAGTGTACTCTTCATGAGGCAGAAAAAATGGAAATAAATCCGTCATCATTCTCAAACCAGATACTTAGAAACCAAGCTTTGGTTCTAAAACTTGCATAATTTAATAATATATAGGTATGAATGTAGCAAAATTTTGCAATTTTGTTTTACTCTGATGTTTTAGGTTTTTTTGTTGGCTGTTTCAAAGTCTGATTTGTTAAGAGCAGAGAAATCATTAAGTATTTGTGGTAATTGCAAGATTTTTTTCCTTTGGTCTATTGATATTCCCATAATTTTTGCTTCATATTTTAAAACCTGAAAATTAAGAGTTATAAATTCTTATGTAATGAAGAAATGTCCTCGTCTCTAATTAGCATTAAGAAATAACAATGAGGGGGGTGCCTGAGTGGCTCAGTCGGTTGAGCAGCCAACTTCGGCTCGGGTCATGATCTCACGGTCCGTGGGTTCAAGCCCCGCGTCAGACTCTGTGCTGACAGCTCAGAGCCTGGAGCCTGTTTCAGATTCTGTCTCCCTCTCTCTGACCCTCCCCTGTTCATGCTCTGTCTCTCTCTGTCTCAAAAATAAATAAACGTTTAAAAAAAAAAAATTAAAAAAAAAAAAGAAATAACAATGAGGGATCTTTTAAATTTTTTCTTTTACTTGTATTTGCCTCAAGGTAAGAGCAGAAAACTTGAAAAAGGAAAAGGAGATGCTTAAATTGTCCGAAGTCCGCCTTTCTCAACAAAGAGAGTCTTTGTTAGCCGAACAAAGAGGGCAAAACTTGCTGCTGACTAACCTGCAAACAATTCAGGTAACCAAAAAAAAAAAAAAACCTGTAGAAAAAAATGTTCTAGTTAAATAAGTAGTTTTAACATTGCATCCTCTCAGGTTCTTAATTAGAACATTTTTCTGTCACTTTTGTCATGCATTTTATAAATAAAACCTTGAAAGAGAACTGATTGAAACCATGCATTTAGCAGTTTTCACCCTCAAATCTATATTTACAGAGTCCTGTGCAGTTGAGTTGTTTACAAGATTAAATTTTTGTTTTTATTTTTTATTTTAAAACTTCAGGAGGTCTGAATGACTATTGCAATATGTCTCTTTTCCTTTATTAAGTAGATATTTTAATACGAAAAATGTCAGAAGATTTTTTTGGTAAATGTTCTAGATTTTAATTTCTTCATGTAGAAATGGGTTGTAATGCTCTATAGCCTTTCATTTTCTCTGTATTACTTTTTTAATTTCTTTCTTAAGCATAACCAAAAAATATTTTTTTACCTTAGGGAATATTAGAGCGATCTGAAACGGAAACCAAACAAAGGCTTAGTGGCCAGATAGAAAAACTGGAACATGAGATATCTCATCTAAAGAAGAAGTTGGAAAATGAGGTGGAACAAAGGCATACACTTACTAGAAATCTAGATGTGAGTCTGTTAGTGTTATGAATTTCTATAGATTGTTTATTTCTGGAAATGAAGCTGGTATGTAGGTACACTGCCATTTCCTGTTGAAGCATGGTTTTGAAGAAGCTGTTAGTTTTCCTTGCCTCCTTGTGTGCCTAATAATTTTTGGTTGGGTGCTATATATTGTGAGTTTTGTCCTATTGTGTGCTGGATATTTTTATATTCCTATAAATCCCGTGTTTTTTTCTGGAATGCAGCAATTGAAAATAATTTTATTCTCTTGAGTGTTGCTTTTTATGATTTTTTAGGCAGGTCCAAAGCAGTGCTCAGTCTGTAACTAATTATTCCCCACTATTGAGACAAGATTTTCCTGTATACTAGTCCCAGTGTCCAGTGAATTATGAGTTTTTTCATTCTGGCTGCTGGTAATTGGCATTATTCCTGACTCTGTGAACACCAGACACTCTTCACTCAGTCTCTTTGGATGATTCTTAAGCCTGTCTGGGGTCATTTCACATGTATGTACTGATGACTATTTTGTTGAATATTCAACAGGGATCCTCTGCAAATCTCTTGGGTACTCTATCAGTGCAGCTCTCTGTGATAGTCTATCTTAGGAATTAGGAACTAATTTAGTCTTCCTGTACTCTCAGTAATGTGTTCTCAGTTCAAGGAGTCTGCTTGCTTCTTCTGCCTTACTTCCCTTTCCCTCTGTCAAAGCCTGAACACACAAGAAGCTAGGAAAATTACAGGGCTTCTTTTGTTTCCTGTCTCAGGTATCACAGTTCTTTTTTTCAGTTATTTCAGATGGGAGGATGTATCTGATTTCTGTTACTCTATCTTGGCCAGAGTTTAAAGTGTTTTAAAATGATAAAGTGAACCTCTAGTTGCTTACCTGAAAGATAGTGTTTGTAGGGTTAATGTATCTTTTCTTCTTAGGTTCAACTTTTGGATACAAAAAGACAACTGGATACTGAGACAAATCTTCATCATAACACAAAAGAACTATTAAAAAATGCTCAAAAGGAAATTGCTACATTAAAACAGCACCTCAGTAATATGGAAGTTCAGCTTGCTTCTCAGTCCTCACAGAGAACTGGCAAAGGTAAATACACTAATAAATAAGTAAAGTGATAACAAAGTACTTTTTTAGGCTCATAACATACCCTGTAAATAAATAACCTATGTTCTTTTTGGATAATAGCAAAAGAGAAAAAAAAAAAAAAACCTTTTACTCTTCATGTAGAAAAGCTGTTTTAGGCTTAAATTAATAAATTTGCAGACTCAGAAGACTGGAAATATTTCTGCATGGCACCTGACCAGTTTTCCAGTTGTTGAAACCATTTATTGTTACTTGTAAAATGTTTCTTTTGAGGAGGATTAATACTTAAATCTTTAACTCTCCCGTGTTGAATCTGTAATAAGGGTCACTTGCAGAAATAATTCATTTGTTTGGTCTCTTTTAGAGTAGTATTCATAATCATTGCTCATTGATAGCCTTAGGTAAAAGATTTGTTTCATTAGATTTTGCTTCTTTTTGTGAATGTACCATTTCAAATGCAAAGCCTTTGGTCCAGGTAATCTTAAGAAAAACAATATATGTACATGTGTAAATATATGATACATAAGTGGATGTGTAATTATCCAATAATAGTCCATATTGATACATCACATGATAAGAAAACATCCTTTTTAATCTGTAGTTTTTTCCTTTTCCATGGATTTTAGAATGAAAATTGGACTAAATAATTTAAGATTTAGTGTTTTAGAGTAAACAATGTTAAAAAAGTAAATAAGTAACCTGGTAATATCTTCAAGTAGCTTTCTCAATTTAGCTCAAATGTTTATTCTCTTTTAAATATCTTCATTGTAATATTTGTAATGGCAGATTTCAAATATTTGATTTTTTGAAGAAGAAATAATATTCTGGAGAAATACCTGTTTTTATTTTGGTATTTAGTGTGTGTTGAAATATACTTTCAAGATAAGTACTTTTACATTTGAGCCTTAATCCTGATTTCACAAACTCTCTGATAACAGCCATTTAAAATGTTAGTTTTAAGAGAGCTCTTAAATCTTTTAGGTCAGCCTAACAACAAAGAAGATGTGGATGATCTTCTGAGTCAGCTAAGGCAAGCAGAAGAGCAGGTGAATGATTTGAAGGAGAGACTCAAAACAAGTACTAGTAATGTGGAACAGTATCGAGCAATGGTTACTAGTTTAGAAGAATCTCTTAACAAGGAAAAACAGGTATATTCAATTTTAAATTTAATTTGAATGCACTTTTTTTTTTAATGTTTATTTATTTTTGAGAGGGAGATAAGAGTATGAGCAGGGAAGGGAGAGAGAGGCGGAGGGGAGACACAGAATCTGAAGCAGGCTCCAGGCCCTGAGCTGTCAGCACAGAGCCCAACATGGAGCTCGAACTCACAAACCATGAGATCATGACCTGAGCCCAAGTTGAACACTTAACCAACTGAGCCACCCAGATGCCTCTTAACTTTTTTTTTTTTTAAATAAAAGCCTGCTGTGTGTAAGTACTATAGTAAATATGAGTTTGACGGATATCATTGTGTTTACCTTTTAAGTCTAAAAAGTACTTCAGTCTAATAAGCCAGATAAAACAAAACACACAAAATTCAAAACTGATTAACATTGATAGATATTTTTTTTAAGTTTTTTTTTTTTTAATGTTTATTTATTTTTGAGAGAGAAGAAAGAGAGAGAGAGAGCAAGGAGGGGCAGAGAGAGGGAGACACAGAATCAGAAGCAGGCTCCAGGCTCCAAGCTGTCAGCACAGAGCCTGACATGGGGCTCGAACCCATGAACTGTGAGATCATGACCTGAGCTGAAGTCGGATGCTTAACTGACTGAGCCACCAGGCACCCTGATAGATTTTTTTTTTTTAATACAAAGCAAATGTTAATTTTAGTACTTGTGAAGTTTAGATTTAGAGAAACTAATTGTATAATTTTAGATGTGTATAATTTTTGTATTCTATTACCTGGATGGTGGTAAAGGTGACAGAAGAAGTACGTAAGAATATTGAAGTTCGTTTAAAAGAGTCAGCTGAGTTTCAGACACAGTTGGAAAAGAAGTTGATGGAAGTAGAGAAGGAAAAACAGGAACTTCAGGATGATAAGAGAAAAGCCATAGAAAGTATGGAACAACAGGTAAATTAGATTATTAGCCATATCAGTCTGTGTGTGTGTGTGTGTGTGTGTGTGTGTGTAAGGATTTGAATTAAGTAGCTTATTAGTTACCATGCAGTTCATTTCAACTGATACTGAATGGACACATATTTAACAATTTTAGTTGTATGTTTTACACTGCTTTGTAGGTCCGTATGTGTTTCCTTTTGAGTATTCTAGACTACTTTATGGTAGTAGATGTCAGTGCTGTTTTTTACAAGCCTCTCTGCCTGAGCATTAACTTTTGCAGATGTTAGTAAGGAGTGAACATAAGCTTGTGAAATTTGTGCAGTATTACCTCAAGTTATCTTTTAAATTTATTAAGTCTGTTTGGGCCAGTAGGATTTTAAAAATTTGTCTTTAAAATAACCCTGGTTATTTTATTAATTATTACAATAATTGTCTTGCAGTTAACCCTGGTTTTAATGTTCTTCTGATTTAGTTATCTGAGTTAAAGAAAACACTTAACAGCGTTCAGAATGAAGTACAAGAAGCTCTTCAGAGAGCAAGCACAGCTTTGAGTAATGAACAGCAAGCCAGACGTGACTGTCAGGAACAAGTAAGTGTTGATCATGTAGCCAGTTATTGAGAAATGAGGTTTGATCCTAGGGAGCAGTTCTTGGAGTATCTTACTGCATCTTGAGGATTGGTAAACCGTACAGAAACACAGTTATTTTCACCATTGTGGAACTTGCACTAAGATCAGCTGAAAAGTGTATGTGAAGACTAAAAGCAAATAGTGCAATAACCATTAACAAAGCAATCTTGACAAATGGGGAAAAATATAAAAGTACGAGTAATAGTAAAACTGAAATAGAATGGGAAGACGTGTAATGTTCTCATCTTTGAGTGGTATATGAATAGTCATTTGATTACAGTTCTTTATTGCTTATATATATGGTACGTACATGTATGAAGATTACATCAGAAGTGGAATACAGGGGAAAATACTTCAAAGGTAAATTAGACAAAAATTATCCTTGGCTTATTGCCAAACAGTGTAACATTGCAAATTAAAATAAAAGAATGTATCAATAATTCAATATTCAAATAAATTATTCTTATTTCCTTTTGTTTACTTTAAGTTTGTGTTTATGTATGTGTATGCACATGTATGTTACATATCGGAGTTGTTCTTAGCTTTTATTTTATAAAGCCTGTTGCAAATTGTTGTATCATCTTCATAAGTTTCATTTTGAACAGTTCTTTCATATTTCTTCCTTGTTTTGAGTTTTTTTTTGTTATGGTGGTTGTTTTTTCTCCAAATTTTTATTTAAATTCAATTATTAACATATAGTGTAATATTAATTTCAGGTGTAGAATTTAGTGATTCGTCACTTACATACAACACCCAGTGCTCATCCCAACAAGTGCTCTCTTTAGAGCATTACCCATCTAGCCCATCCCCCACCCCTACCTCCTTCCATCAACCCTCAGTTTATTCCCTATAGTTAAGAGTCTGTTTCTTGGTTTTCCTCCTTTTTTGCCTCCTGTGTTCATTTGTTTTGTTTCTTAAATTCCACATATGAGTGAAATCATATGGTATCATATGGTATGATTCCAAATTCTTATGGTATGATTCTTAAATTCCACATATGAGTGAAATCATATGGTATCTGTCTTCTTCTGACTATTTCACTTCGCATGATAATTTCTAGCTCCACCCACATCATTGCAAATGGCAAGACTTCATTCTTTTTTGTGGTTAATACTCCACCACGCACGCGCGTATACGCACACCACCTTTTCTTTATCCATTCATCAGTCAATGGACATTTGGGCCCTTTCCGTAATTTGGCTATCATTGAAAATGCTGCTATAAATATTGGGGTGTATGTGTCCCTTCAGATCAGTATTTTTATATCTGTAGATACAAAAGGTATTTATAAATATCTTGTAGTGGTGTAATTACTAGGTCATAGGGTTGTTCTTTTTTAACTTTTAAGGAACCTGTACATTTTTCCAGAATGGCAGAATGGTTGTACTTTTCCATCAGCAGTGTAAAAGGGTTCCCCTTTCTCCTCATCCTCGCCAACACCTGTTGTTTCCTATGGTGTTAATTCTAGCCATTCTGACTGGTGTGAGGTGATAGCTCATTGTAGATTGGGGTGTTTTGTTTTGTTTTGTTTTGTTTTGTTTTGTTTTTGAGAGCGAGAGAGAGCACGCAAGCCAGGGAGAGGGGCATTGGGGAAGAGAGAGAATCCTAAGCAGGCTCCACACCCAGGACAAAGCTGGACGGCAGGGGTCAATCTCAGGACTGTGAGATCTGGACCAGAGCTGAAATCAAGCACTTAACCTACTGAGCGACCCAGGCTCCCCATCATTGTAGTTTTGATTTGTATTTCCTTGATGACGGGTGACATTGAGCATCTTTTCATATGTCTGTTAGCCATCTGGCTGTCTTCTTTGGAAAGTGTCAATTCATGCCCATTTCTTTTTTTTTTTTTTAATTTTTTTTTTTTTCAACGTTTTTTATTTATTTTTGAGACAGAGAGAGACAAAGCATGAACGGGGGAGGGGCAGAGAGAGAGGGAGACACAGAATCGGAAACAGGCTCCAGGCTCCGAGCCATCAGCCCAGAACCTGACGCGGGGCTCGAACTCACGGACCGTGAGATCGTGACCTGGCTGAAGTCGGACGCTTAACCGACTGCGCCACCCAGGCGCCCCGATTCATGCCCATTTCTTCACTGGATTATTTGTTTTTTTTGGATGTTGAGTTTGTTCTTTATATGTTTTGGATACTAACACTTTATCAGATACGTTCTTTGCAAGTATCTTCTCTCATTTTGTAGGTTACCTTTTAGTTTTGTTTATTGTTTACTTCATCGTGCAGAAGCTTTGTATTTTGATGAAATCTGAAAAGTTTATTTTTGTTTCTGTCTCCTTTGCCTCAGGAGACATATCTAGTAAGAAATTGCTACAGCCAATGTCAGAAGAGGTTCCTGCCTGTTCCTCTAGGATTTTGATGGTTTCTGGTCTCACATTTAGGCCTTTTATCCAGTTTATTTTTGTGTTTGGCATTAAGAAAATGGTCCAGTTTCATTCTTTTGTGTGTTGCTGTCCAGTTTTCCCAACACCATTTGTTGAAGAGACTTTTTTCCTTAGGATATTCTGTCTTACATACGTCTGGGTTTTATTCAGTTCTGTTGACCTATGTGTCTGTTTTTGTGCCAGTACCATTATGTCTTGATGACTATAGCTTGAAATCCAGAAACGTGATGCCTCCAGCTTTGCTTTTCTTTTTCAAGATTGCCTTGGCTGTTTGGGGTCTTTTTTAGTTCCATACAAATTTTGGGGTTATTTGTTCTAGATCTGTGAAAAATGCTGCTGGTATTTTGATAGGGATTGCATTAAATGGATAGGTTACTTTGGATAGTATAGACTTTTTAACAATATTTGGTTTTCTAATCTGTGAGTGTGGAATGTTTTTTCTTTTTGTTGACTTCTGTTTCTTTCATCAGTGTTGTGTAATTTTCTTGTTTTCACAGTACAGATCTTTTACCTCTTTGGTTAGGCTTATTACTAGATATCTCAAGGTTTTTGGTATAGTTGTAAATGAGAATGATTCCTTGATTGCTCTTTCTGTTGCTTCATTATTGGTGTATAAAAATACAGCAGATTTCTGTACATTGATTTTGTATCCTGAAACTTTACTGAATTTGTGTACCAGTTCTAGCAATTTTTGGGTGGAGTCTTTTGGGTTTTCTATATAAAGTATCATGTCATCTGCAAATAGTGAAAGTTTGACTTACTCCTTGCCAATTTGGATGCTTTTTATTTCTTTTTGTTGTCTGATTGCTGTGGCTGGGACTTCCAATACTATATGTTAAGTAACAGTGGTGAGAATGGACATCCGTGTCTTGTTCCTGACCATAGAGGAAAAGCTCTGTTTTTCCCCATTGAGGATGATATTAGCTGTGGTTTTCGTATATGGCCTTTATTACGTTGAAGTATGTTCTCTCTGTCCTTACTTTGTGGAGGGTTTTTATCATGAATGGATGTTACACTTCATCATATGCTTTTTCTGCATCTGTTGAAAGGAGCATATGGTTTTTACCCTTTTATTAATGTGGTGTATCACATTGATTGATTTGCGAATGCTGAGCCACCCCTGCAGCCCAGGAATAAATCCTATTTGATCACAGTGAATGATTCTTTTAATGTACTGTTGGATTTGATTTGCTAGTATTTTGTTGAGAATTTTGCATCCATGTTCATCAGGGGTATTTGCCTTTTTTAGTGAAGTCTTTGTCTGGTTTTGGAATCAGAGGGTAATGGTGGCATCATAGAATGAGATTTGACTTTTTCCTTCCATTTCTATTTTTGGGGACAGTTTGAGAAGAATAGGTATTATTAACTCTTCTTTAAAAAAAATTTTTTTTTACATTTATGTATTTTTGAGAGTCAGAGAGACAGTGTGAGCAGGGGAGGGGCAGAGAGAGAAGGAATCACAGAATCCAAAGCAGTCTCCAGGCTCCAAGCAAGGTGTCAGCACAGAGCCCATCGCGGGCCCAAACCTACAAAACATGAGATCGTGACCTAAGCCGAAGTCGGACACTTAACCAACTGAGCCACCCAGGCACCCCGTTATTAACTCTTTAAATGTTTGGTAGAATTCCCCTGGGAAGCCATCTGGCCCTGGACTTTTCTGTATTGGGAGATTTTTTATTACTGATTGAATTTCTTTGCTGGTTATCAATCTGTTCAGGTTTTCTGTTTCTTTCTGTTTCACTTTTGGGAATTTAATCTTTCTAGGAGTTATCCATTTCTTCCAGGTTGCCCATTTTGTTGGCATATAATTTTTTATAATCTCTTAAAATTGTTTGTATTTCTATTGTGTTGTGATTTCTTTCATTCATGATTTTATTTGGGTCCTCTTTTTGATAAGTCTGGCTAAGGGTTTATCAATTTTACTAATTTTTTCAGAGAACTAGCTCCTAGTTTCATTGATCTGCTCTGATATTTGTTTGTTTGTTTATTTCTCTGTCATTTATTTCTGCTCTTTATTAGTTTCCCTTCTGGCTTTGGGCTTTATTTGTTCTTCTGGCTCCTTTAGGGATAAGGTTAGGTTGCATTTTGGGGATTTTTCTTTCTTCTTAAGATAGGTCTATATTGCTGTGTACTTCACTTATATGATTGCTTTTGCTGCATCCCAAAGATTTTAGATCATCATGTTTTCATTTTCATTTGCATCCATGTATTTTTTATTTCTTCTTTAATTTCCTGGTGGACCCATTCATTGTTTAGTAGGATGTTCTTTAAATTCCATGTATTTGTGGCCTTTCCACAATTTTTTCTTATGGTTGACTTCAAGTTGCATGGTGTTGTGGTTGGAAAATACGCATGGTGTGTGGTGGTGTGATCTCAGTCGTTTTATACTTGTTGAACCCTGATTTGTGATCCAATGTGTGATCTGTTCTGGAGAATGCTCCATGTGCACTAGAAAAGAACGTGTATTCTGCTTTAGGATAAAATGTTCTGAATATATCTGTTAAGTCCATCTGGTCCAGTGTGTCATTTAAGTCATTGTTTGCATGTTGCTTTTTGCTTAGATGACCTGTCCATTGATGTAAGTAGTTAAAGTTCTCTATGGTTATTATATTATTATCAATGAGTTTGCTTATGTTTTTTATTAATTGTTTTATATATTTGTATGCTTCCATGTTGGGGGCATAAATATTTACAATTGTTAGATTTTCTTGTTGGATAGTCTCCTTTATTTTGATATAGTGCCCTTCTTCATTTCTTGTTACAGTCTTTGGTTTAAAGTTTGGTTTTAACTGATACTGATAGAAGTATTGCTATTCCGACTTTCTTTTGACTTCCATTTTCATGATAAATGTTTCTCCATCCCCTTACCTTTCAATCTGCAAGTGTCTTTAGGTCTAACATGAATTGCTTATAGGCAGCATATTTCATTAAATAGATACAGCGTAACTTCTAAGTATTTTATTTTGGTACATTTAGATTTTTAAAGAATGTAATGTGCATCTTTTCAGAAAATACTGACTAGCCTTATGAGTTTTTAATCTTGTGTCAATGGGGAAATAATTTCTTACAGGCTAAAATAGCTGTGGAAGCTCAGAATAAGTATGAGAGAGAATTGATGCTCCATGCTGCTGATGTTGAAGCTCTACAAGCTGCCAAGGAACAGGTTTCCAAAATGGCATCAGTCCGTCAGCATTTGGAAGAAACAACCCAGAAAGCAGAATCACAGTTATTGGAGTGCAAAGCATCTTGGGAAGAAAGAGAAAGAATGTTAAAGGTATTATTATACATCATGATAGAGTATTCTGGAGAATTTAAAGGTACGGGGGTTTTTAAATATACAGTGATTGGAAAATCTGCTGTTATTGTTTTTTATTTATTTATTTTGAGAGAGAAAGAGAATAAGCTGGGGAGGGGCAGAGAGAAAAGGGGACAGAGGGTCCAAAGCAGACTACTTGCTGACAGCAGAAAGCCTGATGTGGGGCTGAAACTCATGAACCATGAGATCATGACCTGAGCTGAAGTCGGATATTTAACCGACTGAGCCACCCAGGTACTCCAGAAAATCTGCTATTATGATAGACTCTTGTTTACAGGATGAAGTTTCCAAGTGTGTGTCTCGCTGTGAAGATCTAGAGAAACAAAACCGATTACTTCATGATCAAATTGAAAAATTAAGTGACAAGGTTGTTGCCTCTGTGAAGGAAGGTGTACAGGGTCCCTTAAATGTCTCTCTAAGTGAAGAAGGAAAATCTCAAGAACAAATTTTAGAAATTCTCAGGTAAATCCAATAATATTCTTAATGCTTTATTTTGTGGTATACCAAGCACTGTGTAATGTAACTATAAATGCATAAATTAGGGAAGTGGGGGTTATCTGCTATTTATTTATAAAGCTCATTCCATTCCTATTGGCCAACAAACCCACTTCTACCCTATCAGCAGTCACTTTTGACATTTAGACATAGGCCACGTTAAAGATATGACTTTAAGTTGAATCTGATAGTAAGAACTTGAGCGAGTTCTTTGAAAAACTAAATGCCTTTCAATTTTTTTTTTTTTTTTGATGTTTATTTTTGAGAGAGAGACAGACACAGAATGAGAGTGGGGGAGGGTCAGAGAGAAAGACACAGAATCCAAAGCAGGCTCCAGGTTCCTAGCGGTCAGCACAGAGCCCAACCCGGGGCTCAAACTCACAACCTGTGAGATCATGACCTGAGCTGAAGTCAGCTGCTTAACCAACTTAGCCAGCAGATGCCCCTCAATTATTTTTTTAAAGATACACATTTCTGAAGCCATTGTCTATAATAAAAAGCATCTCTCGTTACTTATTAATGAAAACATGTAAAAATAGTTACTAACGTGAATAGATTTGTCATCTTAAAGATTATCCAAGTTTTAAAATGTTGTGTTGGTGGCATTTTTTTTACTCAAATAAAATTTTATATATTCCTGTAGGTTTATACGACGAGAAAAAGAAATTGCTGAAACCAGGTTTGAGGTGGCTCAGGTTGAGAGTCTGCGTTATCGTCAAAGAGTTGAACTTTTAGAAAGAGAGCTGCAGGAACTGCAGGATAGTCTCAATGCTGAAAGAGAGAAAGTCCAGGTATGTATCCCAAGCTTTAAGAAAGCAGTTATTAAATCAAGAGAGCACATTTCAGTTTCTTGAAACGTAAAATTTAATCTGAAATAAGCGTTTTTCCTACACTCAACAGATTATTAAATGTTATTAACTAGTGATACAGTGTAATGGTAAAAGACTAGTGGCAATCAGACTGCCTCGTTTAAAAAAAATTTTTTTGATGTTTATTTCTGAGACACAGAGAGACAGAGCATGAGTGGGGGAGGGGCAGAGAGTGGGGGAGACACAGAATCCGAAGCAGGCTCCAGGCTCTGAGCTGTCTGCACAGAGTCTGAAGCGGCGCTCGAACTCATAAACCGTGAGATCATGACCTGAGCCGAAGTCGGTCGCTCAACCGACTGAGCCACCCAGGCGCCCCTAGACTGCCTGGTTTTAAATTCTAGCTTCATACCGTTACATGTGTGTCTTGGGTATATTATTTTCCCTGCTCTTAAATTTTCTCATCTGTAATATTGGGATGATAATAATAAGGATTAAGTGAGTTCAAGTACGGGAAGCATTTAGAAACATGTCTGGTGCATGGTGAGTGCTTAAGTAAATTTCAGTTCTCTTTTTTATTATTATAGTTGTCATGTATGTCAGTAATTATTCTGGGATAAAATTGTGGGTAGAAACTGCTACAGAACATTTTTTCCTCAGCAAGGGAGCAAAAAATAGTCAAAACTGTCAACCAAGAAAGGAAAAGAAGTTGCTGAGGTGAATGGATGGTCACAGCAAAAGCTCAACTCCTTAACCCACGCTACCACCCAGAAGCTTACAATTGCATGTGCTCATTCTAAGGAGATTCAATAATAGAACTTCACATCTGGAAGGAAGGAAATTATGACCTTTACTCATTTATCTTCTTTTAAATGATAGTTGGAATGGCTGTTAGACAAAAGCCATCCAACCCCAGGGGAAAGTGAGTAGATTTATGGGGTTTATATTTTCATACAGAAATGAAAAGTTTCAGAATTATATCTTGACAAAAACCCATTCAAATATATCTCATAACATATAAAACCCTCCAATCAGTGGCATTAACATTTGGAGGAAAAAAAAACAGAATCAGGATTTTTAAAAAGATGGCATATTCTCTCAGTGTTCCTTCCGGCAAATAATACTAGAAAATGCCCAACCAACAAAGTTAGATGGGAGAACCAGCTTTTACATACAATCGAAAGAGTCAAGAAATATCACACGTTATATAAAAAATAATACCCAAACATGAACAGTGTAGGTTGGTAACCCTGTATCATAGCTTTTTTTTTATGCACACTTTTTTTTTTACTATATTAAAAGGCAATAGTCTGACAATAAAAAGGCTGCTTATGAAATACTGTTATATTAAACTTTACTTACAGGATGTTAAATCCTTAGAAGTAAGGATTTAATTAAATTAATGGAAACATCAATTGCTCTTCAGATTTGAGAGTTGCTGCTTCAAAAGGTGGTTTTACACGAACACTGAATTAAAAGAAACAAACTTTAGAACACAATGAATTGCTTTAATTTCAGTATGCATCCACATCTCAGCAATCAGTGGTCCTGAACAGAAAAGTGGAAAACGACAGCAATTTGCCAGGAAATCAGGCCCACCAATATCAGGGATCTGCTGTGTGCATGTTCTTTCTTAATCTCTGCTGAGAACCATGAGAAGCAGCAGCACCAAAAGCAAAGTATGCACCGAATTCAGGGTTCTTTTTGTTCCATTTGTCAGATTGCAAACGAGACCCAGATGGATTGCAAGGATCAATTTTTAAAAGCTAATGCAATTCTAGGAAAAGAAAACAACTCATTCAGGGGGATTGTGTGTGCTTGTAAGTGTCTTCTGTGGCCTTTCTCCAAGTTTAACCACCAACAAGAGTGAGGGCTGGCAGGTTTGAGTACCCTTGGTGACTGTTACTTTCACTTTGTCAAAACCTGAACTAAAAAAAATCCACATCATTTGGGGCACCTGGGTGGCTTAGTCGATTGAACATCTGACTTCAGCTGAGGTCATGATCTCGTGGTCATGAGTTCGAGCCCTGCATTGGGCTTGCTGCTGTCAGCCTGTCAGAGCAGAGCCCACTTTAGATCCTCTGTCCTCCTCTCTCTGCCCCTCACCCACTTGCGCTCTCCCAAAAATAAATATTAAAAAAAAAAAAAATCCCACATCATTTAATAATGAAAGCCAAGTACGGCAGGGCTGAGGATCCAATATTCATTATCAAGCTGGTGGAGAGAGAGTAAATGTGGTTCCAGTACTACACAAGGGAAGTCTGAAATTCTCTCCAACCTTACCTGATGGCTTCTAGCCAAAGCAAGGAAGTGTCATGGAAGGTGTTCAGTGGTGATAGTGTAAAAATGCACTTGAGGAAGAGGAAGGAAAACACAGTCCTCAGTTAAGGTTGGGGAGAAGATATGGGAAAACCCTGAATTTGTCCCCAAAGGCCATTTTCAGAGGGGATTAGAGGGGGTGCTGTCTATGCTTCAGTCAAAGGTGGTAGTAGAAAGTGAAGAAAGGACAATGGATTGGAAGTGGGGGGGGGGCATCATCTAAGATTTTAAAAAAGAAACCAGAGATGCAGCTAGAGCCCCCTCCCCCACCACCGCACATACCAGTAGTCCCACAGGCTCCGACCTGAAACCCCCACTCCTCTAGCAGGAGGGCTGTTGCAGGCCATGTAATCAGCAGAAGGTTATTGTGTGATATGTCTTTTCACAGTTGAGTTAGATGGGCCCCACCGGTTACGATTGGAATCAAAGTATACTTTCTTGATGCCAGAAGTTCCACTATGTGGACGGTGGTTATGTTTGACAGGATTTGTTAGAGCATAACATATATTTCAAATGGACAAAAAAATTAGAATTGCTTACAGTATCTTAAGATAAATTGCTTTTGAATGGGAGTTTCCCTTTTAGTACTTTGAGATCTACAAGACATATCTAGAAAATTAACTACTGTGAAAAACGAAGACTGCTTAAATCAAGGCGGCAGGGCGAGGAGGAGGAAGGCCTATGGTTTTTCTTTTTGATTGACTGCTATAACACTATCCTTTGACCCGAGCCATAGCTTTAAAAATGGTGAGGAGGGGCGCCTGGGTGGCGCAGTCGGTTAAGCGTCCGACTTCAGCCAGGTCACGATCTCGCGGTCCGTGAGTTCGAGCCCCGCGTCAGGCTCTGGGCTGATGGCTCGGAGCCTGGAGCCTGTTTCCGATTCTGTGTCTCCCTCTCTCTCTGCCCCTCCCCCGTTCATGCTCTGTCTCTGTCTGTCCCAAAAATAAAATTAAAAAATGTTGGAAAAAAAAAAAAATTAAAAAAAAAAAAAATAAAAATAAAATAAAAATGGTGAGGAAATAAAGTAACATGTAAAAGATGGATAATTACACCCAATGAGAACAGAACAGAGAAGTTCGTCACCGTTGAAGAAATATTCAGGAGAATTGCTCAAAACCAAAGTGATGAAACAACTGAATGAAATGAAGAATTTCTAAACAGTGGGGAACATGGTGGAGGGGGAATAATATCATTTTAGAACTATTAATAAATTCAGTATACCAAGAAAAAGAATAGAGAAAGATTAATAGATAATAGAGATCTGAATTAATGTTTTTACCCAGTGTTAGAACTGATTATTTATTAGTGGGATTTTTATCTTTTTGTTTTCATCCCTATAATTTTAAACTTGTAGTTAGCGTGCATCACAGAAAAATAAACATGTACAACTTTCAAAAATTTCCATTTAAAAGCTGACATTTAAATCCTTTTTACTTTTTGTAGGAAAGATTAGAACTGGTAGGAAAAGATAAGTCTTCACCTACCGTTGGATGTTGTTATACACGTGTGTTTGAAATCTTTAGGTAACTGCAAAAACAATGGCTCAGCATGAAGAACTGATGAAGAAAACCGAAACAATGAATGTAGTGATGGAGACCAATAAGATGCTAAGAGAAGAAAAAGAGAGGCTAGAACAGGATTTACAGCAGATGCAAGCAAAGGTTTGGAACTTCCTAATCAAGAGTAAACACATGTCATTTTTAATAATGTTAGAGTTTTTACATCAGATGTTCAAAAAAATACTGACACTATTTTCAGGTAAGGAAACTGGAGTTAGATATTTTACCCTTACAAGAAGCAAATGCTGAGCTGAGTGAGAAAAGCGGTATGTTGCAAGCAGAGAAGAAGTTACTAGAAGAAGATGTCAAACGTTGGAAAGCACGTAACCAGGTAAATGCAATTAAACATGGAGGTGTTGATTTTTTAAATAATAGGACAACATTTAAGAGGATGAGAAATGGCTAATTTATTTCTTTTAATTCCAAATTTACGCTTTTCCTGTATCTAAAATATTTTTGTACATGAAAAAAATGAATTTATCTAGCTGATTGAAACACTTTAAAAAGACTTGTTCACTGAAAACTTTTTGGGGGGACAAAACTGTATAATTTTGATTAGAGGGTTAGAAACTCCAGCTCCATATTTAAACAAAAGATTGGAAATCTGCCTTGCCAGATAGTAGTTATGCAATTTGTGAGAGTTCCTTAATATTTCCCAGCCACTTTTCATTTTACAAAAAGTTTAATAAATGTAAAGCAGTTCACTTAGCACCTGGCTCCTAGAAAATGGTCTAGAATAGTAATTGTTATGATCTGAATAGGGTTATAGAATTTTAGAGCCCATTTTTTCCTGTTTTTATCACACAAGCAATCTGAAAAGTAAGAAAGGAGGGTGATCTTCCCAAATCTAGATATGTTCCTGGTAAACTTCACTGCACTCTTTCCTGACTCAATGGAATCAGTTAAATTTAGTTTATTTTTATGCAGTTGTAATGATTTATAGACATTTTTTCCTTGTAAATGTCATTTTAATGAAAGTGGATATTTAATATTAAAAGCTTATAATTTCATATTTTTAAGTTGTAATGATTTATAGACATCTTTTTCTTGTAAATGTCACTTTAATGAAAGTGGATATTTAATATTAAAAGCTTATCATTTCTTTAGATTCATTTATTTGACTTGTTTGTAACTATTTTGAAGTATTTGTTTGCAGTTATAAAAAAATAATGCATAATGACATTTATTTCCCTTTCCCATTTTGGCTAGGGATTTTAGGTAAATAAACTAAACCTTCAATCTTATTTTATAGTTTGGTACTTGATCACCATGTATAAGACAGCAAGCATAATTAGATATGCTGCTATTTTATTATAGTACATTAGTTTCATAAAACCTATATAACCATATTATGCGTTTTTGCTATTCTAGCATCTAGTAAGTCAACAGAAAGATCCAGATACAGAAGAATATCGGAAGCTCCTTTCTGAAAAGGAAGTTCATACTAAGCGTATCCAGCAGTTGACTGAAGAAATTGGGAGACTTAAAGCGGAAATTGCAAGGTATATGGAGAGAAATCTTAAATTGTATATTAATATATGAAATCTTGAGTTTATTTCTACTCTTTATATATTGACTGCCCAAGTGCTTCCTGAGTTAGAAAGAATGAAAAGTGCTGCAGCCTTTACATGTGGCTTTCCCTTTATTACTTTATGGATCCAAGCAAGCAGTAATTTAATTTTATGCCTTTATGTATATGATTATTACTTTTTAAAAATCTACATTTTTGGTATGAGTCTAAACCTAAACGTATTTATTTTCTTAACAGTTGATAACTTTTGTAAGCAGGTTTTTCTTCTTTTGGTTAGCATTTATTTATGAGTATTTTGAAAGTGTTTAATAAAGAAAGTTTTTAAATAAGAAATTTTTTAAAATGAACTTACAATGAACTGGTGCCTTTTTAAAGTTAAGAAATTAAAAATTGGGGCGCCTGGGTGGCGCAGTCGGTTAAGCGTCCGACTTCAGCCAGGTCACGATCTCGCGGTCCGTGAGTTCGAGCCCCGTGTCAGGCTCTGGGCTGATGGCTCAGAGCCTGGAGCCTGTTTCCGATTCTGTGTCTCCCTCTCTCTCTGACCCTCCCCCGTTCATGCTCTGTCTCTCTCTGTCCCAAAAATAAAAAAAAAATTAAAAAAATTAAAAAAAATAAAAAATTAAAAATTAAAAATTAAAATTAATGTTTCTGACATCTTTTTTAAGTTTAAATTTTAGTGTTATTTATTTATGTTAGCTCCTACTTCTGTAATACTTGACAGCTTACAGATTTTTCTCATGTATATTCTTTTGTTTTATAGCAGTCTGGCATTTTAAGTAGGAGAGATAATAATTAGTACTTAATGGGGAAACTGAGTTTTAGAAAGGTACCCAAGATCACAGGTAGTAGTTGTTAAACCCATACTCTTAATTCAGGTCATGTGATTTCAGATTCAGTTTGATAAAGTACAGGGGTTTGCAGACTATAACCTACATGCCTGTGTTTGCATGGCCTGTAAACTGAGAGATTTTCACATTTTTAAAGTACTGTAAAAAAGGAAGGACATGTGACAAAGACTACATGTGGACTACAAAGCCTAACGTATTTACTCAACACCCAATATAGTAGAAATTATATATTTTAGTGTCAGGCAGAAGTGGATTAAAATCTGTGTACTAACATTTGATTATTTTCTCCTTTATTTTTTTGTTTGTTTAGATCAAATGCATCTTTGACGAACAACCAGAACTTAATCCAGAGTCTAAAGGAAGACTTAAATAAAGTAAGAACTGAAAAGGAAACCATCCAAAAGGACTTAGATGCCAAAATAATTGACATCCAGGAAAAAGTCAAAACTATTACTCAAGTCAAGAAGATTGGGCGTAGATACAAGACTCAGTATGAAGAACTTAAAGCACAACAGGATAAGGTATTTTGAAGTAATTTTCTGTATGTTTGTATGTTTGTATATATAATTTTTGATATACACAACTTTGTTTTATACACTTTTACTCATGTAATAAGTTTTCTTTATAATTTTTATTTATTGGTTTTTAGATTCTGAACATAACTGTAAGTTTATATATGATTATTTGGTTTAAGATATCTCTTTAATTTGCCTCAAGTTACACTATAAATTCATGAAGAAATTTTAGTAAATGCTTTGTTATTTTAGTTCAGTGTTCCAACTTCAAATATTTTCCTTTTTCAGACCTGTTCTTGTAACTTATTGCTGACTAAAATTGTGTATATAAAAAATGATAGTTCTTTATAATTAATCAGACTTTATTACAGTTTTACATAGGTAATGTATATTAGCCACCTTTCAAAAGGAATTGTTTAGTTCTTGTAACATTTTGAATCTGAATTAATTCCCAGAAGTAAAAACAAACGTATGTTAACTTAAGTATATATTTAGCACCTGTTAGATTAGAAAATGTATTTTGAAAATCCAAAATGCAGGATGCCTGGGTGGCCCAGTCAGTTGAGCGTCCCTCTCTCGATTTCATCTCAGGTCATGATTCCAGGGTCATGGGATTGAGCCCCATGTCACGCGCCATGCTTAAGATATTCATTCATTCACTGATTCATTCATTCATTCTCTCTCTCCCTCAACCCCCTCCCTGTCCCTCTATCCCTCTCCCTGACCTAGACTTGCACATGTGTACTCTTTCTCTCTCTCAAATAAAAAAATAAATAAAATGTAAAAATGTCCAAAATTATTACCCCTTAGTATTGACTGCATTAGCACTTGAGTGCTATTTCACTTAATGGGTTATTGTGAAAATATATTTGTATGTCAGAGATCCATCGATAGTGCAGCATCATTTTGATTAGATGGCTATTATCCAGTTGTATAGAAGACTCTAACTTGCTTAACTAATACATCTTCCTTTCAGACATTAGAGTTATTCCATAGAAAATTCACTTATGAATACCTTTTAAGGTAAATTTCTTTGCATAGTTGTGATTATTACCTTAGATGAACTTTTGGAAGTGGAATTATTGAGTATAAATGTGGAAGTATATTATTACTGTTTGTCATCTTAGGCCATGGAGACCTCGGCTCAATCTTCTGGAGACCACCAGGAACAGCATGTCTCAGTCCAGGAAATGCAGGAGCTCAAAGAAACCCTCAATCAAGCTGAAACAAAGTCAAAATCACTGGAGAGTCAAGTAGAGAATCTGCAGAAGGTATGACTGAGAGTAGTGAAGAGTGTATGTGTCCCTAATTGTTTCCTTGTTAAATACTTGAAATATGTGTTAAACACTGACAGTTTCTCTTGTCATATGGAAGCATTTTTATTATCTTTTTTATGGATATTTATCTTTTATACGTGAATGACGTGTGTGTAAATAGTATCTAATCGTCTTCAGGTATCCACTTGAATGGTTTGACCACATTTTACATTTATATTTCCATTTAAATAAGCAAATTAATAAGTTTTACATGTTAAGTCTGCAGGGTGTACAGTTTATATTGGTATAATTGAATTACATGAATACTTTGCTTTCCTTTAAAAGACATTATCTGAAAAAGAGACAGAAGCAAGAAATCTACAGGAACAGACTGTGCAGCTTCAGTCTGAGCTTTCACGACTCCGCCAGGATCTTCAAGATAGAACCACACAAGAGGAGCAACTCCGACAGCAGATAACTGAAAAGGAAGAAAAAACAAGAAAGGCCATTGTAGCAGCAAAATCAAAAATTGCGCATTTAGCTGGTAAATTTCTGTATATGCTAGAGTTTGTACTTAAATATTAGGTTGATTTCTCTTAGACACAAAATTAGAACAGTCTTAATTTTCAAATGATGAGGATGTCCCTGATCTATTTATGAAGTTTTTCCTAATTTTTGGCTGGTAATAGGAAGTACTGTGGTCCTTCTCCTTTATTGTGTGTCTGTTTCTGCCATCTGTTGGGAGATCCTTTGGGTCCGCTGTGTGCTTTGTCAAGAGGCCTTCTGTAAATTCCTAGATAGCATTGACTCTTACTAGCCCACTGATTTTTCTGTGCCTTACTTTTCTGGGGGCTCCTCCAGCCCTTTGTGGAGAATATCACGTCCGATTTGTGAAGGACCCAGTGCTGGAATGCTTGGGAACTAATTGCACTTTGCTTGCTGTTCTGCTTAGTGGGTAAATAAAATGCCCAATCATCTGGGTTTTATTGTAAGCAATTTTTTTAATGATCTGTAATATAGTGTCCCAGCAACTTATTTCATTAAAAAAAAGTAAAGTTACCTGATTATTTTTAAGTATGTTATAGGTTGTATGAAATGAAAATTTTGGAATTTATAACCTTGTATTTTAGTAATGTATTGAAATATTAAAAGCTATATTTATAAAAGGACTTACACTGACTACAGTTTATGCTGTATCCTTTATCTTTATGAGATCTTAGAGATAGTTACACATTTTTATGGTACAGTATTTTTTATATTGGAGTAGTAAATATAGATCTATGTAGATGTTTATTTATTCAGATGTATTGTGTATTAGAATTAATTGTAGATGTTAAAGCTAAGGAATAGAATCTGATACAACCTTTGTGTACCTATGAAATGCATAAAGGTTCTTTACTTCCATTGCTTGATTATAATAATAGAATCATGTGATTTCTTCTTTAGGTGTAAAAGATCAGCTAACTAAAGAAAATGAGGAGCTTAAACAAAGGAATGGAGCCTTAGATCAGCAGAAAGATGAATTGGATGTTCGAATGACTGCTCTTAAGTCCCAGTATGAAGGTCGAATTAGTCGCTTGGAAAGAGAACTCCGGGAGCATCAAGAGAGACACCTTGAGCAGAGAGATGAGCCTCAAGAACCTACTACTAAGGTAGTTAGCTAATTCTGTGTAAATGACAAATCATTTTGTCCTTGTACATTGTGCTTGAAGGTGTCTGATGATTTAGAGGCCTTTATCAGTAAATTTTGGCTAAACGAAGTATACAGAGAGAATTAATAAAAGTAAAATATTTTGATGGCATTGTTTAGTGAACTCTTGTAGCGTAGACAAAATAATCCATAATTTTCTTTTTATAGGTCCCAGAACAGCAGAGGCAGATCACATTGAAAACAACTCCAGCTTCTGGTGAAAGAGGAATGTGAGTTTTAGTTCTGTCACAGTTTATCTGTTTTTATTTCTTTTAAAGTTCAGGCAAGAGTTAGTGATCTTGGAGGAGAAAACAAATCTATATTATAAAATTATGTACTAAAGAGCTGTTTATCTGTACAAAACTGCATCGTGTAGTTGCAACTCTTTTTTCCAGGACTCTTGTTTTCAGCATCCTTTCAGTCCTCTCAGGTAGACCTTTGTGACAAGAGAAACAAGATTATCTTTTATCTTTTAGACTTCAGCAAGGCTACTGATATTCTCTGTGATGTTCTGTGATAACAAATTTCAGAGGCTAGGCTAAGACCTGAGTTCCGTGACAAACAGAACACTATCAGGATGCAAGATCGTGTAGAGCATTTACTGTAGTTTTTAATGCTTAAATTCAAAACTTTTTCACTAAGACTTTTGAAACACTTAGTGAACAAAAAATACAGAATTGCACTCTATAACTTTTTTTTTTTTTCAAGGTTGCCAAAAGTACCCAAAGCAGTGTTAGGAAAAACTGAATACAGGGTCTGAGCTCATACACAATTGTACCTACTAAACACTCCCTTGAGGAAACACATAGTGCTCTTTATTATTATTATTATTATTTATTTTAATAACAGCTTTATTGAGATAAAATTAAACCCCACAATTCAGCTACTTCAGTGTACAACTTGGTGTTTTTTGTTTTTATTCTTTTTAATTCCAGTGTAATTAATATACAGGATTGTATTAGTTTCAGGGATACAATATAGTGATTCAACAATTCTCTACCTTAGTTATTCATCACTACATAAGTGTACTCTTCATCCCCTTCATCTGTTTTACCCTCCTACCCTGCCACCTCCCCTCTGGTTCTCTATATTTAAGAGTCTGTTTTTTGTCTCTATTTTCCTTTGTTCATTTATTTTATTTCTTAAATTCCACATAGGAGTGAAATTATATGGTATTTATCTCTCTCTAGCTGACTTATTTCACTCTAAATCCATCCATGTTGTTACAAATGGCAAGATTTCAGTCTTCTTTATGGCTGAGTAATATTCCACTGTGTATATATACCATATTTCCTTTATTCATTCATCTGTTGATGGATACTTGGGGTGCTTTCATAGTTTGGCTAATGTAAATAATGCAGTAAACACAAGGGTGCGTATATCTTTTCCAATTAGTGTTTTCATATTCAGTGGGTGTAAATACCCACTAGTGGAATTACTGGATCATATGGTAATTCTATTTTTAATTTTTTGAGGGCCCTCCATATTGTTTTCCAGAGTGGCTACACCAATTGACATTCTTTTTTTTTTTTTTTTTTTTTAGTTTTTTTTAACTTTTTTTTATTTTTGAGAGACAGAGCATAGTCAGGGGAGGGGCAGAGAGAAAGGGAGACACAGAATCCAAAGCAGGCTCCAGACTCCAAGCTGTCAGCACAGAGCCCGACACGGGGCTCGAATTCACAAACTGCGAGTTCATGACCTGAGCCATTGTCGGACACTTAACTGACTGACCCACCCAGGCGCCCCAGTTCACAGTCCTATCGGCAGTGCATGAGTGCTCTCTTTTCTCCACATCCTTGCCAACTCTTGTTATTTTTTGTCTTTTTAATACTAGCACTCAGATTTGTATGAGGTGATATCTCATTTTGATTTTGATTTCTATTTCCCTGATGATTAGTCGTGTTAAGCACTTTTTCATGTGTCTGTTGCCATTTGTATGTTTTCTTTGGAGAAATGTCTGTTCTTGTCTTCTGCCCATTTTTTAATTGAATTATTTGTTTATGTGATTTGGAGATTAACTCATTATCAGATGTATCATTTACTAATATTGTCTCCATTCAGTACAGTGTCTTGGTTTTGTCGATTGTTTCCTTTGCTGTGTAGAGGGTTTTTTTTTTTTTAATTTCTATGTAGTCCTGATAGTTTAACTTTTTGGCTTTTGCTTTTCTTGCTTCAGGAGACATACCTAGAAAAATGCTGCTATGTCCAATGTCAGAGAAATTACTACCTGTGCTCTCTTCCAGGATTTTTATGGTTTCAAGTCTCATATTTAGGTCTTTATTCCATTTTGAGTTTATTTTTGTGTGTGGTATAAGAAATTCATTATTTTGCATATAGCTGTCCAGTTTTCTCAACCATTTGTTAAAGAGACTGTCTTTTTCTCTGTGTGTATTCATGCTTCCTTTGTTATGGATTAATTGATCATATAATCATGAGTTTATTTCTGGGCTTTCTATTCTGTTCCATTGATCTTGTGTCTGTTCATGTTCTAGTACCATACTGTTTTGAGAACTGCAGTATATCCTTTTTTTTTTTTTTTTTTAAGAGTTATATGAGAGAGAGCATGTGCATGTGAGCAGGGAGGGGCGAAGAGAGGGAGAGAGAATCCCAAGCACGCTCCATCCTGTCAGCCCCATAGAACCTGACTCAGGCCTTGATCCCACATCCCTGGGATCATGACCTGAACCAAAGTCAAGAGTCGGATGCCTAACCAGCTAAGCCACCCCAGGTGTACCTGCTACAGTGTATCTTGAAATCTGGGATTGTGGTACCTCCAGTTTTGTTCTTTATCCAGATTACTTTATGTGGCACTTTTTGTTTTGATAGAATATATGTACTTTATAAGAAGTATTTATAGTAACTTTATATGAATCATTATTCTTGCATTTTCCCCTGTGTAAGTGCCAGCACATCAGACCCACCAACAGCCAATATCAAGCCAACTCCTGTTGTGTCTACTCCAAGTAAAGTGACAGCTGCAGCTATGGCTGGGAATAAGTCAACACCCAGGGCTAGTATCCGCCCAATGGTCACACCTGCAACTGTTACAAATCCTACTACAACCCCAACAGCTACAGTGATGCCCACTACACAAGTGGAATCACAGGAAGGTAAGTAAAATAATAAATCTGATCAGACTGACTACTCATTTAAATTTATTATGAGAAGATAACAGTAAGTTCAAGGATAAATAAGGCTTCCACTAAAGCTAAAGACAAACATATAGTAAAAGTGGGCAGTTAATATTTTCAAGTGTGTGCCTCCCAGGATACTTGTTAATGCAGTGAATTTCCTTCCTCCTTCCTTCCCTTTCTTTCTGCTTTGTTTTTTTGGTTGTTGTTGTTATTGTTTTTAAGCTGAAGGAGGAGGAAAATAACACACCTATAAGTACATAGCATGTTTTTCTAAGGCCAACATATTTACTTCTAATGGCTTAGGAAGATGATATGAAAGCCACCTTGGAAAGCATACTAAACCACTGGTTCAATGCAGACACCACTCTTTCACTGAAACTGTCTGACCATTTCAGTATTTTCTTCACTTTGTTCCCATGGCTAGTTTCTTACTCATTACTAATAATAAAACTGTGTAATTTGTCTTTGATCTTCTTAATTTATCTTATTTGGTTATGATTTAAATAAAATCATAGATGCAAAGAGTTTCAGAGACTTATTTAATTCAACCACCAAACTGCACACTACCATGTCAGTCACATAGGCAACACAAAAATGCAGAATACATTAATTACCTTTACCCACACTGTTTTTGCCTAGTGAGTGGTGAGAGATACATACACAAATAACTGTAAAATGTTACCTGTAACATAGTAGGGAGGGAAAAATCCAAGTTTGCTAAGAATAGGAAACTTCATATATTAAATATTATAATTATTTTTCAGCGATGCAGTCAGAAGGGCCTGTGGAACATGTTCCAGTGTTTGGAAGTGCAAGTGGTTCTGTTCGTTCTACTAGTCCTAATGTCCAGCCTTCGATCCCTCAACCCATTTTAACCGTTCAGCAACAAACGCAGGCTACAGCTTTTGTGCAACCCACCCAGCAGAGTCATCCTCAGATAGAGCCTGCAAATCAAGAGCTGTCCCCCAACATAGTAGAAGTTGTACAGAGTTCGCCAGTTGAGCGGCCTTCTACTTCCACAGCAGTATTTGGCACTGGTAAGCTTAATTTCATTTATTTTGTTTTAATTTTTAATTTTTTTTTGATAATTTTAAAAGCAAGTTAGAGTAGACCTGTGCATTGTATTTTCTTGGATATGATACACATCTTGAGTATTCTTTGTACATACTTGTTTTCTAAATGGGGTTAAGAAGGATGAATGGATTCCTAACACTTCATTTCGTGTTTACTACTAGATCACTCATTTTTGTCATTAAGATCTTTCTTCTCTTCCAGTTATTTTGACTGGTTTTAAAGGTGATACAACCCCATAACATTATATGTAACTTAATACAGGTCCTGAGAGGAAAAAAACATGTAGGAGACCATATAAGGATTTTCAAATCTAAACAAACAGTGTAAGTTTTTTTATCCAAGGAGTCTTGGATTTTATAGCAATAGAAGGCCCTATGTAAACTTTGTGAATAGCAGTTATACATCAGTACACCGTGAATCAAATGCATTGCTGTAAAAGTTGATGGGGTTTATTAACCACATTTAAGATTGATAGTATAAGACCATTGATTGAGAGCAGGTGTGTGGAGGAGAGTAAGAGGGAGAGGGAGAGAGAATCTTAAACAGAGTTTGGAGTGCAACTCTGGGCTCATCTCACAACCATGAGATCATGACCTGAGCTGAAATCAAGAGTCAGACGCTTAGCCAACTGAGCCACACAGGCACCCCAGTTACTCTTTGCTTACACATATATTAGCAGGAATAAATTACGTTGAACTGTTCAGTTAAGTGTTTACTGTATCTTTCTTCAGTTAAACGACCAAAATGTTTCAAAAACTAACTTTGTTTAATTGAGTTTGTTATCCTCTAATTCAAGATTTTAATTATGTAATTTCAAAGTTTCGGCTACCCCAAGTTCTTCTTTGCCTAAACGGACACGTGAAGAGGAAGAGGATAGCACCATAGAAGCATCAGACCAAGTCTCTGATGATACCGTGGAAATGCCTCTTCCAAAGAAGTTGAAAAGTGTTACCCCTGTAGGAACTGAGGTAAGTCTTTCAGTCACATTATTAGGTGCATGGACCTGTTGGAGCCAAAATCCATTACTTGGAAAACTCTTGTTGAACTTACTGCAAAGCTTCCACTGGCAGCTCAGGTATTGTTGCTTTGCCAACATTTGTTTATAATTCTTGGCATATGTTTTGACTGAATTATTTCCCATTTCAATTAAAAAAAGACAGTTATAAAAACTTAAGTTGTATTCCATTTCAATGGAATGAATGGTTATTTTTTCTAATCAAAGAATAAGGAGTTTATCATCTCATGGACATTTTAAACTGTTACCTGCCATCTTTTTCTCAGATTAACCAAAACTGTGTTCCTTTATTTTCTTTTGTTGAAGCTAAAATTGTAATGAATTAAGTTTTACCCTGAAACATTAAAACTACTAAGTTAATTTCATTAGCATGTATTTAATTAGTGTTTATAAACTTGTTTATACTGAAGAGAACTGTGGTTGGTTATATCATATAAATGTAAGAGCATTTCTGTTGTATGTATGTAATGTAAGAGCAGCTTCATAAAATTATAGATTTAAGTTTTTATTTTGGGAAAACTAGCTGAGCAGGTGACTCTTCATCTAGTGAATTGATCTGGTTAACACACTTTGTATTATTATTCAGGAAGAAGTTATGGCAGAAGAAAGTACTGATGGAGAGGTAGAGACTCAAGTATACAACCAAGATTCTCAAGATTCCATTGGAGAAGTAAGTAAAACATTTAAAGTAATAAATTGTTGCATTTCATGAATGAAATCAGCTTTGACAAATTGTAACAGATACTGTTTTAGGTACTATTACTTTTCTTTCATCCCTCTGCCACAATAATTGAGAATTCGTAATATAGTAATATTAATAGTTTAACAACTGATAATTAATATAATTCCTTACTGTGCATCCCAAGTGTTCTAAGAAATTAGCAGTTAATAGCCAATTTAATCCTCAGCAGCCCTATTATATGATGCTCAGGTAAGTAACATACTCAACTTCTGATAGCACTGGAGCTGGGACTTAAACTTAGGCTGTCTAGTTTCTAGTTATACTCCTCAGCTTGAAATAGTATGTTCTGTCTGGATAAATTTTTAGGATCATTTATTCTAAAATTATCTATATAAAATTAAGGGATTGTTTCAAGCAGATCATAAGCAACCATAGATTGCAAGTGAATTTTGGTTTCTTAGATGTATTCATTTTTAAGTTAATTTTCCCTATTTTCCTTAATTAAGGCAGAAAACTAAACCTTAAAGATGAGTGCATAGTACTCTAAATGACCTCCATTTCACGTGTCTTTCAGAGTGTCATATCTGAAAAGCATAATAACAGTTTTGAAATAATACTTGAATTTCTAATTTCTTGCCACACTTGGTCAAATTATACTAAAGTCTTCTGTACAAAGTTTTTTCTTGAGATTGGCAAAATTGCCTGTGACTCAGAAGTACCATTTGGCATTCCATTCCACTTTTAGCATTATCTACTAATGTGTAACAGTTCATTTTTCTGGTTTTCTGACATTGAAGCAGATGTTCTTTGTAAGCATTGCTTTTCTTGAAATAAGCCTGTCACTTTGAAGCACATTTTTAATTATACCATAAATTACTCATTTTTTCCCATGACAGCAAATATAATCTTTGTGAAGGAATTCACAAGACATTGCTTTGGGCTTGTATAAAAAATAGATTTTGCTGAGTGCTTAACCAAAAAGTAGTCATTTAATTTTTTATAGTAAAGAACAAAAATAAAGCTTAAATTACAGTTGATTTCAGAGACTAACAAGATAGAATTGTGAGGGTGAATTAAGCAAAGAATTATATTCACGTCTAATGTCTTTAACATGGTTTGAGAACAGTATACTGAGTTATTAGGGATAGAAGCACCTTTGTAAAAAAGACCATAATAATAGGGGTACCTGGGTGCCTCGTTCAGTTAAGCATCCGACTTTGGCTCCCATCATGATCTTGTGGATCATGAGTTCATGCCCTGCGTCAGGCTCTGTGCTGACAGCTCGAGGCCTGGAGCCTGCTTCGGATTCTGTGCCTCCCTCTCTCTCTGCCCCTCCCCCACTCATTCTCTCCCTCTGTCTCTCTCTCTCTCCCTCAAAAATAAGTAAACATTGTCTTAAAAAGGCAGCTGTTTTAAAAAAAGACAATAATAATAGCTTATTTTGTTTAGTGTGTTTTCCAAGCTATTTCTGGTTTGGGGAATAATTTTTTTTTTATAATAATAAGTTGTAAGCCTGTGAATATTTTTTTTTTTTTACTTTGGTCTGCAACTACACTGTCAACTAACCACATTGGCTGTTGAACACTTGAAATAGAGCTAGTCTGAATTGAGATAGACTTTGAGTATAAAAATCTACATTGGATAATAAAGGACTTAATTATAAATTTTAAAAGGTGGAATATCT
This sequence comes from Panthera uncia, assembly GCF_023721935.1. Lineage (NCBI taxonomy): Eukaryota > Metazoa > Chordata > Mammalia > Carnivora > Felidae > Panthera > Panthera uncia. The sequence continues at coordinate 21,525,893 of NC_064813.1, forward strand.
ACTTAAAAATTCTTAGTTTGATTACATATTGAAATAATATTTTGTATATATTAAGAATATAAACTGATTTCACTTGTTTTCATTTTTTAAATGACTACTAGAAAATTGAAAATTACATGTGTGAATCACATCGTGGATCACATTGTGTTTCTGTTGGACAACACTGATGTACACTATCATGCCGGTTTGCATACACATATATCTGTATGTATGCATTTTTTTGTATTGGAGTATTACTCAATGGGTTTATAATGCTTCTTCTACAAGAAGACGGTAAAGAAACCCGATTTATTTTCTTTAGCATGTATTTCAAATTAATTCTTCTTTTAATAAAAATCACATTTTATTTTATTTTTATTTATTTTTTTAATGTTTATTTATTTTTGAGACAGAGAGAGACAGAGCATGAACGGGGGAGGGTCAGAGAGAGAGGGAGACACAGAATCTGAAGCAGGCTCCAGGCTCTGAGCTGTCCGCCCAGAGCCCGATGCGGGGCTCGAACTCACGGACCGTGAGATCATGACTTGAGCCGAAGTCGGACACTTAACTGACTGAGCCACCCAGGCGCCCCTAAAAATCACGTTTTAAAAACAAAATGCTACTAGTCCACAAGTGTTTTTTTTGTCTTAGATCTACAGTATCTCACTGATAGTTTTAAGTATATTTTACTTTAAAAAAAATTGTTTTTCTTTGTATTTTTTTTTTCACTCTTACAAGGGAGTTACCCAGGGAGATTATACTCCGATGGAAGACAGTGAAGAAACCTCTCAGTCTCTACAAATAGACCTTGGACCCCTTCAGTCAGATCAGCAAACGACAACTTCATCCCAAGATGGTCAAGGCAAAGGAGATGATGTCATTGTAATTGACAGTGACGATGAAGAAGAGGATGATGATGAAAATGATGGAGAACATGAGGTAAATCATCCATTATTTTTAAACTGCTGGATGAAATGCTCCAATCCTTAAGACTGCTAATTCATCAACCAGTAACATCTGCTTCCCTGTCAGTTTAAATAGGTTATTTTGCTTTTTTTATCCCAATAGTTCTGAAATTAACATTTTATAATGGAATTGAGCATAGAACAAGTGATGAAAAGTCCATCTTTTTTTTTAATTGCTAAGCCCTTTTAGGATTTGCTAAATTTGTTAAATTAATTGAACTTAGTTTTAAATATTACTGATACTGACAACTAACTGGATTTAATTGTAAGCTCTATCATTTCTGGAGATAAAAAAAGGGTTTTTTTTTCTTGTTTAGTCACATAATTTTTTTCAAAAATAATGGAAGGTTTTTTTGTGTCTTTTGTGTGTGTTTGGTTTTTTGCTAATTGAAGCATATTTTAAGTGAAACCTTATTTTTTATTTTGGGAATTAATCCTTATTGATAACCATTCATTTGAGATTCTTTCATTAATCAAACAGTGGTTTTTAAAGGCTCATAGTTTAGTATAATTCCATCATGTTTTTTCTTCAGTGCCACTTTTTAAATTGAGAATCAAGTGGACCACCTAACACTTTTTGGACATCTCGGAGCTTTGATCTTTGAACTGATCTCATGTCAACAGTTAGGATACAGAACTGATCATTATAGTACTCATTCCAGTAAACCTCACAGTTGTGCTATTTGCTGCCACTGACATAATTCCATATAACTCTCAGGACAACTCCTGTATCCTGATCAATGGTGTATCACTGAAATTTTTTTTTTTTAATGTGTATTTATTTTTGAGAGAAACAGAGACAGAATACAAGGGGGTTAGGGGAAGAGAGAGAGGGAGACACAGAATCGGAAGCAGGCACCAGGCTCTGAGCTGTCAGCATAGAGCCCGACGCGGAGCTCAAATTCATGAGCTGTGAGATCGTGACCTGAGCCGAATTCAGTCCCTCAACCGACTGAGCCACCCAGGCGCCCCTATTGAAATTTTTAAACACGCCATTAGGATGTGCAGAATATGTGTGCTACATCAAAGATCTTTGTTTTTCCTTGGGAATTTTTCTGCTAGGATTATGAAGAAGATGAGGAAGACGAGGATGATGATGAGGATGACACAGGGATGGGAGATGAGGGTGAAGATAGTAACGAAGGCACTGGTAGCGCAGATGGCAATGATGGATATGAAGCTGATGATGCTGAGGTAAGTGGCTAGAATTAAGAACTTGCTAGAAAAACTGTTTTCCAAGGGTATACAGAGGCCTGTGTTGTCAGAACACTAACACTTCTTAGACCTTTGGATTTGTTTGTTTGTTGTTATTGTGGTTTAGTTTGGTTATGATGTTTTTAAGGTAACTAATATATTTACACTTACTCCTCATATTTTGTTTTTAGGGTGGTGATGGAACTGATCCAGGTACAGAAACAGAAGAAAGTATGGGTGGAGGTGAAAGTAATCAGAGAGCTGCTGATTCTCAGAACAGTGGTGAGACTTTTTTTAAGAAGACCTTTTTTAATTGAATATTTCTGGTAATATCTTCTAAACGAGGATAGCATTTGATTATCATGTAAGGAATGAAACTTGGTTAGTAAATTAGCAAGCAAGAGATTAGCTTATTCTAGGTTTGTTATTCTCTCATGTAAAGTCCACTATATTTATCACTAAAGTCATTATACTGTCTTTGCTGCCACATCAGACTTTTGTAAGATTCAAACATTCCGAAGTCTGTAAAGTATTGTAAATGTAACGTGTTGCTGCTGTTTTTATTAAGTGGAAAAACTTCAGTCAGGGGCCTCTAACAGTGGTAATAGCAGTTCATAGCCAGAAGAGGTCATCTAAATCAAGCTGTACATTTAGGATTTGTGGGTGTTGGAGCTTTGCAATGTTTACTGGTTTTCCGTTGAATAAAAGATACTGTGGTCATCGTAACATGCTTTTTGTTAAATGTTTGAGAGGATGAGTCCAGACCTCACTGAAATGTTGTAGGTATTAAAGGATTCTGGAAATCATAGAAAAATTTATTTTAGAACATTTTTAAATGTGTTTTAAAGAATTGGTGATCATCTGGTCTAATATCCTGGTTTTATAAATAATACTGAGCCAAAATCATAAAGGGTAATGTAATAAAGCCTTATATATGTGGACTATTGGGAAAACTGTGTCTGAATTTCTGTATAAACCTGCACATTTAAAAATGCAAGGTATGGGGCTTGTGGGTGGCTTGGTGGGTTAAATGTCCAACTCTTGACTTTGGCCCAGGTCATGATCTTGCAGTTTGTGAGTTCAAGCCCCACGTCGGCTCTGTGCCGATAGTGCGGAGCCTGCTTGGGATTCGCTCTTTCCCTACCTTTCTCTCCCTTACTTTCTCTCTCTCTTTCAAAATGAATAAATGAACTTAAAAAATAAATGCATGGTATGTGCTCATGTGAATTAAGATAAAGCAAGGGCATAGGCAACCTTTCAGCTTTTAAATTTTTTAGGAAAAAAATAAACTAATGAATATTAAACCATATACTAAAACATAGTATTACTTTTTAAGGGGCATAAGGAGAGAGATTAATGATAATTTGGGGTCATAATTTACATTTTATAAAACATTTCATAGATTTAAGAAACATCTTATGTGTCACATAGTTGGGATACAGGAAGAAATATGTTTTGCCCTTTTAAGTATTATCACTGAAAGTTAAGTCTTTTCAGGGCCAATGTTGGTAGCCATTTTTTTTCTAGATACAAAGCATATAATAGATGTTCATTGAATACTTACTGGAGACTTTTCTTTTTTACAATCAAACAAAAATAGGCCTAGTGATCTGGATAAAATTAAGTTAGTGGATGTATTTGGTATGTTGCCAAAAAGTTACAAAAAGAATGCTTTTCCTGAGCAACTGTACTTAATATTAAATTGAACAATGCCAAGGTTAAGGATGCCAAACCCCCTGTATAGTCAAATATTCAAGTATAACTTCTGACCCCCCGCAAAATTTGACTACTAATGGCTAACTGTTGACCTAGAAGCCTTAGTGATATCATAAAACAATTAACATGTTTTTATATATTGTATCATATACTGTATTCTTTTAATAAAGTAAGCTAGAGAAAAGAAAACATTATTAAGACAATCATGAGGAGAAAATATAATTATTGTACTGCACTGTAAAAAATCTGCGTATATGGACCTGTGCAGTTCAAACCCGTGTTGTTCAATAGTCAACTATATTCTTACAATGAGCTTATCAGTTTAGGTACCAATTAAGAATCTGAGAGGGGCACCTGGCTGGCTCAGGACATGCAGTCGGTAGAACATGCAGCTCTTGATCTCGGGGTTGTGAGTTTGAGCCCCACATTGGGCATAGAGATTACTTAAAAAAGAAGAGGAAAAAAAAAAGATCACATAGCTATTAAATGTTATAGCTAGAATCTGATTCCAGACCTCAGACTTTTAAAACTGCTAAATTCTGTGATAGCCTATTTACTTTCCCAGTGGGAAACAGCTTCTGTTGTTTTTACCATGTATGTAGAAGACCTAGACATCTGAAGATCAAGACATTGAAATTACAAGTTTAAGAAACCGAAAATACAGAAGTATTTTTTAGCTGGTTCCATTAACGGACCAGAGAAATAGACTCAGAGAGGTTAAGGGACTTGCCTAAGGCTGCACAGCTGATAATTGCACTCCCATTGTCCACACCTCACTGCTTTCCTTCTGAAAGTATTAGTGAGGTGAACATTCCTAGTGGCAAAATTTATACTTCTAGGGGATTGTCCAAATTATTCTGTGATAAATTTAATAGTTCAAAATAAGCTTCTCTTTTCCTCTAGGTGAAGGCAATGCAGGTACTGCGGAGCCATCTTTTTCCCAGGACATTTCTAGAGAACAACAGCCATCATCAGCATCTGAAAGACAGACTCCTCGAGCACCTCAGTCTCCGAGACGCCCTCCACACCCTCTGCCCCCACGCCTGACCATTCATGCTCCACCTCAAGAATTGGGACCACCAGTTCAGGTATTAAAAGTACTGGTCAATCTGAAAAATAAACTAAAAATCTTGGCTTTATCTCTCCTCCTTTCTGTTAGATACAATTTTTTCCAGAAGTTAAATGAACTTTTTAACGTTTTAGCATATTTTTATAAAGTTTTTTGAACTGAAACTAATCTCTTACTTCTTTTCCTTAAAATATGGCAGTAATTTACTTCATAAGTGAAGCAAGTTTTAGAAAGGCAAGGCTTACTAAAAGTTGTGTATAAATTGAAATGGTTACAGTCATAACAAATAAAGGTCTGGTCACTTTTTCTAAAGGTTAAAAAAAGGAAAAGGGTTTCTGGGATTTTAATTAAAGTAAATTTTATTTTAGCAGTAGACCACCATGTATTTTGAAGGTTTCCTTTTCTATGGTGCGCATGTTTTTTCTTCAAAAGGAAATTGCTATTCTGCTTAACAGAACATTTTTTTTCTCTCCTTTTGTTTCATTCATACGTACTAATTTTCATTTTCCTAATTAATGAAAGCGTTCATGACCCTTTAGCATGTAGCACTCTTTGTAATAGGGTTGAACATCTCTTAATCAGAAACTTACAGAAACAGCAGGAAAACTACAAAGGCTGTTACTAATCTAGCTTGACTCTTACCCTGCATTATAGTGTACTGAAAACTGTCAGGTGTAGATTCTTCTAAAATACCACAGATGAAGATAACCTCATTAGGTAAAAATATAGCGTTAATGGATTGTGTATGGATCCTGCAATATATACCAAATCTACCAATTCAGAATTGCCTAAATTGGGCAACAGTTTATGTGAATACCATATTGCTGTTTGAGCTACAAAGAATAATTAAGCTTTAAGATCCAAAGGCATATTCCCTAATGTCTTAAATTAAGGAAATAGTAAATTAGCTACATACAAATAAAATAGGATCAGAGATTGGTTTTAAATATTGGTTAATATTTTGTCTTTTGGTTAATAAAGTATTTGTTGGTCAATATTACAGTCTGTACATTTAAAAATTTATCGCTATTTAAAACTGATTTCTTCAGTGCAAATATAAGCAATTTTTCCTGAAAAGATACCCTGATGGTTACATTATATGCTAACATTTCAGTGCTGTTATGATCAGTGTAGTAAGCTGTATCTATTGGTATTTGGTTCTTGTTTCATTGCCTGATTCCTTAAAACAAATGTAATTCCCTTCTTGACACAGAGAATTCAGATGACTCGGAGGCAGTCTGTAGGACGTGGGCTTCAGTTGACTCCGGGAATAGGTGGCATGGTAACTATCTACCCATTATGTGAAAGTGACTCATTTGTTCAGCACATACTTACGTAGTCCATACATGTGTTTCTGTCGTGCCTGTTGATTCCCATTTTCTGCCTTCATTTCAGCAGCAGCACTTTTTTGATGATGAGGACAGAACAGTTCCCAGTACTCCAACTCTTGTGGTACCACATCGCACTGATGGATTTGCTGAAGCAATTCAGTAAGTTAATGAACGAGAAACATATTTTGTAACTAATCATATTCTTCCTTTTTCCCTGTCAGTTTGTTTATATTTGAGTGATTCATTACTTATTGAGTCTTCTAATTGTGTCCTGAACACTGGGGTAGGAGGGCTGAGGATGTAGTGTTGGGGAAAATGATATAAAGGTGAATGAAATATAGTTGCTTCCATTAGGAATTTGAAATTTAAAGGCATTATAACAGTGGTTAAGAACACAGCCTCTGGAGTCAGAATGCCTGGGTTTGAAACTTAGCTGTACTGCTTGCCAGCTGTGTCAGGTTATTTAGGTTCTCTATTCTATTCTCTATTCTCATTTTACTAATGGGCATAATACGGTAGTTAGTACCATAGAAGTTGTGGGAATTAAATGAACTGATTTATACTAACATGGTTAGAATATTACCTGGTATGTAGTAAATGCCTTGCAGATGTTGATGAAAGTGTTGGTAATGGCAGTGATCGTGAAGGATGGCATTATTTCAAAAGCCAAGCATATGAGGAAACTAATTGTCACCTACTCAGTCTAGGAGAATAAAAGGATAAGCAATAGGCTTTTTAATACAAAGAAGTTAGGGGAAAAGAATATGAGACTTAATGGGGACAACACTGAATTGAGTCTTGGAAAAGAATTACCTACCACTTTTGAGCATTTCCATGAATCTGTTTATTTAATCTTTATAGCTATGAGCCTAGACACCATTATTGTTGCTGTTTTACATATAAGGAAGCACAGAGATATTAACAGACAGCAAGAAAATGGCAGTTTATTATTTCGAACCAGTCATTCTGGCTCTAGAACCTGTGTTAACTTGGGCCAAACCACTTCTCTTAAAGGATAAAAAAGCTTTCCATGTGAAAGTACTCGTTTAATTGTAGCTAAAGTATTAGGTGCATAATAGGATGTACTTGAATACCAGAATGAAAAAGTTCCAGAGACTTGGGAAAATATATGCCCATATAATATATGCCCATCAAAGCCTATTTTAAACTTGCTCAATTAACCATAACTCATCTTGGTTAACACACTTTTCCAAGCCAACTGATCAGTGTCTGCCCTTCCCTTCTGGAAGTCAGCCTATCAGAAAGAGACTCCAGTAAGCTGGTTCTGAGTGACAGCCAGTCAGCAGATTCTTGCATAGGTCAGAATGCAAGGTTCTAATAATTTTATGAAGATAAGTTTAACAATCCACCTGAAGGAGAACATCCTTAACTAAAGCAATAGTGTTGACATGGAAAAGAAAATAGATTTAAGAGTAACACAGAGGAATAATCCATAAACATTAGTGGCTGGCTAGTGAAAGAAGGTGGAAGGGTAGGGTGAGGCGTGGGCAAAGAGATAATGCTGTTGTATACCCTGGATTATGGGCAGGCAGATGGATGATAATGTTATTACGACAAGGGGAAGACAAGTTTCTAGCCATCTAACAGGGTCTAGACTTTTTCTAGACCTTGGGAGCCGTGTGATGAGCTCTTTCGGAGAGGAAGTGGGCTAGAGCTGACTTATCTATGACTCAACAGTGAAAACCAAGACAAGACTTTGTCTCATGACTTCATTCTAACTCTTTTTTGGTACTTCTCATTTTAGATTTGTGTTGTTTTCAGTGTATCTACGTGGAGATAGAGATCCAGTAGATTCAGGAAATGTGAGGCATAGTTCAGGAGAGCTGAAAGTTACCGATAAATTAAATATATATAAATCACATGTAATCTTACTACTAAATTTATTGACAACTGATATTTTGAAAATATTTTTATAAGGATTTCTGTAATCAATTTTATTTCTAATCTGTTTTCTTCCTACTTTGTGCTTATTCTTCCTTCTATATTGTTTCCCATCATTGTGATTTAAACAAAGTAACTTTAAATTTTATCTTAAATTCATTTTTGTCTATTTAGCTCCCCACAGGTTGCTGGTGTTCCTAGATTCCGGTTTGGGCCACCTGAAGATATGCCACAGACAAGTTCAAGTCACTCTGATCTTGGCCAGCTTGCTTCTCAAGGAGGTAAATAGATAAATAAATGCTTAGATCACCTGGATTTGCACGTATTCAAGTAATAAGCTATTCTGATGTGATTTTTTTTAAGTGAGCAAATACAAACTTTTTTTAAAAATTGATATCTAAGTAATTCCTCTGCAGATTTTTGGGAAAAGCTGTATTTACTACTTGTTAAACATTGCCTTACATCTAAATCTTACCTTTCCAACAAAGTTCTCAGATCTTTGAGCATAAGGACCAGATTTTACATTTTTATTTCTTCTGGCTCCTATATGTCATACGTGTACAAACTATTCAGGAATATTTGTTGAACATAGGTACAATGAGCCATTTTAAAGTTGTTGGAAGGAATGCAGCATGTTTTATGTTTAGTTTGGTACTTTACATTTCTAGTTAAAGGTATAAAATTAATTAGATATTGTCTACTGACATTGAAAGTAAGAAAGATAAAATGTGTAAAATATGTGGCATAAAATGACTCCTAAGTTAAGTAATACTAGTTGGCTGTTAAACATGAATTATGCTTTTTGTGGAATTAATTACCTTTTAATCCTCAGTCGGCATCCATATAACCAACTATATTTGTGGGAAGCTGTATGGCATTTTGTAAGTGAATAAGGAAAGCATACTACTTTTATAAGCCCAAAATAAAGGATTAATCTACAACCCTCATATAAGCCGTATACTGTATCTTTTATATAAATTCAAATCTTATATGATTTTTTATTTTATAGGACAATTCCTAGGCTTGGAAGTCAGGTCTAGGCTTAAATTGGAATGCTACCACCTACTAGTTTTGCAACTTGGGGAAAGTTGATTAGCCTCCTTGAAATTCAGTTTCTTTAACAAAAAGGGGAAGAGTCATATCTTGTAGTTTTGGTGAGTAGATTCTAACATAGGACCTGATTTAGTTGGGTATTCCATAAAGTTAGCTTATATGAAATCACAGGACTAGCATCTTAGGTACTTTTTTAAAGGCTTCTGAGTGTCTGTGAACTTAAAGGATATGTTTCGATTACATTTACATTTTGAGAGACTGATTTTTGCCTGATGTGCAAAATAAGTGGGCTACAGCAAACTTGTGTGTCTCCACTGATTCATTTTTTTTCTTTCAGATACCTAGCATATTGACAGTTTTATGTTCTTTCAATCATTCATTAATATTTAGAATTGTCTTTAGGTTTAGGAATGTATGAAACACCCCTCTTCCTAGCTCATGAAGAAGAGTCAGGTGGCCGAAGTGTTCCCACCACACCTCTACAAGTGGCAGCCCCTGGTAAGTATCACAGGCAGATTGGTAGATTACGTGCATTCTTGGTAAAAGGGGAACCTGTGAGACATCTTCTGGCTAAAGATTTGGTAAGCCACCAAGTTAAAGTTGTCGTTTCTTTTCATTTTAAAGTGACCGTATTTACTGAGAGTACCACCTCTGATGCTTCAGAGCACGCCTCTCAGTCGGTTCCAATGGTGACAACGTCCACTGGTACTTTATCCACAACAAATGAAACAGCAACAGGTGATGATGGAGATGAAGTATTTGTGGAGGCAGAATCTGAAGGGTAAAGGTTTACTTTATAATTTTTGCTTGCTTTAGACTTTTACACTTGTTTTCCTTTAGCCAGGAAACAGTGGGTTTGGCTATATTTTCAGTAGCATCCCATTACAAAAATAAACCAAGCTATACATTTTGGAAGACTGATTTTTTCATATAGTAATATATTTTAGGACTTGGATGTTACTGCAGCAGACAAGTAATTTTTAAAATGTTTATCTCCCTGAAAATTACATGATGTATTCTAGAACAGTCTTTTCTTTAAAGTCACTGGTACCCTTGCATTAATGTAGCTGCTTGAACTTTTCTCTAAGTAAGAAGTCTTTCTGTGAAAATTTGGAAATGACTCACTTTCCATTTTGTAGTGGGCTCTTAAGTGAACCTCATTTATTCATTCTTTATGTGCATTTAGAACTTGATGTCTGAAATAGTGACTTCTTAAAAATTAGAAACTTCTAGTAGTTTTTAAGACCTGACAACATTTTTTTAATACATCAGTTATAAACAAAGTTTAACAAAAGTATTTCATGACACATCATCTGTATTTTTTAAGTCAAGGGAGTAGAGTAATTTATTTAAAAAAAATTTTTTAACGTTTATTTGAGGGAGAGAGTGTGAGCGGGAGATGGGCAGAGAGAGAAGAGATGGAGACATAGAATCCAAAGCAGGCTCTAGGCTCTGAGCTGTCAGAGCTCAATGCGGGGCTGAACTCAAGAACCATGAGATCATGAGCTGAGCTGAAATTGGACACTTAATCAACTGAACCACCCAGGCACCCCAGAGGGAGTAGAGTAATTTAATGCAAAGAAGCACTAGACCATGGTCTTGGAAAAGTTTTAACTTTCAAGGCAGAACCTAATTCTTTATAAAATAAAAAAGTTGAACTACTTCATAGAAGCATAGCTAGAACTAGCACCCAGATTTCCTAGGTAGAGCTCAAAGATTGTGTTTTATTTAGCAGTATTTTCTTAGCATAACTATAGGCCACTTCTAGCATATGAGAGAAAAAGCAGACTTACTATAATTCTGTAACACAGTGCTGCTAATTTTGAGGTTATACACCCTGCTGGGAATACTAGCTGTCATTAATTTCATACCATGTATACAAGTTGCTTTATATATGTTGTTTCTGACCCACACAAAATCTCTACAAAGTATTATCTCCAATTTACAATGAGGAAGCCCAGACTCAGAGCATGCTAAAATAACTTGCTTAGGCCACTGGTAACTGGCTTAGACTGGATTTGACCCTTGACTTCAGCCCCATGCACTTTACACTTCATTAGCACTTCTCAACTTCAACACATAGTTATGAAAGACATCTTTCAGATACATTATTACTAATGACTGTACTAAAATTTGCAGATGATAATACTGGAGCAGATTCAAAGTGCTTTTGGATTGTTACCTCCCTTCCTTGCATTTTGATGTGCTTTTCTGAGTGGAAGAGAGAGTGGTGAAGTTATAGCCATTGAGCCAGGAAATCACATACCCACAGCATGTCTCATCTGGGCTAGAGCCCCTGGTGAATTAGTTGTTTATAGTTGTGACTTGTAAATTATTTTAGTGCTCTGCTTTCCTAGAAAGTTGTTTTGAGATTTCAAGATCTCAGTAATATCTCTTATGAATGTCAAGAATGTGCACATCCTTTGTCAAAGAAAAAAACGACAAAGAAAGGAAGCAGAAACTAAAATTGGAACATGTCCTGGTGAGAGAGGAATAAGGAAAAAGCAACTTGAGCTCTCTTTTCCCCTGCCCCCTTAAAAAAAAAAAAATAAACCATTATCAATGTCAGAGTCTACAATCTTGAGTTAGGGGGAACTTGGGGTTATTTAAGTGATAAACTATATCAAAAAGAGGTTGGGAACAATTTTGGATACCTCAAAGACCAGCTTGTATTTTCCTCCAATCAATTTTTATTTTCCTTTCTTAGTATTAGTTCAGAAGCAGGCCTAGAAATTGATAGCCAGCAGGAAGAAGAACCTGTTCAGGCATCTGATGAGTCAGATCTTCCTTCCACCAGTCAGGATCCTCCTTCCAGTTCTTCTGTAGGTAAGTCCTGCTCTTGAATACAGCACAACTTCGATACATCAAGCTTGTTTGCAAAAGACAAATTTATCGGTAACAAATTGATAATTCTCTTTTTTCCCTGAGTTTAAAATGCCTTATTTAAAATGGAAATTGTATTTCATTAAAGGAGACATCAGGTATATTAAAGACGTGGTTGTCCTGGAGGTGCAGCAGGGCTGTGAGGGATTGGTCACTGGGAAGGAAGCTAGGGAGCAATACTTCACATCTCCTGCCTCTTGAAAACAAAGCAGCTTCATGTTATTTGTTCTACATTTGGGGGTTCTGACATGAGATTGGATTTGAAGAGTTGAAGGGTAGGAGGTCTGTTGCTCAAAAAATATTTGAAATTTACTGATGTAAATAATTTCAAAGTTTGGCTTTCTTTTCAAGTACATGACATTAACTTTGAAAAAGGCTATTTTATGTATCTTTCCTACAATAAAAACTATTTATCTGGTATTCTTAAAAAAGTAATTAACATTTATTGAACACTTACTATGTATCAGACCATGTTTAAGCCCTTTACATATATTTATTTAATTCTCACATGAAACCAACATGGTAATCACTCATACGGAAACTGAGGCACAGAAATGTTGAATAACTTTGCCATAGTACATAGCTAATAAATAATGGGCAAGCCAGGATGCAAACTCAAGAAGTTTGGCTTCAGGGACTCCACTTTTAAAATAATACGCTGTACTAACTTATCTGTCTTACAGTTTTTAGGTACGGAATTACTTTTATTATTGAAGAAATATAGTACCCATCATCCACTCTGATTATTTTTATTTTGAATTGTTTATAGCAGTAATTCTCAAATTCTGCCATGGAACCTTCATGTTCTGTGGAAGATCTGCTCAGTTATTACTTTTTTCAGTCATGGGACTTTACTATCTCAAGATCTTTTTTGCCTATCAGCTGCTTTTCTCTGACACATCAACCGATGAGCCAACATCCCAAGGCTCAGATCCCTTTTAACAGCTAGTAACTTTAAATGCCTGCACGTTTATTTTATTATGAAGTATGGATGGTCATAATTAATCTTGTAGTCAAATTAGAAATGTATATAAACTATATAACTCAATGCATTACAGTCAACAGGGCTCAAGTATCATAATTATCAGAACTATTAATAATAGAATTACTGAAGTGCTCTTTCTCCAATTATATTCTAATGTCCCATGAGAATTCTTTTCAACTGTAGAATGGGCACTAGTTATATCTTACCAGGGCTTGCATAAGAAGATAGGGTTTTTGTTCCCTTATATAGTATACTATGAAATTAGGATGTCTGCATTTTTTGGTAATATAAAACACTAAGCCGCCTCATCTGAGCAGTTGTTCATTTGGTCAGTAAATATTTCAGTGCCCACCATGTGCCAGGCAAAAGAAAGCATTACTAGGAAAATGACATTTCAGTAAAGACCTGGAAAGGGTAAGGTAGAAAAGCTGTGCAGTTTTGAGGAAAAAGAGTGTTCCAGGTGAGAGATCTAGCAGATGCAGAGTCCCTAAGACAGCAGTGTGGTATATTCAAGGTCAGCCAGGAGGCCAGTGTGGTTAGAGCACAGGAAGACCAGAGAGGCACCGGGGGAGAGGCCCAGTAGATCATAATTGCTTTGGCTTTCATGGATTTAGGAAGCTTTTATTTTTTTTTAAGTTCGTTTATTTATTTTGAGAGAGTGTGTGTGTGTACGCACATAAGTGGGGGAGGGGCAGAGGGAGAGGGAGAATCCCAAGCAGGCTCTGTGCTGTCAGTGTGCAGCCCAACATGGGGCTCAATCTCACAAATCGTGAGATGACCTGAGGTGAGATCAAGAGTCAGATGCTTAACCTGTCTGAGCCACCCGGGTGCCCTGGATTTAGGAAGCTTTTTTAGAGGGCTTCAAACAGAGTAGTAATAAGGACTTAACAGTATCAGTTTCGCTGCTGTGTAAATAAGAGATTTGAAAACGTGTAATGGGCAGAAAGAAGGAGAAAGTTTGGAGGATATCGTACTGATTCAGGGTTAAGACAGTGATGTTTAGACAGGCTGGTAGAGTTTAATTTGTGAGAAGAGGTCAGATCTGGGGATAAATTTGAGCTGGCAAGATTTGCTAATGATTGGATTTGGCATGTCTGGAAACGAGAGGATTCAGATAATGATCACATTATAGCGTAGGGGACTGTTATTTCCTGAGGGAGGTGATATGTGGTATTTTATTGTAGTCCTCACCTTCTAGCACAGTGATACCTGGATAGGCACCAAGTGAATATTTATCAAATGAGTGGAGTGAATGAATGAAAAACCTCAAGCACTCTTTTTAATAAGGAAATTTTTTTTTACATTTTACTCTTTTGTTTGTTAAATGTCCCTTGTTAAAAATGAAACAACTTTTAAATACTGAAACAAATGGACACCTCTGCATTTATCCATGCATTTAGTAACTAGATTTTGTCATTGTAAATGCTTTTCTTATTTTTTAACCTGCTTTCTTATATTTTAATGTGTTTTTTTTTTCCTTAGATACTAGCAGTAGTCAACCAAAGCCTTTCAGACGAGTAAGACTTCAGACAACATTGAGACAAGGTGTCCGTGGTCGTCAGTTTAACAGACAGAGAGGTAAATTTCTGACATATTGATTACATGATAGGATGTATGATAGTAATACACGGAACAAGTTTTCTAATCCTTAAACTTCCAACTGTATCTAGGTTTTTTTAATGTTCAAGGGTTGATTAAATTATTACACATTGAGTATGTGATGTTTACTAACCTGTAAGCTTCTTGCAGAAAGATTTGTAACTATAGGTATATAATGAATATGTACTTAGAATTCATATTTATTCATTTCTTCCTTGAATTAAAAGTAAAGATTTTGAGAAGCTGAAGTGTTCTAGTACTAGATAGTCATTTGTTACATCTCTGCCTATTGTTATACTTCTTACACTACAGAATAAAGCTTTGTGACTTTGTTTAGTTAAAAAAATTAAAATTTTTAATATGTCTTCTACGGTAAACATTAAAGATTGTATTCATGTCATGAAAATAATAATCTAATTGTACTAATTTTCACTGAAGATGTCAAATGTCTAACACAGTTTTATATTTATATACCTAGATATTTGATATTGAAAACAATTTTTATAATGACCTAGGGTAAGTGAATACTCCAGTTTTGAGCTAACTTCTTAAAAGATGCATTCAGTTTGGTTATTTTTTTCTCTTATAGGTGTGAGCCATGCAATGGGAGGGAGAGGAGGAATAAATAGAGGAAATATTAATTAAATATCCTGTAAACTGTAATAATTGTGAATAAGATTGTCCAAGCCTGTTTTAGTGTAATGGTTGTCAAGATTAAAAACCTTTTTGTATTTAAATCGGTATGCTTCTCTCAACATTCTTTATTAATAAAATGTGTTTCAGTGTCAAAATTTTTCATTTTTTTCTTCATTTTAATTAGTTGATTCTTCCTTTGCCCATGTGTCTAAGGACAGTTGTACCAGACATTGGACAAGGTCCGCCCAGAACGAGTAGTAATGACTCTTGCTGTTCTACTTGGTTCATCGATGTTATAGTATTGATCTAAATAAAAGAGAAATCCTTTTTTAATTTAAAAGAAAACAAAACACCTGAACTAAAAATAGGGTTTTTTTTTTTTATTATTACACTCAAAGATAGTGTTTGTCAATTTAATATCAGAAATGTTTAGATTAATTAATTTGAATTTACAAAAAGAAAATTGCTTTCCCATACTGACCTTTCACCATCTTTCCATAAAATTAGGTTCATCTCTCCTTTTTCACGGTAAGAATTTGAGAAAAACTAAGTCTAAAAAATTATTCACTTGTTTTATCCTTCAAAAATATTTTTGACATTTATATAGGTAGAATAACTTAGATTTCTGAATTTTTCTAAGAAAAGTGCCCCAGGTAATATAATTGAATTAATAAAGGTAGTTTCTCAACTTCTTTGTGATCTTCATGACTGTGTAGTGATGCAAATCAGTAATATTTTGTGGCACAAGACCTCCTATAAATGCCACAGGCAGTAGAAGTAAAATACTGTTTTTAGTAGCAGTTTTACTCAAGTAATATGTTTTATTATACTAGGCTTTAATCTCATGAAGGATAGTACAGAATTGAATTGTAGCACATTCAGTTCAATTGAAAATAAAGTGAAAATCTAAACTTTCTCTTTTTCAGAGCAATTAGAATAAGTATAGTTTAACTTCTTATCTTTAGTCACCATTGAACACTCGTGGTTTTGCTTTAATTCTATTATTTCAGAGATTAGAGCACATCTGTAAGAACCTATGAAGATTTTACTTAATAGCTTACCTTTAGAAAAGGCATAATAATCATAGCCATCAGGTTTTCTGGTGTTGGGCAGTGCTATAGCTGAAGTAACCACATTTGGAAATCCTCTCCAGTATAAACTCATTTTAACTTCATTATGGAGGAAACCTGTAGATTTAAAGATATCAGACTGAAAAGCAATGTACTATAGGAAAGAGCAGCCATTAGGCAGAGCTGGGTTTGAATCGCAGTTTGGTGACTTAGTAGCATTACTTTGGGCGAGTTATTTAACTTAAGTGCCTTAGTTTTTGCTCTCTCTGACATGGTACAAATACCTACCTTACAGGACTCTTCTGAGGTTTACAGATTTGTATGTAATGTTCTTGGTAAGAGGTACCTGATAAGTGGTATTAATTACAATGAACAAACCTGAATAAACATTTCTTTACTCACACACACAAAGAAAGTATTGATCTGGTCCTCCACTGAGTTGGATTGATGTTTTACATCAATACGCTTTAAATTATTAGAGCTATTTAGTCACTGCATTCAATAAGCTTCATTCTGTAAGAAACTGTATTAACATCTATTTCATGTGCAAGAATTTTTAACACAGTGAGAAACATTACCTTTGTCTTGATAAGAGACTCTGATGGGTGAATAGCGAATTCTGATGGTGTGTGTTTGAGAAGGTCCTATGGCGCGTTCAAAGCGACGTCTCCTAACCTGTGTTGTTTCTCCATACACTGAATAATTGATAGCAGGCCTTCTACCAGTGCACTTTCTGACAGGTTCCTGTTTATAAATATACTGCTGAATGCCACCACCTATTATGTATTAGAAAATCATATATAATAATGAAAATTAAGCTTAATCCTCCAAAAAGGTGGAAAAGAGCTTTTACAAGATAGAGGAAATGATCAAGGTCTTTCATAAAGTATGTCCTGACATTAATGACCATTAGTCCAAGGGTATTATAAAATAATTACTGAGTCCTGAAATCCTTCCTGAATGAACAAAACCAACAAATTGTATATTTGTATATTTAACTTTGTTTGAAAGTAAATGATGACACTTACATTAAGGACCTGAACATTCAAATGAAATTGTAATTTGTATGCTGAGAGCTCTAAATACTCTTTCCTGTCCTCAGTTTTTTCATTGAAAATATCTGATTCCAGCCATTAAAGATCTTTTGACAGTAAACCCAGTAATAAATGAAAATATTGAATAAAATTTCCCAGACAAATCAACTCTTAAAAGTTTTGTAATCTTGTCAATTATGTAACACATACCTCTCTTGAAAAAATACACAGATTCAGGTCTTTCCTTGTATTTAGCTATGGAGAGAGCTGCCACTATTTTTCCATTTAGTCCTCCAAATCCTTTTACAATTTGTTTGGGATACCCTGCATCTTTTATGTCATTGGTGAAACGCCAGTACTGAGAATCCTGATAATTCAACAGAGGAAATGATGTTAACAGCTTCGGAATAAAAAGGTTAGGGATTCATTCTTAGACTTAAATATAGGGAGAAAGTTTTAACTTCATTAAGTGAATAAATTAGCTTGTAATGTTACCAAGTTGTTAACTTTTCAGATTAAATTTTGATGATAGAATAGCTTAATAAAATATGGAGACCCTTCTGAAGTAGAGGTTAAGCTGATTTATGCTGTTATAATAAAGAATAGCTTGTTGCTGATTTCTCTGAAAAAAGATATTTTTCTTACCTTAAAGAAGAAAGTTTTTCCTTCACAGTTGCACCTAGTAAAAACAGTATCAACGGGGGAGGGAATACCCCAAACTTCAGTAATTTTACGAGCTGGAGATGGTGGACTGAATGGACTTAGCATCCAGAAATAATGACCTAAAATTGAAAGTGATCTATCAGCCTATAAGCTGAATGAATCCCAATAAAGAAATCAAAATGAAAAAAATTTAGTTTATCGTAAGAACAGATTGAATAAATAAGCATTACATGACAAGTTTAGTCAATACCATGAGGACTAGTATAGTTAGTATTTGAACATTTCTGAGTAGAGATTTCTCAAGTCTGAAGTTCAAGCCTTTGAAATATTTTAATTTTCCAGTTTCCCTAGAAACTTCTGGCTTTGTGACTTAACAGAAAGTTACTTCTCTCTCCATTTCTTTACCTTTTATAACCAAGGAGTTATAATTCAATGACTGCCAAAATCTCTTTAGCCTCTACTGTGCTAGTCTATGATTTGTTTCTGGTCAGATTTAATTAAAATATAAGAGGACTGGACCAGCAGAAGGCACAGCAGAGAATTAACAGGAAGTAACTGCTGCTCTGTTACACTCACACACAATGTAGCACTGTAGAAAACATCGCAATCAAGATGTTACTTTCAAATAAAATAGAGCAGGTAATACAAATCCTGATATCATTTCATTTGATACGAAATCAAACTATGAACTACCTTTTCATTCTAATGGAACGAAAAATCTTAGTAGTATCTCTTCAAGTTCTTTGTTTTGTTTGTCTCTCCCAATATGTCCAATTTTGTTAATCTTATGTTTTGGTTATTACTCTCAGGTTCTCATAATACTGTGTGAGGTACGTTCATCAATCAGTTTCCCTCCAGAAAGCTTAACCCAAACTTCCACTTTTCTTTGGTTCTCCCAAATGCCAAGAACAAAATGAAGAGCAGAAAAAGAAATACGTGCATAGCTCACCTCGAAATGCAACTAGTGTTCCATTGCGCAAAGCAGTCAGCCCATCTACTGGCTTACCATTGCATAAATTAGTCTCATCTAAAACAAAAAATTAAGCCAAGATAAAAGAAAATGCGAAAAGTGTTCACATTCTTTTCAAATCCTCCCACAGTGTTGTTTTCCTCTGTTCACCTTTTCCTGAGCCTTTGAAGGGACTAGTGGGAGGTGTGTGTATTTCAAAAATGAAAAAGAAGAGAGAGATTTCATAATTGTTTTACTTAAAAGTGATCATTATTCAAAAAGTAATATATAAAAATAAGTTACGAATTGGAATAGGCCAGGTTACCCATTATCTACATGTATTAGATAATTATAGGATGTTTGATCCCAACACAAAATTCCATTTTTCAGTTCGGATTGCCTCTGAGACTTGGTTTGGTAAAGAATATTGCAGGTTTTTGCTTTGCGTTATACTCTTTTACGGATAGACTTCCACTTAAGTATTTTTGACATTCTATACACTGTGTCTGCATATAGACACAGATGCACTAAGTTCCTAGCACACTAGGTTATTACATGATTTTCCAAAGACCAAATAACCTTACTACAATTACTCCTCTGCTTACCTATGGAGAAGCTGTAAAACTCCACAAGTTAACAAGTTCAGGATTCTAGATAATGTACTTCAATAGAGTGATACTAACTTGGCATTCTGGTCCAAATAAATTTAAGTTAACATCACCAATTTTAAAACAAAGTAACTGATGCTTGTTACCTGAAAGCATGGAGTTGATGGCAATGTCTTGATTGGATCCTCTCACTAAGATATCTGTGCCTGGGATAAATATAGGAGTTAACACAGGGGGCCTGGGGATCGTGTGAGGTTTTTCTCCTGCAGCATCTCCATCCTTATTTGGATTTACTTCAACTATTTCTGAGTTAGGTGTTTGGTTGGGGCTGGTGGTAGTTTGGAGAATGGCTTTTGTGGAAGAGGTGGGGTGTAATTTGGGCACTGTTGATGTAGTCATCCTTGGGGGAGTTGGTGTAGTCTTTGGTTTTCTCCTTTTAGGTATCGTGTTTGGCTTTTTGGTAGAAGTGGGCTTTTTTGGTGCTTTGGTTGGCTTTTGGGATTTAGGAGTTGACACTTTAGGATTAGCTCTGTCTTTTGGTGCAGCTGTGGTTTCTTCAGGTTTATTCATAGTCTCTTCAGATGTAGTTGCCTTTTTTGTTGTAGTCATTACTTTGGGTGCAAGAGTTGTGGCTTGAGGAGTATTTTTGGATGATGTGGCTGATATTACTTGTGTGGTTGTTCTTGTTTTGGAATCAGTGGTCTTTTCTTCTGTCGGAGTTGATGTAGGTACAGCGGCCATAATTCCAGGTGTCATGTGTATGTCTTTTTCTGTTGTTTTGTCTTTAGCTGTTGTAGTGATTTCAGGTGTGGTCACTCCAGGAGCCTTAGTTACAGGTATAACAGGTTCTTTGGGACTGTTTTCAAGAGCCTTTGGTGTGGGTTCTTTGGGAAACTCAGGAGTTGATTCAGCAGGGTTTTTGGGAGTAGTGGGAGGCTCCATGGTGGTTGTAGTAGAGCCCTCTGAGTTGGTTGGAGCAGGTGTCTCAAGAGAAGCTGGAGTGGGCTCCTTGAGAAGTTTGGGGATGGGCTCCTTGGTGGTGGTGGGAGCAGTCTCCTTGGGGACCGTGGGTGCAGGCTCCTTGGGAATGCTGGGAGCAGGTTCTTTGGGGGC